>NC_134315.1:2434814-2739166 GCF_964195595.1 Calonectris borealis | reverse complement strand
GTGTTTTAACTGCTCATTAATCCCCCAGTGAATATCCTGGTTTGACACCATTATCGGGACTGCTATATGATCACTGTTGAGACTATAATGCGATCACTTAATGGTAGGTTGTTATTTTTCAGCACTTAATTATAGCCGGGTGCTTGTTGTGTGTCGTTAAAATTACTCCACCGTAAAAATTCCCGTTCTTAACCCTCCATTCCCACTCATAACTCCCTGTGTCACCAGCTGAGTTATTTCCCCCTCGTGCTCCTCACTCCTCAGCCTGAGATCTGCCTACAGGCGAATCATCTATTTTTTGCTATTTTTGCCCCAAAGGTAATCCATTCATTTCTGAGCAAAGGGAGAGTGAAAAGGATAATAAAAATAAAAATAATTCATGGGCCTCGTTATGAAAAAGAGCCACTTTACATGGTCATGAGGTTCCTGTCCAAGCCGAAAGGATGAAAGCTGGCCTGAGGGGTAGGGTTATTTATGGCACCTCTCCATGAGCATGTTGGGACTCCTCCATAAAGCATCGCTGCTGGGATCATCTTCCCCGCTCATCCCTCAACCACATTGCCCTTGAGACTCCATCCTTCCCCTGCCTCACGGTCTGAGCCTGCGCCGAAGAACGGCTCCTTCTTTTCGACTTTAACTCCTTTCTCCGTGTAGCTGCACCCTTTTGCAACCCTCAGAGTTGGACATTTTTGTCTGCTTTTTCCTTAACTTTCTCCCCAGTCTTGCCTGTGGAACTCCCCTCCAGTGCCTCTTGCTGAAGTCTGCAAAACACAGGCTGGAAGTCACAGCTTTTCAATTTTATGCTCATCATCTGCTCACCTCCTTTGCTTGGCTCCTCCATCTGCCGAGTCCTGCTTGCCACTCGATTATGAGCTTTCTGCAGAAGAGATGTTTTGCTTTGCTTAACGTCCCACGCGCCAAAACTCTAATCCTCACCCGAGGTCCTGACGACACATACATTATTTAATCGACACGGGAAAATAATTGAGATTTATAATCAAAACGGAAGTGAAGAAGAAGCAGTGTGAAAATTTTGAAATACCTGTAAGGAAATATGGAAAAACCACTAGAAATTCAGCACATATTACGTCCTTGGTGCAGGGCACGCTGGAGCACAGGAGCGTTTTGGCCACCGGGTGTATGCATAAATCACGCTTGATAATGGAAAAAATGGAATACTCTGTTTACCGATTCCCACTACCGATTCCCAACATTCCCACTAGAAACATGTCGATCACTTTTAAAATTAATGCAATGTACATATTCTCATTATGAGATGTGATTCAATCCTATTTTAAAGAAAACACGTGATCAATAGTCAGTGACAGCTACACGGGACCATCTGAAGATACGTCAGGCTGGCAGACCCTGGCAGGGCACTTTTCTGTGTGGGGGCTTCAGGCCAGTTCCAGGACCGGTCGTAAGCATGTGGAACATGTGGTAGATTACAATATTCATGTCTGTAAGTCTGGAACATGCTGAAGTGCAGCGGTAGGCTCCAGGACTGAGAGACCACCACCACTGCATGCTGGCATGGCAGCTCCAGGGTCTCCAGACCTCCTTCTCAGGAGCAGCAGTTGAGCCCCCTTCCCTAGCTCCGTGCAAGCTATCGCGAGCTACCTCTGGCTTCTGTATCACCAGTATGGGCTCACAGAGCGGACAATCTTTGCTTTCAGTGACCAGTAACTGAGCATACTGATGTTCTCCAGGTTTCTAACAGTGCAACAGCCTTGCCATGGGACAGGGGTGGGCTAGAGACCTCCTGAGGCCCCTTGCAGCCACACAATTTTAAGATTGCGTCCTGGAATTGCTTAGGAGCATATGTAGATCTAGAGCAGTGGTCGTGCCTTATAGGTAGAAACCTGTATTGGAGACAGCATGCTCGAGAAAGCGTTCCTCAGAGTTTTCTGTTGCACAGGCAGAAGTTCCCACCGCCGCAGTGGCGGGACATTGCACTGCTAAAACACCCGAGCAACATAATCTGAGCCCAAACCCACTGGAGATAGCAGCAACTGATTTGAGGACTGCAGACAGCATCGTCCTCCAGTGAAAAGGACTCGTCACCAGCAGCCCGAGGCATTGCAGTGCTGAGACCCGAAGCAGGAGCTCTGGAGCTCCGGCAGATGTAACAGGTTGACCTCAGGAAGGAATGAGTGTTCCCGTATGAAAGCAAATCCGCCATGCTTCGGTCTGGATGACTGTAAGTGGGATCCAGGTATCTGTCACGTTTAGGCAGCCTTCACAGTCCCAGGAGAGAGTACACGCCACAGGGCTGCAATGTAGACGTCTGTGTAAAGCAGCTCAGGAAAATCCCATGCTGAAACCTCTATAGTTCTCTATTGACTACAGAGAAAACCTCTGGGACACGCTCAGATGGAGACATCTGTGCTGTCAATGTCTCAGGCCAGCTGAGATGAATCCCACCCTTTGAGACAGAGGCAGTGCTATTGAAAAAAATACCAAATAACCTGGAGCCGACGCAGCACTTCTGGGCTGGAGCAAGGACGGCGTTCATGGCTTCGCAAAGGCCATCACCGCCTACTCGTCGCTGGAACACAGTTCAGCCAAGGAATGCATTTTCTTGGCTCTCCCCGACTGTTCAGGGCTTAACCACAACAACTTCTTAGCGCTGATCTCTGCATGCAGTTAGCAAACGTGCTGGTCATATCGATTGCCTGAGTCTCAAAGCTGTTCCTTCAAGATGGGTATTATTCTATGTGCTTAAATAGCATATTTATCTCTCAGTACCAAACATAAGCTGACTCACAGATCCCCAGATAATGCCTCTATCCAATGTTGTTTCTAAAACACACAGTACTGCTATAAAGACACCTCTTGGGAGCGTCTTGTTGCTGAAGAGCCCGCTCTGTTTTCCGTCTGCATTCTCAAACACAACCACAGCAGCAGCTACCTTTGTGTGCACAGAGTAGATCCTTTTAGCAAACACCTGCTGCACAAGAGAGCTTCATTCTTTCCAAACCAACATTTCTTGTTTTGGCACATGTCTCTTCCCCTCCCAACAGTCTTGAACCTGCACTTGCATGTCAAGGGGAACATGGTGCCCACAAGCCACCTCCGAGCCTGCTGCCTTTGCTGGCAGAGCATCCCTGCAGCATCCCTGTGCTGAATGGGGGTTGGTTTTTTTCCCCATTCCTCTGCCCCCCACCTTTCCTCCTCTGCTGCCTTTGCTCAGACCGGACACTCACACAATAACGATGCCAAGGAGAGCTCAAAGCAGTGGAAGAAAAGCCGAAAAAGTCTTTTTATATTGCTTTTATAAATCACAACACATTTTACATTTTAGTAATATTAATTTAAACTGGAAAAAAAATAAAACCAAACCCAACCCCCCAGGACCTTTTTGGATTATAATGAGACACTGTTTCCTCCCAAGAAGCCCAAGGGATAACATAGCAATATTCTTTTTGAGCCAAACGTTACGCTTCCTTGAACAGCTGCACGGGGCTCAAATTGCAGTGGCAATCACCCCGAATTGTGCCACAGAGCTGAGCTTTTACAGCAGCACCCGAGAGCCCAGAGATATGAGACCCTCCGGGGCTGCAGATGGGGTGGGAGTACAATTTGCACCCCGGGCAGGGGCAACAGGATGGAGCCAAATAGCCGTGGATGCAGGAAGCCAGCCTCGATGATCTAATGGTCCCTCCTTGCCTCTGACTCCATGAACTGTGTCCCATAAATTCTACGCAAAACAGAGCCCTGCGGTTCCATCCGTTTCCTTTTCTTTTCGCCTTCCCTCTCCCTTCCCGCGCAACCCCTCTACCCTGGCACCCCAGATTTTACAACAACTCACCCCGCTGAGCGAAGGCTGTTGCAGGTCTGCTCCCAGCAGTTTATTCCTCCTCCCCGTGCCTCCCCAAAACCATGCCCTGGTGATACTCCTCTTGATGGAATTATACCGATTTAAACAAGTGAGGTGCGAGCATTTTTCCTTCCAAGTTTCTTTCACTCCTAAAATTGGTTTAATCCTTTGTTAAGCCCTATAATATGCAGGTATCTGCGGCTGTACTGGACTTAAGTAGCATGAAACTATTAATCTTGCTTTAGTGGTCAGAAGTATTGACTAGCCATTTATTTTCAAGCCCCAAATATTGCTCTGAGGTGGTTTGAGCTGCTTGGAGGAAGGGGGGAGGGTTGGACCAGGTGATTTTTTCTAACCTAAATTTTTCTGTGATTCCACATTTCTGCTTGCTCCGTCCATAACGCATCCCTGTATTTTGTGTGTGCTCTGTATGTAATCGTGCATCCTCCTCTTGTAGGCATTTCCTACTCTCTCATGCTGTTCATGCAACCTCTAGCAAAATACCTGCGCCAATGCTGTTATTATCCCGGGCTTTATTATCCCAATTATACTTTGCACAACTATTTTGCACTGGGGTGCGAGAGGCGTTTGGAGAACTGGTTTCAGTTTAAAATCAGTAAGTCCGTACTGGTTTGGCCTGTCACGATAGGAGGAAGCAAAACCTGTTGATGTAATCTAGAAACCAAGTTCCTTATGTGCTGTTTCAACAGGGCATGGGCAAGCCCATGGGGAAGTTTCACTCTCGTTAAGCTGCAGGCACAAGTTTAACTACATGTCCAGCCACTCCCACGGAAATCAGCCGGACCATTCACCCTCTTAATTACAAGTCCATGTGTAAAAGTTTGGATAAAGTGTGCTTTAACAAACTTTGTATAAATGCTAGGCTCCGGATCCCAGAAGACCTACGTTTGCTGAAACCAAATGAGCCTGAGGTGGCTGAACAACAGGGTTTTCATCTGTTCTGCAAACACAGTCCCCAGCCAATTATTAAGTTGATTTAAACCAGCGTAGTTGCACCCGGGGAAGCCAGCAGCCTAGCCCATGTCGTACTTAGCACTGAATGCCGCAGCCCCAGTTCTCTTTTTGTTTATACTGTGAAAAAGGAGCAGCTCTCCTATAGCTGATGGTGTTAGACTGGTGTGAAACAGGAGCTACCTTCAAGCTCTTCCAAAGCTGGGCAGGCAATGCTCCCAGAGCCCAGAGCCTCACCGGTGCTGGTGTGCCGTGCAGTTTGCAAGACATCTCAAGGATGAGACCTATGAAACCCAAGACAACATAATTTAACACATAATTTAACTCCATTCCTCAGCCATGAACACAGAGATTCAGTGCATTTCTGCTTCAACAGCCTCCAGTGTAAACCTAGCTAGAGTAAGCAAGGTGCAAGAAACTTCAGGGGCATTACCACTAAGGGGGTAGTATTAAAAAAAGATAGTAAGGCTTTGAGAAGAAAGGTGCTACTGATGGAAAAGAGCCCAAATGCTAGACTCATGTGTTTCTGTTCTCGTAAAAGTCAGGATGAGGGCATTTGTGCTTTCAGAGACTTTATTTTTCTAATCGTCTCTTCTCCGGCATGAAGTCAAGTTCCTAATAGCTACTACCAGCCCTGCATGAGAGCTAACGGAGAGCTTGTGGACCAGCAGCCCAGCACGGCACAGAAATGTCATCAGACCAAGCGCGGCAGAGCCAGAGATGTGGAGCCCCAGGGCTGTTTTTGTCGGGAATACCAAGGAGTCAGCTGTGGAAAGGACTTTGCACCGGCTGGCTTTTCAGCAGGGTGTTTTCGTGTACAGCCACATCAGGTCTTCAGCAGGAGTAGTTCTCTGGAGAGCTACTAATGAACATGCCGGATCGTTAGCCTCTGCCAAGGGGCAGGTGCCTAAACAACTACAGCCAGCCCTGCTCCGTCCCCCGGGGAGCTCCGGCAGGGAGAAGTGAGTGTGCAGGAGGTGTACATTCCAGCTGTGATTTTTGACAAGGGGTCACCAAAACAGCCCTGAAGCCCAAGGCTGGTGTCTCCTGCCACTGCTGCTTTCCTAGTCATAGCTTCAAGCTTCAAGCTGAGAAAATGGAGATTAGCATCTTCTCCCAGATGGTGAATAACATACAGTCGTCTTTCCCAAGCGCTAGAAGGAGTCAGCTTGATGTGTGAGCCCGAGGGAGGAAGAGGGAGAACTGGTAGTAGAGTTAAGAGACAGAAATAAAGCTAACCAGTGTCTACAGATATGTTTATGCTTCAATCCCTCAGTTAATTACTGCCCGTTGGTGGAATTGCGCCCAGCAGAGGTTGGGTACCGCACAGGGTCTGTCTGTGCAGCAGCCAGAAACACGCTTGCATCCCTGGAGCGGTGCCTGACCTCCCCGTAATCCCTCCGACGGGGTGACTCCGGTTCCCGGGCGGTGAAAGTCGCCATGGGGATGGCAGTGCCAGGGGCTGATTAGGGAAGGTGTTTCCATCACGGGTACGTGAGTCAACCAGAGCCAGGCTGCACGTCAAGGGCAGCAATCGCGTTTCCTTGTAGCAGCGTTGACGAGGGTTGGGCAGCACCGTTTGACTCCCTCCAGAAAGGGCAAAGGCAAGGAAGCGGTGCACTTGCAAGAGCCTCTACGAATAAGCTGGGGAAGAGGAGATGATGGGGAGGCGCGGATGCAAGAGCGTCTCCCTCCCTCCCCTTGCTCTCTCCTCTTCCTCGCCAATCTGATCTCTCTATGGGAGGTCTCCTCAAACACACCCAGCACCGTCTGCCTCCCTGTCTGCCGATGCACCCTTGGGACGGTGTTGCTAGCGGGGTAAGAGTCTGGCACCCATCGCAGGGCTGCCGAGGCTCTCACTTTACCAAGCCACCACGGGCACCAGATGCTCCGACGTCGGAGGAGAGAGTCGCCGAGGTCAGACATAGCAGAGATGCTTCTCCGCCAGAAACGCAGAGCGTCTGGCGCAGCCCCTAACAATATGCAGCCTGTCTTTGCCGTTTTGTTCGGGTTTTTGTTTTGAACATACAAAACTGCCTTGCCTCCCTTTATTCCTCCCAAGAATACCCTGCATAATCACGGCAGCTCCTCTCCTTTCAGCCCCTGCCCTCCAGCTGAACGTGTGGAGGGCCACATTGTACCGGGCTTCACCGGTGGCTCTGAATGCCTTTCGTTATCCTCTCGCTGGGCTCCGTTTCGGGAGGAAGGAGGGAAGACAGAGCTATTTTTATAGCATCTAGGCTCTCCCCAGACTGCATCTAACTTGCTATTGTTGGTCAATGATCTTTCAATTACTTGCTACGCATGGGACTTTGCTCTGTTCTTGCAAAAAAGGGCTGATGTATTCAACACGCTCTTTCCAAAGAGCAGGCTGGAATCGGACGATGAGGCTAGGCAGAAGAGTTGCTCGCAAACAAAGCCTTTCTTTTTATAAATATCAGAGTTTGAAAGTGCAGTTGGCTTTTTTTTCTGCAGCAAATTTACCATTCTGTGGTAGTTTTCAAAAAATATCTGTCAGAGATGGCATGCTGAAGTGATTTGTCTGTTCCGAAGAAGCGCAAGTTACTTTCTTTTGACTTTTTTTTTCCTTTTTCCTCCTTACTCTTTATACAATATCCTGATTTTCGTTATGAAGCTGGAGGTTATCTCAAAATACGCCAGGATTTCAGAGGAGTGGCTTTACAGAGATTATGGCTCTGGGCTGGGAGCCACACTTTCCAGGTTTGGAAGTAACTTTAGTCCTGGTCTATATAAATCGACATTTTCCCAAACAGACGCTCTGTTTTCATAGTTACCCACTTGAGGCAATCAGATGCTGATCTTCAGAGCCTGTGCATCTTCCCACTAAAATCAGATGGAGATATATGGGTCAAATATTTCCATAAAGCTCTTTCAAGACACGACCTGAAAATAGAAAATCTACAAGAAAAACAGAAGCAGAGCAGATATACTGCGAGTAACTCGGCCACTGCGATGCTTTTTGCTGAACCTGGATCAATCCAGCAGCTTTTGCGGTGCTACAGAATTGTACAGTATGAAATATTGTTTCTTTTGAATTAGATATAAAAGCAAGGTTCTAACATTTGTCATCACTAGAGCTCTTACAGGGCTCTGCACAGAGAGCGGTGACATAGCCCAGGTCCATGTGGGGTTGTTACCATCTCACTAACCACCATTTCCACAACAGCTTTGGAAGGGTGCAATGTTCTTCATTTTCTCTCCTAATTTCTGCTGTTCCAATAAAGTTTCCCCCTACCCTAAAAATTAAAGATCTAAAGCAGATGCAGATATTTTTCAGCTCTTCATCGTTACCGTGCCTGCAAATCTATCAGACCTTTGCTTGCGGCAGCACTTTAGTTACTATATTTCATTCCTTATTAAGCATATTTTCGAAGGACCTTTGGTCATTACGTCCACATCTAAATGAAGGAAAAAGAGAGGTCAAACTAGACCTCTAGCAAACTCCAAGTTTAAGCCTAAATGTGCTTAATAACTGGATGTGCATTGTCAAACATGCTCACGGCAGGATTTCCAGGTGGGTGGGTAGAAAATAGAGCGTTTCTGTGCTTACTTCTGCTGTTCTGACACTTGTATCAGCTGGGGACCTTCGGTGGAAAAGATCCCTATTTGCATGAGAGAAGGAGGACTTGCGCCAGCATGAGGTCTGGGACAGGATCACAGAAACCGAAAGAATACAAGGGTGAGTTGTTTGCAGGAAGTCTGAATTCTGGAGAGGAAAAAAAAAAAATGAAGCAAGCCCTTCAAACGACACAGAGAGTGTTTTGAAGGAAGATCACGTGGCAGTTGTTAAGTGCAGGGTTGGCCCACACACCTCCCCAGACAGTGACCGAGCATCTCAAGTGAGTATATTTTGGTCTGGGCCTGATCCTGTTCAGACTCAGACTTCACCGGCGCTGCAGAGGCGAAGCACTGAGGGAAGAGGAGCTTGGGGGAAAATGTTTTTTTGTTTTGAGTCGTCTCAGTTGCTTGGCCTGAAGTTGCATTGAATGAGAAAGGCTTTAGTGCTACGTGCGAGCTGCTTTTTGCAATAGCAGGGATTTCTTTCTTGCTGTTTTCTTCAGCTTGGGAAAGCGAAGAATTTCTGGTGGGGTGCAAGGGATGATCTCAGTGCTGGATGGCAGGATATCCTTTTCCTTTCTCCTGCTGTTTGTAGAGCAAGGAGGATGTTTTGGATAGGGAGCAGGAACACACTGCTGGAGCCATACTGCCCCGTGTCCTCTGGAAACAAGCAGGGCAGTTGGAAGGACCTTCAACAGAAGGGACGGGGCTGGGAGATGCTGAGGATTTGGGAACGTGGGCAGAGGTTGCAATGGGTGGAAACAGCACGTCGGGTGAGGAACAGAAAAACTGGCGATGCTGGGTTATGAGCTAATTGGAAATAGCTGGTTCCAGGCCCTTGGGAAGGGAGTTATTTCTGGAGTTCAGAGCTCCTGTGAAACAGCTCATCTCAACGGAAGGAAAAAAGCCTGTATAATGCAGCGTTATGGTTATAGCCTCATGTGATTTTTGACCCCAGATATCACCATGACTTGATCCACTTCGAGTCGTGCAGATAAACAGACAAAGCAACCAGCTTCCCAGGGCAGCTCCATTGTTTACACACCCGTGATACCCAGCTCAGCCATGACTCAGCCATCAGCAATGATGTTCTGACCTTATTAATATCAATGGGAGTCTTCTTAACGAGGACATAATTTCACCCCAGAGGCCAATTCATTAATTAGCATCTCCGGCTATCCTGTCATTTGGCATATGAAGAGGGTAGTAACTTGACTTATATACTGAGCAAGTATGTGCTGAGTAAATATGCATTCAATTGCACGTATAACGACAACACACAGGGTCATAAAAGTTTGGCAGCAAGAGCGAAAAGAGGCGAGTGTAGCTCCTCACTCCAAACATAATTCAGTGCTGGTGGTACTTGCTCATTGTAGAGTCTTGTCTAAAATCAATGTCCAAGGAAATGCTTGCTTAATTAGTTGTTGATTTCACGCGCTGCATGAAGTTGTGCGAGAGCCACTTAGGTGCTGCTCCGATGACATTTTTTTTTTAGCCGTGATACGCGGGACTCTTCCATCCCTCATCCCTCACTATGTGTGGTTTGCAAAAACACCATTGTCCTGCTGCGCCTGTTGCCAGGAAAGGGTGTTTTAATCATTCTAGTACGTCTATTATGAAATATTTCTGTTTTCCGAAATAAAAATAGCTTAGCCTGCACTCTGGGCTAACACAACTCCTCCCCTTCCAAACTGTATTTTCATGTCAGAAAGCTGCCTGCTAATAAAAAAAAAAAAAAAAAAGCATTTTTGAACATTCTTTGCATGTTACAATTGAACATATTAAACTTAATTTAACAATAATGATCTCCCACAGTTAATGTTTCATGCGGACAGCAACAGGGCACAGTGTGATCACTAACAAGGTCAGGAAAGGATTTCTTCTATTGTGCAACATTCACGGATGTTAGTCTTCTCTGAAGTATTCGAGATTGGCCGCTGTCAGCTGATGAATGCTCTATTAGCTGGACTATTGGCTTGTCATGATGTGAGAACTCTCTCCCTACTCATTTGCTGGATGATCTTTCTTAACCCTTCATTTAAGAGAGCTGAAGTTTGTTTGATAAAAAAACCCCATCAACCACTGCACAGATCTGATTATTTTAGTTATTTGGTAGAAAACCTTTCCATTTACCTATTTTAAGGAACCACTGTCGGAAAAAGGGTGGGGGGATATATAAGGAGAGATGGCATCTTCTGTTTTTTGCACCTAGCTGGAAAAAACCCCACAGAAATTGTTGAGCACACAAGCAGTTCTTCAAGCCTGACACCAATGCAGAGAAGTTCAGCTGAAGTCCAGGATGGGAACAATTTCTCCAAGTTTATTCTCACCATGTTAACCAATTTTTTAAATTTCAATTTAAAACTAGCTATGTTTGGCAAGAAAGGGGGGGAGCAGGTGTTGTGAAAATATAAGCATTGTTATCTCTGATAACTGCAAGCGAATACAAACAGATGTGGGGAGAGACAAAGCAGAGGATAGAGACGATATTTGACGGCAGATGCCAACGCCAGGCCTAAGCTGGTAATATCTAACTCACACATGCGGTACAGAAGCCGTGCCAGAGAAGTTTCCACTGGTGGGAGCCCTTTGGCTTGAGTTGGTGGGAGCAAGTTGTGGTGATACACAGAGGACAATCCAGAGAGCATCATCATGCGCTGGCTATACCCTGAGCTGGGTGAGTCTTGCGTAACGGCAGTGGATGGTATCTGAATCCGCAGATTCAGGGCAGGCTGCCAGTCGTTTGTGTCCCAGGAACATATATGTATATAGAAATACCCGCTCTGTGCCTCCACCTCTGTAGTGCCTAGAAGGTATTCGTAACCTATTTCTTCTCTCTCGCATCTTTTTCGTTTTATGTCTCCTTTGGATACCAGGTCAGACCAGCACAGCGTTTTTAAACTGAACCCAAGATTTCATTCTCCTTCTTGGGGCCTCAAGCAGAAAAGGCAAAATATGTGAACAATGGTTTTGTTAGACAGATGCTTGACTGACAAGACGACACAAACTGGTCTTTAGACTGTTTTCTTTCCTACCTGCTCAACACCCTTCTTTATCCCTGGTAACTCACTTAGAAATCACTGAGGCTCCCACTGAAGAACCTCTTTCAGCTCAGACAGGTAACTAATATTTTGATTTCTAAATACAAATGAACTATTTAAATATGGTGAGTTGGCTATTTCCATCCAGTCTGTTGTCTGTCTTGGCATTACTGTACCTAAACCCTGGTCACCCTTTTTTATAGGGAAAAATGTGAACAGTATCTTTTTTTGCCTTTCATTTAAAAAAAAATATTTTTCAGCTGTTGACATCTTTCCATGTTTGAAACAAGGTATTAAATTAACTACTTGAGTAACTCCAGATACAATCAGATTAATGGAGACAGACCACAGGCAACATTTACCCAAGAACTCCAACATCGTCAACTTTCTCACCCCTCCCTCCTGCTGAAAATGAAAGGTCTGAAAATTTCGAACAGCATCTGTGTTTCTGCTCCACCCTTCCTGCCGCAAATGGCATCCTTGCTAGTGTGTATAGAAAAGAGTCTGCTGCTTTGCCCATGAACTCAGCAGAGGACGAGAGATTTAACTGCTTTACTTCTTCCTCCCTCAGTCCTTTGCTGTTACAAATTAAGGCCTAGAAAGCCTTGGAGAACAAAACTTGTTTTCCAGGGTAGGAAGGCATCCCTTCTTGCAGATCCCCGTTTTCTTGCTTACACAATTAAAAAATAAGACAGACGCATCTTCCCAATTTTAAACAGGAAAGCTTTACTACCAAGAGATGACAAACGTCCCACGCTGGTGAGCTTGGTTTTTTGTGCCACTCTTAATTCTTGCATGAACAGCAGACTGCTTATTTTGCTTAAGCCAGACCCGGTGATGGCGGATCTCAGCGCTAACCAAACTGTCACTTGGAAAACCCCAAAGCATAACCTGAGCGTGAACAGCTCCGGCTTTAACTGCTCCCGCTTCCAGCCGCGTAACGCAGCGTCTCTTCCCACTCCCCGAATCCCTGCAGCAAACCAAGCCTGGCCATCCCGTACATCTGGCAGTCCCCCTCTCCGCAGGGCAATCACCGCCTCAGTCGTGCGTGGAGATCCCCGTGGACGGTACACACCTCTCCTCACCCAGACCCCCAGCGTGCAGAGCGCCGCACACCCACCGCTGGAAGACCCTGCAGCAAACGAAGCAAGAGCGATAATTTAAAAAAAAAAACAAAAAACAAGCAAACCCAAAACTCGGCTTTTTTTGGTCTTCTTTTCCCTCCCGTTCAGCCCCGAGGCCTCCCACACGCCTCAGTGCCACCCTCACCGGGGCCTCCCCGCTCCCCACGGCTGCTTGAGGGGCAGTTTTGTGGGGTGGCTGGGGAAGCCGGCTCTGAGGGGGTCAACCCCGCCTCTGGGGGGCCTTTGCCGGGGGATACCGGGCGGGGGGGGTAAACCACCCCGCTCTATGCCCCTCGGGCGGCAGAGGTGCCCGGCGCGGGGCCGCTCCGCCCGCCCCCCGCCGCCCCACTCGCTGGCAGGAGGAAGGGGAGGCGGATCCCCCGCCTGCCAGTGGCCGGCCTGCGGGTGACGTCATCGGCCGCGGCCCGGCGGCGCCGCCTGCCTGCTGCGCGCTCCTCCCGCCCGTCCCCCCCCCCCCCCGCCGCCTCCCGCTTCCCCACACCTCGCGGCCACCGTAGCGGGAGCGGCGGAAGCCCCCCCCTCCCCGCCCCCCTTCCCTCGCCGGCCACCGTCCCGGGTGGATGGTCCGCGTTGTCCCGCCGCCCCCCGCCCGCCCCTCCCGGAGTCGGCGGCGTCGGCGGCGGCAGATGGCACGGGAGCGCGCGGCGTGGCGGGGCCCGGGCTGGCGGGGCGGGAGGCCGCCGCCTCGGCGGTTGCTGTTGGCGTTGTTGCTGTTGTTGATGCCGGCGCTGCCGGGGTTGGGGCCCGCCGCCGCCGCCGCCGCCGTTGAGGAGGCGGCGAAGGAATGCGACAAGCCGTGCGCCAACGGCGGGCGGTGCCAGCCGGCCAGCGGGCAGTGCGAGTGCCAGCCCGGCTGGGTGGGCGACCAGTGCCAGCACTGCGGGGGACGCTTCAGGTGAGTCCCCGGAAGGCGGGGGGTGGGGGGCTGAGGGTGTCCATAGGGACAATATGGCCGTGGGTGTGAGGGGCAGGGGAAGGGAGGAGGCGGGAGCAGGTCTGGGGGTACCGGGGGGCGGGTGGGGATAAGCGGCAGGTGCAGGAGGGCATAGGGGTGTGGGTGTGAGGGGGGACAACAGGGGCCTGGGGACAACAGGGGCCTGGTGCCCCTGGTTCCAGGTGCCCATCGGGGACAAGGGGGAGGTGGGTGTGAGAAGGTTTGGGGTTCAGGGTGGGTTTGGGGCTTTAAAATGGGGGGGGGGAGCCTCCGGGGCTGAGGCCGCCCTGAGGGCGGCGGGGCCAGGGGTGCGAGGGGCAGATCCAGGTGATGATAAGGGTGCAGGTGTAAGGGCTGGGTAGGATCGTGTTGAGGGGACAACAGGGATTTGGGTGTCCCTGGTCGAGTGTGCGCGGGGACAAGTCTGAGGGCAAACAGGGGTGTGGGTGTGAGGGGCTGATCTGTGGGGTGTGGGTGTGAAGGGCTGGTAGGAGCCAGGCTGGGGGACAACAGGGATTTGGGTGCGGAGGGGGAGGTCTGGGGGCAACGGGCATGTGGCTGTGAGGGGGCAGGTTTGGGGGGTGACAGGAGCGTGGGTGTGAGAGTGCACAAGGGCAGGTCTGGGGGCGGTTGGGGCTGCGTGGAGGAGGTCTGGGAGTAATGGGGTGTGGGCGTCGGGTGCCCCACCGAGCAGCAGTCGGCGTGGAAGCAGCGGTCGGTGAGTACAGGGTCTTTGTACTGCCAAGAGGTGCCTCTGAGGGGACAGCGTTTTGGGTGTTGGTTCCTGGGGTTGCACAGGGGTAACCAGGGATCAGTTGTGAGTCTGAGGGGTTGCGGCTGTGTAGGAGCAGGGAGGCGGGTGTAGGGCACTGGGTAGGCGTGGGTCTGGGTGCAATGGACTGCGCAGGGCTAAGCCTGGGAGATGATGGGGTGCGAATGCGAGTAGCTGGGTTTACGTTGTAGTAGGTCCCAAGAGAAAGTAAAGCTGGGGGGGATTGGGTAGGGGGACATATTGGGGGCAGCAGGGGTAGGTTTGGGGGCTGTATAAGTAGAAGTCTGAAAGATGGTGGGTGAACGAGGGCTGGTTTTGTGCATGGAAGTGGGTGTTGGAGGCAGGTGGGAGCGGTGAGGAGCGGGTCCCTGGGCTGGAGGACAGCCTGGGTATGGGGCCAGTTCCTGGGCAGGGGCAGATACGGGAGAAAGACTGACGTGCAGATGGGGGACTGGATCTGGCTGGGGGCAGGTTGGAGTGCAAGCGGGTGTTAGGGCTGGGTGGAGGCAATAGGGGTGTTTGGGGGGAGTTAAGCAAGCTCTTAGCAGATAGCATAAACAGGTGTTGGTTTTGGTTAAGGGTGAATTCGGGAGAGGTGTGTGCGAGGGAAAGAAGCAGTGTCTTAAAGGGGGTAGCTGCCACGTGGGAGGCTCAGCTCTTGGGGCAGAGGAGTGCGTGCAGGAGTGGTGCTGGCTCCTGGGAAGGGACAGTGGGTATAACAGCCTGGTGAGAGGAAGCTCCTGGGTTTGCTGGAGGACAAGGCCAGATTTAGGCAGCTGAAGGGGATCGAACAGGACAGGGGGTGGTGTGAGGGTCCTACCTCCAGGCAGGGTCTTGGGTTTTTTTGAGAAAAAAGGCTAAAGGGTTGTTCTGGGTAGGTGGATGGAGACCTCCCGGCTCTGCGCTTGTCCAGGCCACGTGCGTATGTCTGTGCGCAGGGGCGAGGGGTGTCTGCGCAGGAGGAAGGTGATCTTTGGGCTGTGCGATACTGGAAAGCGCGTTGCCTGCAGTGCTGAGGCCAGTTCTGGTGGTGATGGGATACTCAGTTGGATTGTGTGTCTAAAGTCTATTCCACAGGATGAGAAATGGGAAACCTTCATGGGAGTAGGCTGGAAATGCACCCTGGTTTCTCTATATAAACTTACGTTTTCAGTGGAAGGGGTTTCTGTAAGATGGTTACCTGCTTTGGTTTTATCAGCTGTGGCAGCGAGAGAGCCAGTGTGTGTGTCTGCATGCGTTAGGTGAATTCCCTGGGCAGGGCTGATTGTTGGAAAAGAAGGAGATGAAGAAAGGATGATTATTCTAGGCAGCGATTGCTTTCTCAGGGAGCTCCTTATGGACAGTACCAACCACCCTTTGACAATGTCCTCCGTAGATTTGGGGGAAGGGGAGCTGTCTGTATAAGCCGAACTCATGGAGGAAAAACGCTTTGTGTGCTTTAGGAGTTGAGGTTTCTATTTTTTTATTTGTATTTTTTGACAGTCTGTAGATGGGTGTGTGATACAGATAATTTGAAAGGGGTTTTGTGTGGAAACGATGCTAAGCTAGGCAAGCCCTGGAAGTTGAAAGCTTCCTTTTTAATGTTTTTTGCCACTGTCATGGTAAGAATTTTCTTCTAGTTGAGAGCAAGCATTGTGAAATAGCCACTTACACATTACTTTCCTCGAGTGGTTTAGGATGTTAGTCATTTTAAGGGGACTAGATTTGAGTAAAGGCAGTCGTCTTTTCTGAATGGCAGACCTGGTGCTGCTGAGTAAAAAAAGAATTGGTATATATCCACTGCTAATGGCCTTTTTTTTTTTGTTTGGGTTGGTTTTTTTTTTGTTTTGCCTCTTACCTGTTTTCATAAAGCTGCTTGTTTCTTTTTCACATATAATTCCGGTCTAAAATTTTGACTGAAAATGTAATACATGTTATTCTCTCTAGGTATTTTATTTAGCTGTTTTTGTTTATTTATTTATTAGTGAGTTGAAGTTTCCAGTAATGTTTTCAAACTTTGAGCTCTGAGAAAAGTGCAAACAAGTGTTTTTAGCAATATGTAGAGCTTTGCGGTCACAACTTTCACATGCTTTGAGTTTACTCTGTCTCCTGTCAGAAATGGCACTGCAGGGTTTTTTTTTTTGGTGCGTGGTTGTCAAGAGCTTGGCTTTAAAAGACTTGACGTGTTATTAGATGCTTTATGTACAAATGGGAAGTAGAAGGGCAGGTGAAAATTATTTTGTAAGTGTGGTATATTCCACATGCTTATCTGCTTGACTGAGAGATGTAATTAAATTTGGCCTGTTAATCTTCCTGTCCTTATCTAGATGTATATGATGACTATATTTGTGGCCTTGACTTTTTTGTTTACGTCGAGCGCTGGGGTTGTCATGATACAACTTGTGCTTCACTGACCTACTCATCCCTCACATCTTCCTGTGTTAGCAGCGAAAAGTGAACATCATAGCTTCGTGTTGCAGCCCGCTAATGTTCTACTTGCCTTCTTCATTGGAACAGTCTGTTTATTTAGACTGCAGTTAGAAATACAGGTAACAAACCTGGGGTGAACCGTTTTCTTTCTTGTTTTACCCAAACCGCGAAAGGGGAGATGATATGCAGTTTGTTACTGTTCTAATGCGGACGTGTCGGGTTTTTTTAAGTATGTGTGATGTGCTGTGACCTCTTAAAAAGAAGGAGGCATAGCAGAAGTGTACCTGCATGTGGTTTTGTTAGTGATCGTTGTTGGTTGTAGGAATGGCTTCTGAGAAAACACTGACCTCTGCACAGAGCAGTGACGCTCTTGCGGGGGTAGAAGATTGGGTTATGAAGGACTTCAGGTGACTTTCTTTTTATAAGATGTGGAACCAGGCACTTGAGTTCCTTAAAGATAAAGATCTTGGTTTTAAAGGAAGCTGAAATAGAAAATATAGGACGTGCCTGATGCGCTTGTGTTTTCTATTTCTGTACAAACCTCCAGCGGGCTCCTGTGCTGGCTGGAGTTTGCTGCAGGCCAGTGGCTACAAGCTGCCGTCGTTTGGGCAGGAGAGGACTACTGCTGTGAGGCTGTCTGCTGGGAGGGATGAGAAACCTCCCAGTCACAGAGCTGCAGCAGCACGCTGGAGATAACGTTTTCGAGCAGTGGGAGCTCAGGAGCACCAAACTGGAGAGTGAACTTGCCAGCACTGGGTGTTGTATCGTCAAAAGGATGCTGTAAGCTTTGAGACCGCAGGCTCTTCAGAGCGCTTTCCGTAGCTCAGTGACACAACCTCTTGTCCTGCGTGAATTGAATTGTTTCAGCTGGCTGCTTGATTAGCAGACAGACAAGGGCTGCTGAGGGAGGTAAAGCACAGGTTAAGAAATCACTGCTATTTTACATAGATTTATTGGCCAGAGATTGTAGAGGATTGGATTAACAAATTCAGGATGGTGCTTGGCTTCTGGAACAGTAATTGTATGTGGATTGTGTATATAGGCACACTGATGGGCAATTTGATGTATGATTGTAGCTGAAAATGTGAACAGACTATATTTTTGACTACATAATGAAATACCAAATGATTCCAGAAAACTGGTTTTTGTGTGTAAAGGTACTGGTTCTCCTTTCATAGTAATACTTTTTTTTTTTGGAGGGGTGGAAGATTGGAAATGCTAAGGAGTGCTTAGCAATGCAACATGACAGTTGGAGGAAAAAAAAAAAGATTAGAGTGTATCTTTTAAACTACCTTTTTATTAATTTAATGGAGGCAGTTATGGGCTGCTGACTGAACATTATTAAGGAGTTGGTGGTAATACAGTGTCCTTGGCCAAAGAATATTACAGTGAAGAGGAATTTTATCTCCAGAAGATTTGGGTAAATCATAACTTGAGAGAGTTCCTAGCTGGCAAAGAACTATGACAGTTCCCATTCTTAAATAAATGAGAACTTTTGGTCAAAAGCTAGTAGACAAAACCATTGTTTTTAAAAAGCTACCTGATGCAGTTTAAAGCTTAGGAAAGTCAGGAAACTACTTAATATATCTAAGGATGTTGGCAATTTGAATCAAATCAGTTTAAGTGCTCAAATTAGATTTGGGTGCTGCATTTGTGCCTGATGCCCATTTTGTTTCTCTCTTTTCATTAGTACATTATCGTGCTTTAAAATGATTTTCTCTTCCATGTTGCTGTGTGAAAGGCTCACTCAAATGTTGTGCACTGGTAATAAAAGAATAAGCTATTCAAGTAGGAAATACTTAAACATTATCAATTTTAAAGAATACACTAGGGAAAAAGAACCTTTATACACTTTTATTTAGTTGTTGGAGGCATTATTTCCTACTCTGGTTTTATAATTTTGCTAGGAGGAGTGTGCGTGTATCTGTCTACATATGCATATCTATATTTCTGTCTATCTGTACACGTATTTAAATGGCCTGTTCATTGAGAGAGAAGCTCATGGCTAACATTTCATCCTAATTCTCACTGTTTTATTGTTACTCTCGCTGTTTTATTTTACTAGAGCTGTTTTAAGAACAAAAATTCATCCGTGAAATAATTCAATATTTTTGAAATATCTGAGATGTTCTACGCTTTTTGCCTTGCACAGAATGGCCAGCATAAATATTTGACTTGCGTGAGGTTTTGTTAATGTTTGCAATAAGCTCACTTCTTATCATTACTTTTCAGTCTGCTTTATAGCAAGGAGTCAATAGCGGAAAATTCAGAATAGTAGAACAATGCAGTGAATGCTAGATCCTTCCTGTCATCTCTGCTTCATGCACATCAAACGTCTTCACCGTGGGAGCATTAGTTATTGGAATTATTGAACAGCTCATGGTTTCAACCTGTGAGAGGGAGGAATAAGAAGCGTCCAGCTGCTGTCTTCCTGCTAAGCATGTCTGAGCGTTGAGACCTCCGGGAACGGTGCAGGTAGAGGATAATGTTCCTCTACCTGCCAATTCCAGGAACATATCACTGCCTCAGACTTGATTGCAAATGCTTCCTTTTCTGCAGTAGTCAACACAAAAGCCATTTCTGTCTCATTTCTCTATATGTCTGTTTGAATATCAGCGAATAGCTGCCTGAGTCACTTCAGCAGAAGTTGTCTGACACTGCTCTGGATTTTTCCATTATTTCACAGTCTCAGTTGCTTCTTTCTTTATGGATTCAAAATAAGCTCATGTCCGACCGGGTGTTCGTTACCATCTCAGTCAATTTACGTTTAACATAAATGACTTCTATTGAAATATCAACAAATGACTGAGGTTAGCACTGTTTTCACAGAAACTGCTTTTTTTTTTTTTTTAAGCTTTCAAAAGAACTAGGACCTGCAATGCTTATTGCTCATGTGTTCTGATAAAGTTAAATAATAGTTGGAATGCATGTGACGGGTTTCACTTTCCTGGCTTGTTCTCTGCAGCTTTCGTGAGCAATCAAATTTAAAACCATGAGCTTACTGCGCCTAGCGTAAGTGACTGTGAAGATCCATGCTGAAAATCCTATATATATTGAGATAATGCTGCTGCTGACCAAACTGTTGTATTATTGCATTAATTTATGATACCCTTGGGTGCTCTTTTCTTAAACAGCCGGTTTCCTTGAAGAATTTTTTCTAATTTGAAGTTCCAAGCACAGCTCTTGGAATTAGCTTCTTGGTCTAGTAGAGCTTTGCTTTTTTCCTTGCACTCAAAATGTTCTCAGCCAGTAATTCTTTAGGAGCACTTAAATTGCATCCTCTAAAGCATAGTGAAAAGATATAGTAAAAAATGCAGAAGATGGGATTGAGAATTACGTGATTTTGTACGTAAAGTGGTTTTGGTGGAGGAGGAGTGAGCCACTACAAACTGGAATTCACCCTGAGAAGGACCACAACAATTTTATTACAGTACTTTGTTCTTGTATGGCCCTGTGCTCACATCTGCCAGTGTAACCACTGCACTGTCTTGAAGGCAGGGCTGGAAAATTTGATAATCAATTTTACAGCACAGAACAGAGATGATAATTTGCTTTTGTGCATGGCTTTGAATCAAATACTCATTTAGTCTGAAACGCTGAACCAGTAATGATGTTTGCTTTTTGTTTCCTGCTTTTGTTCCCTTGCTTTGTTTGAGACTGATCCACATGGAGTTCCTTTAGAGTCTACTTGAGACTGTCACTAATGCCCTTCCCTCCCTTTGCTTAAAATAAATATTTATTTGATAGAGACGCAGGTTGCTGTGAGGGTTTCGGTGGATGTGCTGCATGCCTACGAGTCAGGGCATGGGTTTGGCTTGTAGAACCTGAAATCCTTGGGATTCTCAAAATGGAGGGGCTCTTCCATTGGAGATGTGAAATCCTTAGGGTTGGTAAGAGACCTTAATTGCACACAGAACAGTCTTCATATGAAAATCTGATAAGCTGAATTTAGTACGTCAGGATAGTGGGGGATTTTTAGAATAATATTTTAAAGAAAATGGACTCAGTGTTTTGCCTGTTAATAGCCTTAGCACATCTCGCATGACAAAGAATTTAAATGTTTTACTGATTGGCTGAGCAATATTCCTGCTGAAGAAAGGCAGCTGATCTCTAACTCAGATTGTATGAAATGCTTCTAGGAAACCCCAGGATCTAGTTAACCTTCCTGGTACTGGTTGTGGCTTAATTTGGTAAGAGAGGTTTCCTGCAGTATCGTCAGATTCAGAATTTTCAGTGCTCTGAAAATGCAGAAGTAGAATTAAGCTGGTGTAAGGGAGACCATGGTAGCGGAGGTGGTCTGGGTGTTTGAACCAAGGGTTTTCCAACGTGTAAACTACCTTTTTTTCCCTGCCATGCCTGCTGAGCTCGTAGCTGCAGAAGTAGTTTGGCTGTACACAGCACTCATCTTAGATGTGCTTATTGCTTGTCACAGAAATTCAAATAGGGGTTGTTGCTTCGTGTAGGTACAGAGTGTTACATGTCCTGTTATGGGGGAAAATTATCTGTAATGTCTTCTACCATTAGCCAGTGCCACTCAGCTTTCTGTAGAGACTAATGCAGGATGTACAAACGCAGCTGTGAAAATCCCAGTTTTTCTATTATTTGTCTTCTCTTTCTATTTCCTGTTTTTCAGAAACGTTGTGTTTTTCTTTCTAGTTTCTGTAATCTGAAAGGACACAAAATAAGGAAGGCTATGTTAGGAAAACACCCTTTTGAAGACTTTCTTATTAGTCAGGGTTTGTATCGCATGAAAATTTAATACCCGTCTCCAAGGTGGTGCTTGTCTAGTCAAAGTGTAAGAAGCTTGGCATAGATGAATTAGCATTTTTCGTAAACTCCTTTTATTAACTCAAATACAGAAGGTCAGAGCTATTTTTCCATTCAGAAAATTTAGGTTGGATTTAATGTTATTTCATTGTGAAATGAAAGAATAACTATGTCTTCAATTACTCTGCTTTTAAAGCTGTGGTAGTTTTCATCCCTGCTGTTTTTCAGTCATTAGTATTGCTATGAAAAAAAAAAAAAAATTTACACCTCCAGTGCATTTAGCTTTTGCAAGTTGCTGCTGGTATAATGTATAGCTGTGTATTGAGTGGTTTTTGGTTTTTTTTTCCCCCAATGTCTTTGTGCATGTGTCATTATATCCTTCCTTTCACAGTTTTGTAATGCTCTAAGTGTTGGTATTGTGGCACTGTTGCCAGATATTTTGAATGTAATTGCCTTATCTGGAGAAAATCTATGATTGAGGTTCACCCTGTGCACAATTTTTGGATTTCAATGCTTGTTACGATCGAGAACATGTTTGAGTTTTTCTAAAGTAAACTTTTCAAGATGCCTTTGTGAAGGTTTTTTTTGTAGCAATGTGCAGCACGTTTCCTGCCAAAGTTGTCCACCTGCCTGTTTAATGATTAATTTACACAACTGATACCCTGTTAATGCAGAGGGGAGAGCGTCATGTGAATTTTATAGCGATTTCAGAGCTTAATATCTCCAACGTCTGCCTTTGTTACATACTTTGATCTTGTGTGGAATCAGCAAAAGCGATGCCAGGAAAAAAATTTCTAGCCATTGCAAGACCTGAGATGCAAAGTAGTATGGGGCTGAAATGCTGACTGTGCAGGTCAGTGTTACAAGAAAAAAATCAGGGAAAACTCCTGCCTTATTTTCCAACAAGGGTTTCTGTGCTGCTAGAAAAAATATTCTATTGTATCCGAATTGTGAGCAGACATCGAAGTTGCTGGTCTGCTGGAAGAAAAGTATTGAATTCCAAATAATATATTGGGAAATAATTACTTCTGAGGTCACTGATGGTATGTGATTTTTATTTTTTTCAAATGGAGATTAGGAACAGGCATAATTGTAAGGTCAGTTGCTTTTATTTTTGTTGAAAAATTGGGAACTAAATTTATTGTTGTGCAAGATACACTCTGTTTCCAGATGCATTTATTTATAGTTGCTGCCTGCTTGCTTGACAGTATGTTAGTGCACTTTTGTTAACTGATTTATTGCATTCAGACACGTAACAGGCAGATCTTTAAATTTGGGTCAGTTGGTGTCTGTTTCTCACAAGCACAGGTTGCAGCGATTCTTTAAAGTCAGTGTTTTTCATTTTGGGAATGGTAATGGGTGTTTAAATATGCCCTCGTTCAACTTTTGGAGTATGAATCATTTTGAGGAGGTGTTGAAGTGGTTCAAAGTCAAAAACAGAACTTGACTTCCCGCCTATGCACATTTTTTCTAAAACATCCATTCTAATGTTGCTGGAAATGCTTTTTTTTTTCCTTTCCTAGTGAATATCACTGATATTCTATTAACTTTTTTTATTTGAATTTATATAGTGAGCCCAAAGAAAACTCAGAGCTATGTGAAACTTAATAACGTTAAAATAGTAATTCTTGGATCGTTTGCAGCTATTCTCAGTAACCTGAACTGTTGAAGATTTCTGGGACAGCAGGCAAATGTTGTCTCAATACGTGCATAATTCCCTAACACGAGTGGCATAATAACAATTTCTATGCAGGTTTGGTGTTTGAATGTGAAAGGATGGGGATTCGGATTTCTGTGAATGTTGTGATCCAGCTGGAAAAGCTGTAGTGACTTTATAGCCCATAACTTTTCTAATGGCACCTAAGGAAGAACAGAAAGGGGGTAAGGGAACTTCAGTCCTGAAAAGGCGAAGGGAATGAATAAATGAAGAACTGCCCAAGGTTGGCACGCTGGTTGGTTTTATAAGATGCGCAAGTCATTTCTTCTGAGACGTGGCTGAAGTTGAGACCGAAGCGGGTTGGTTTCTGTTCTCCGGTTCTGGGCCCCGTCGCTGGGTGGCTGTGTGCACCCGCAGCGGGCAGGCACGGCAGTGTCGGGACTTAGGGTTTGAACCAGAGCTAAACGGGAGAGGGAGAGCTGTAACGGTGTGCTTGTGCCAGCCCGGGGCTTGAGGAAGGGAGGATGGCTGCACAAATGGAAATCTCTGCAGGGCTTCGGTTACTGTGAGCTGTAACAAGGCTTATGGATAAGAAAATGTGGGTTCTCCTTGCTGAATGCCGGCTGGAAAGGAGGTGCAATGTGTTCTGGTAGCTTGGAGGTAGAGAGCAGCTTTTCTTCTTTGTCCGCATTTCCTGGTAACGTCGTTTTAAGCAAGGATACTCAGGTTTTATATTGCTGTAAGTTGTGGGAGTGTCTCCTCTGAAAGAAAAGGATGGTATCACAGTCAGTGTTGCTTTTTTTTTTTCTCTCCCTCTTCAGTTCTGCCAAAACTCTAAGTACCACCATATCAGTTTACCTGTGTTTTACTTTGAAAAGGTTTGAGGTGTAGCCTTAGCATTCATCGGGCGCATTTCCCTTGAGAATAAATGACCACACAACTTTGGGAATCAAACAGAAGTATGGTTCATCATCTAATCTTCTTGGTTCGGTTTCCCTATCTATGAAACAAGGACAAGTTATTTATATGTTTTAAAGATGTTCTGATGATGACGCTATTTACATAGGAATTTGGGGGTTTAGAAGCCATACTTTAATGGCAGTTATGCATGGCAACTGGTATCCAACTTGTCTATTCTGAGAATAATACTGTCCTATGGAAGAAATGTGGTTAATGTTACTATAAATATGCCTAAATCATCTTCACTGAGGCTTATGAAAAAGGATATTGTGTGTTAAAAGTGATGGAGTTTAAATGTGATCTTAATTTCTCTATTCAGTGCTGACAGGAATTTGTCATGTGGAATTAAAAGAAAAAAAAAGTCACTATGTGAAAATCGTGTTATCTGATCAAAGCTGGTCAAGGCATCAGAATATCTTTTGTGCCTGAGGTTTGCTTGTTTTCCATACAAGATGTGTATGTATGAGAGTATGCATGAGATGAGACATCGTGCTGAAGAAGACATCCTTTGCTGTACTCCCAGCCTCCTAAAACTCACTGATCTTTCAGCATCTCGAGGCAGCTAGGACAGAAATATGGTGAAACGTGAGTGCAGACATGAAGGTATAGTGGCTTACCCTATAAAATTGTATACCAGACCTCCTCAAGCAGTGAACTGCGGTGAGCTGTATTTTACCATGAGGTTCACCAAAGCTGGTGAGATCTTGCAGGAGGTGGACTGCTGGTGATGCTGGCCTGCCGACCTGCTGCGGTGGAGAACAAGAAGCATCCTCCAGAGCGAGTCAGTATGGCTGGGCTGGAGGTTCTCTCAGGGAAGGTGGAGGGAGATTTTCCCTTTTTCGTACATTGATGTAACTTCATGCATCTTGTTCTGGGGTAAAAACGTAGCTACTGGGCTAAAAACATAGGCTGTGCCGTGGAACTCAGGGGATGCACAACTGCCGTGATCCAAATACTTCTGCTGTTCCCATCTTCTTCCAACCTTTGTGTTCCTCCTCAGCCCCTAGATCCTTCTCTACATGTAGGCTTTATGCAGCCTTCTAGGAAGCAGCTGTGTTTCTGTGGTCTCTTGAAGAAGGATTTGAGAGCTTCTCTTTACACCATGGGTGAGGAGGAGGGAAGGACATTCTGCCTTGTTGTTTTGCAGACCCACTGCAATTTGGAAATGGTTGTATGGAGTGAGCCTCCTGCTCTCCTCTGTAGACCCTGATTCTGCAGCTTTACCTGAAAAAAAGATTTATTTTTTTCCTCTATTGAGGCTGGAGAACAGGAGAAGGCAGCTCTTAGAAAGGGATTCTGTGCTTTTACCTGTGGATTTGAAGAAGAAATTCTGTAGGAGATAACTGTGTATGTGTCCATTGATTTCTGTCTACACTTTAATTTTTTTTTATACATTTCCTATTGATTTAAAGTTATGATGGAGTCATGGACATCAGCAAATTTGCAAAAGCCCGAGCACTTCATGGCTAGGCTTTGCAGGGTCCTCTTTGGGCATCAAGGCTGTCTTGCTTTTCTGTAGGAAGGTCAGTAAATAAGTGAACTCCTGTCATCCACTGAAGGAAATCTTACTGTTCAGGTTTAGGAAGACTTACAGGATGCTGTAGACACAACTGGAATTGCTGATTCCTGTAGTGCCTTGTAGCATAACGGTTTCATGAATGGTGTGGCCAGAAGCAACAAATTCACATTGAAAAATTAAGAGTAGCTGGATGAAGGCCACTATCCATTGCTACTGGCGGACGTAAACCACGCCACTATGAATGATTTCTGTGGTATCTTTGACACATCTGAAGAAAAAAAGCCACTCGTTTTGAGGCCAGAAAGTATTGTGGAGACTTAAGTTCTCCTAATTTACACATGTGATGTGAGTAGTACAAGGTGCTGTGCCTATTGAACGGCCTGAGCGTTGGAAGCTCCTTGGGAGTCTGGGCTCTTGAGGGGCTTGTGATGGGCTAAAGATTTACAGCAGGTCAGGACTGTGACTTGTCACGAGTTGCTATCCCTTTAATCTCCAATTAAATAAAAAATCCCTGATAGCTATAATTTTAGTGGGGTTAAATATATATACACACACACATATATATATGTCTGTATCTACAGTGACTGACTGGCATTTTGACAGAGGTTTTCCTTTCTGCTAATGACTTAGAGTGGAAATCACTCTGTAGCTAAGAGTCTTTTTATAAGCTTTTTCCCTTGGTTGTACATGTTCATTATTAGCTCTTGAATATATAGACAAAGTCTTTAAAAACAAACTCTGCAAAAATTTGGCCCTAATTAGCCTTGTGTTGCTGTAACTTCTGCGTGGAGTGAAAATAGCAGGAGTGGTAAGTTTCTGAATTTTTTTGTGGCATGTTCTTTTGGCAGTTACCTCTGTGCCTCTTCTTTGTAAAACACTTGTAGTGTAGGTGAAGCTGCATAATTACCTAGGTGTGGTATTAAAATAATTATTGTGCAGCTCACTTGATGTTCCTTAATATATAATACCCTGTTTAAGTGATGGAGCTAAGAAGGAAAAAAGACCAGGTCAGCCATGTGAAATAGTTGTCCAAAGTAGTTTTGATATATGTAATGTGAAGTATATTATGTATCATCTCATCCTAATCTTGTTAGCAAAGGTCTTACTGATTATACAATAAAATATCTTAAAGACACGTTTGCTGGCACTGGTATTGTTGAGACATTCACTTACATATAGAGTAAAATAAACCCAAACGTTTCGTGTGTGGTACTTTGAAATTAAACCCTGCTTGGGATCTAAAAATGTAAGTAAAATGTTGTTACGAGCTGCCTTTTGAGGAGCACTATCCATAGACTGCTTGGGAGATGACCATGCTAACACAGGCACTGAGTGTTTTAGGTGATTAAAGTGAGATGATGTCAATATGCCACCTTCAGCCTTATTCCAGGTCATCTTCAGAAATATTTCTGCAGGAGCTTAGCAGGTGCAGATGAAGCCAAAGAAAGTACAGCATGCTTCTCTGCCGTCATTGCTTCCCAGTGATATAAATAGCAAACTCATGGCTGCAAATTGCAACAGGATTGAAAATGGGGAAGGGAAATCGCTGTGCATTACTTAGTCTGTTTTTGGTTTGGGTTTTGGTGTGTTGTGTGGTGTGTTTTTTTTTTTTTCGTTTTTTTTCCCCCACAGTCGTGGTTTGTACCTTGACTTCTTCCCCATATTTTCAGTGAAGTTTCACTTCAGAAGGGCGTAGCACACTTCCCTCTCCAAGTGAATTAATGCAGGGTAGAATTACAGGATTGATTTATGAACTGGTTAACAGCTTTGATGCCTAATTGATTCAATACAGTCTACAAGCCTTGCAGACTGAGGCTGGGGTGTTGTCAGACTGCTGATGCAAATCAGAGTCTTAGCTGTCAATCTAAAACTGGTCTTAGAGAGCTGTTTCCCACACCAGTGTTTTGGAGAATGCAGAGTCCTTTCCCAAGCTGACTGTTAAACTGCAGAGCTCATCCTGAGCGCTGGAAATGAGAACGTGGTACATATGGATACATATCGTATTACTTATTTGTACTGAGGGAGTATGTAGGAGTCCTAGTCATAACATTTGGATTCTGTTCCCCCTGAAATAGTCCATGTTGTATTTGTACCGATGGGATCCACGTTCACTAGTTCAAATCAAATTTTCTGCCTTTTGTATTGCTACTCTTTTTATCTTAATGCTTTGGTTAGATTTTCAAAAGTTGTGTTATATCCTCTATATCCTTAATTCACTTTTAAAAACTTTTCTCCATGTAATTATAATTGAATTTTGCCCTTGGGCAGGTGTAGTCATAATCTTCTAAGAGCAGTTTTAAAAATAGTGAGGGTGAAGAGCTGGTCATAGAAGGTAACATTAGGTGAGTCTTTGGACTGTGGAATAGTGATGTGCAGTGTCTATTTAAAAAAAAAGTTGTGGGAAAGATGATCTGTATATCTACAGACCCATCAATCTGACCTTGAAAGCAAACGGGGCTTTGGAGCACGTTAAAGGAAAGAATGACTGGAGACAGATAGAAATTGCCAGATAGGTTTGCCATTTGTAGGTGATGCTATTTTAAACAAAATATATCTTTGGCAAGAGCGCTAATGGTCTATGTGTGGGGGGGATGTTTTTTAAGCATCGTTTAGGATGAAGGCATCTGTGACAAATAAATGCTATCTGGACTTTGGAAGCCCGTTTAATTCAATGTCACCTGGAGTATTATTGAAATAGAGAAGCTGGGCTACACTACGTGACATAGGAAGAACTTTTCACCTTTAGTATGGTAGCCAGGAAAACTGGAGTAAGCTGACAACCAAGTTTATCTTCCATTCTGTCATTTCTGTTGACATAAAATTAATCAGGCTCCTTCTTAAACAATAGGTATCGAAGGGCAGCGTTGATGAGGTATTAAACAGGTGCAGTTTAAAAGGGGAGTATTTGTTTGGTAAGAAGTTGAGCTGGAACCTGATCTAATATTTTCATTCATGACCTGGGTAGAGTGCACAGATGTGCACTGATTACATCACTTATGACATCATTGGGGAGCCTGGCTATAGAGATCACACTATCATCCTGGAAGAGCAGGGTGAATGAAATGACAGAATGGGGATGAAACAGCATTGTGCAATGTGGTGTTACGCTCGCGGTGATTTATAGAAAAAGCCTCTTAAGATGAAGTTATACAAAAAAGACCCAGAAACTGTAATTGGTCTTTGAATGGTTGTTATTTGTCAGCATAATGCATTTCGAAAGACAAAGTAAAAAGGCAGTGAGGAGAAGGAGGGAAGATGATATTATGGTTCAAAGCACTGGTAAGAGCATCTTCCGGGTAATATCATCGCCCTCTGATCAGATGTTTTTTCTTCACCTGTTAGCAAAGAGGATTCTTCTGCTCTTAGTTTTAGGGGGTCTGATTGTCATTTATGCTTAAGTTCTTTATGTCTATTGATTAGCAAATGCTCTTGCTTGCAGCTATTTCTTATCAGCATGAGAAACAGGTAGTATTCATTCAACAATGCTTCACGGGTGCTAAGCATAAACTGTTATTTCAATTACTGAAGGTGCACTTTGCCAAGCATGTAACTTGTGATTTGGAAAAATGGAACAAATAATGTTTTTTTAAATGAAACAAGTCCCGACGTTTAATCCGGAGAGTTTGATGATTCATTTTGGCACCAGTCATTCGATGATCTTGTGCATCGCTCACTGTACAACCCAGTGATGCTGCCATCTACTCAGATGCGTTACAAACTGGAAGCCGGTAACCGCAGAACCTTTTGTCATGCAGTCTTCCCTTTTAAAACCTATTAAATTGTATTAGAATTCTTTTTTTCTATGTTGCCCTCCAGCTCACAGCTTAGACTGGGAGCAGATACAGATATTTTCTTCCCTAATCGTTACTATGTCAGTATTTTCCCAAATGGAAAAAATATTTTATATTAAAATTTAACTATGTGAAAAGTTATATAGAGGCCTGTAACACTCTTAGTATAGAACAACAGCCTCGAATGGAAACAATTAAAACAAAATAATGTGTTTATGTTATCGCTCAGCATGGTGAACTTCTGACAGCAGAGCAGGCTGGGTGTTCTCACCCTGTGCTTTCCATCCGGAGCTGAAGTTAACCCCAAAACCACTGTTGGAGGAAGCCTGACCTTTCGGGGGCCTCACAAGAGGTCTCGGGTGCTCTTCTGTATACAAAATTAATTTGCAGGAAGTCCAATTTTTTCATTGCTTGCAATGTTGTAATGTTTGGGTTTGGTTTTTTTTTTTTTGAACTGCAGGGTTTTATGGAAGTTTTGGTCGCTTGTGTGACAGACCCAAGCTGTAGTCACTGTTCATGTGATAAAGTCTATGCTTAAGTGCTCGTAGGATTGAAACATTAATTTCAACCATTTTAGCTTTTAGTGATTTGGAAAATTCAAATGAAACCTCACATGGGAATTTTTATTAATGGTGAGGAATGGCGGAACCTGTGCAACAGCAATTATATATTTTATAGTTTTTATGTAGAATTTCAGTAAGGCATATTTGCAAATTACTCTTTTTTTTTTTTTTTCTCTTCCTAGATTTATTTACACAAATGATTTTTCTTTTGTTGCAACCTTCCTCTTTGGGTCTAAAAGTGATTATTTTTAATACAATTCTGAAACGATACTGTTAGTAACCTTGCAATGGTTTTGCACTACCATGTAATTTTTATGTAACGGTTCACTACACTGAGACTTTCATAAAATACTCCTCTTGCCAATGCACCCGTGTTTGGTAGATGTGGAAATGTGAGGATGTTAGGCAGGATACTAAATGCTCTTCAGCAAATTAGTGGCCGGACGAGGTTCTGGAGTATCAAGGCTCATTTGGCCAAGCAATATATGCTTGTTGACGAGTCACAGCACTGCTCACGTAGAAATAATTCTGTCTCCAGAGAAAAGAGGATGAAGAGCCTTGGGAAAACGTCTGCTTTTCCGTTCAGTATGGAGCAGTGGGGATCACAGACAAAAGACAGCTCTGAACCAAACACGTAATAAATGAATCAGCTGTGACTTTTACTACCTGTTCTCTGTACGTGAATTACTTATTGATTATTATGCCAACTAATATTAACAATGTGAAATCCTCTGTCTCGCTGAGGTAGTAAACCTGCCATGCAAATAGTAACTAAATTCATTTGGGTTTGGAAGCAACAGCAAACTGCACTACGTTTAACTCACAAATTTTGTACAAACTCTGTAAAAATGTCCTGTTTGCTTTCTGGTGTTAAAAGGGGCTGTTGTGAAAGGTCCCTTCCTGCGTTGGATGGGTTAGTTTAATAATTGTCTTTGGGCAGAACCCTGTCTGCTTTCAAGGATTTTGTATGTTTGCTGTTCATTAAGCATGGATTTTGGATTCTGCGTAAAACTGTTGACCACACATAGCAGAAAATGGTGGCTCAAGTTAAGCTTTTAAATTAATGGCCGAGCTCTTAAAAATGCTGAGCATTCAATATTTATCAGTTCTTGCTTTTTCTGTCTTTAAAATACCTGCCCTTTCAGGCAGTCATTTAGGAGAGGGGGGGAAAAAAGAAAATCATGATGTAATATGTTATGTAGTTGATGGCAAGGGTTTAAATGCTGCTGATCCTTAGTGCTTTTGCAGTGTTATTGCCCATTAACCTTCATTTGAAACGGGTGGCAGCTGCTGCTTTCTCACCTGTAATATTTAACTAATGGTGAGCAGTTAACATGCTTTAATTTTACAGCTAAAATTTAAATCGACTTATTTCCTGGGGAATGCCATTTCATGGTTCGAGAATTGTCGGATGCTTCAAACTCTGCTTGTTAAACTTGCTGAGATGAGAAACACACCCCCTAAGTAGAGAGTTACGCAGCTGGAGAATCTAACTGAATACTTCCACTTTCTCTAAAATAGGGATTGTAATTAGTGCAACAATTTGACTATGAGCCAGTTTGAACAGCCTGGCTTAATCTAAATAAAACCCAAATGCTTTGAGGAAGTTTTGTCTCCCTTTTCCCGAATCAGGCTTTAATAAATAAATTCAATAATGAGATGCAAAAAGCTCAAAATAGTACTGCAGAGCTCTTGGCAGGCAAGAAGGTATCTGTTTCTGCAGGTGGGATGAAGGGGAAAAAGGAGTTGGGTCTCCATCCTTGTCTTCCTTGGCCTTGCGCGGTCTGCCGTGACAGCTCTCCTTCGTCCCAGAGCTCATCCCGGCTGGTGACGCTCCTGAGAGCTGGGCAGCACCTTACTCTCTGCTTTCCTGTGAATCATGTTTGCTTTTTGAGATTGCAGCTCTGTGTATTCAGGTATAAAAGGGCTCTGACATGAGCTGTGCTATGGGAACCCCCCCAGGCAAGCGCTCTGTGCTCCTGATACTTGGGGTGCTCGGAGGGGCTCTGAAATTGGACGTGTGAGTTTTAAGATATCTGAGGAAACGTTGTGCACCCGTCATTTTTATGTTTTTTTGTCTTTGAAACCACTGCATACGAATCTTTTGAAGCTCATAGTTAAAAGAAGCCTGTAGAGTCCACTATGAACCTTCTCCACTGTATCAGCAGTGATTGCAAGTACCAAGACATATTAAATATGTCCGGCTGCCTTTAAACTTAAAAAGACACCAGCCGCGTGAGTTTTTATTTATACCTTTGCATAGATAATTTTAGCATAAGAACAAAATGGTTCCTGAAAACTGTTACGTCCAGTGACTGATATCTTTGTATTTTTCATGTGTCAAAGAGGAATGTATTACTGTGATTGCTTCACTTCTTATTCTTTGTTCTATAAATTATCTCTGACAGATTAATTTAAAGCACAGTAGATGAGAGGAAGTTACTGACCTTATGATGCATTGATATGTCTATCGTTAGGTCTGGAAAGCATTCAACTTGAAACTTCCCCCTTTTAATAACCTGAAGTTTGGTATTCATTGTGTTAAATAGCAGAAATGAGTACTAAGATGCAAAGATTGCTATGCCCATGAGCATTCATCAGCCGGACAGCAGGACAGAGAGCTGCGTTGGGCCAGGAGTAAAAGTACAGTCAAGAGGAAGACAGCCTCGTAGATGCACAAGTCACATCAGCACCTTGAAATCTTTCCCACGAACGCAGAGCGCGGCCGGGCGGACAATGCAGCAGTGTTCGAGCGCGCCGGAGGGAAGCACTCGACGTGAAGTGGGTTATTGCTTTCTGCTCCGAAGGACTCCGCATAAGTGGTTCTCCTAATCCTTCCGGATGGGGTACATCGAAGTATCACGTCTTAGTTTCAGCAATTTTAAGGCAGGAATGAGCTTTTTCTTACAGGGTTTAAGGGTGCTTACCGTAGGTGGTCAGTGTTACTCTTATAAATAACGTTTTAAGACATCTCGGTTATGAATAGAGGTAACTAAATGAAACTGCGAGAAGCTAAGTGGGAGACTAGAACCAGGCAAAATCTTTTTCTTTCCTGTTTTTCTTAGTTTAAAAAAAAAAAAGTGAACAGAACAAAATTTTGTGCGAAATTCCTTGTTAGTGCAAACGTGCTTTTCCTATGGATGTTACCGGAGAGAGGAAAGAATTCGTGATGACTGAATCCTAAACAAGGAGGTGGGATTTTTTTTTAGACACGGTTGAGAGGTGGCCTGTAAATCATGCTCAGCTTGGTAGTGAAGTGAAGGGTTATTTCAAAACTTTGCATAAGTAGTGTTGAGCCACCGTCTTTGTTTTTGTTGTTACAAATCTGTTGGGAGCAGATGGAATTTCATTTTTTCCCGCTACTGTCCAAGAATAACTCCTTTCTAAGTCATTTCAGAGGCGATGGGAAAGGTGCATATGGCAGACTTGGAGATGGAAGCAATGATTTTTGCAGCTACGCCTTCCCTCGGGGAGTCTGGCTCTTTGCTGGATGGCTGCAAGCTCTGCAGACCTGCCCCTCCGGAGCGCCCACCCCAACTCCTGCGCTCGGAGGACGCCCACAATTGTGTTATTTTCTGGATTGACCCCAGTGTTCATTAAATAGTTCGTCAGTTGGATTTATTGTTTTGTGGGGTTTTTTTTGTTTGGGTGTGGTTTTTTTTTTTTAAGGGAGAGTTTCTTTGCTCTCTAGTGATTATTAAGAGAGCTGTACGTTAGATGCTGCCTTACTACAAGAAGGGGGGGGGGGGGGGGCAAAAAAGCATGTATGCGTATCCGCCTCCGCAACTGAGAAATTAGTAGGCTGGCGGTTGTGACCTTCCCTGCACTGCCGAGCTATTTCATAGACAAACACTCAAGAGCTACTTATTGTATAAAGAAATGCTAACAGATCTTGGATTATAAAGATATTGTAGCGAGTCTGTTGCTAAGGCTGCATTGACATAAACCATAAATTCTGCATTACGTGCCAATGAGTGCATTCTTTCCAAATTTTCAACGTTTATTCCAAAAATAAAATGGTTTCTCATAGTCTTTGCTTGATTAAAATGCACTTTAAAAGTCTATTCTTTGGAAGGATTTTTTTTTTTTTTAAAAGTGAGTTTTCTTGCTGCTTCTTCCATCCTGGTAAGGAATCAAGGCCTTGTGTTTTAATAACCAAGAATCTGTCTTGGTGGGTTAGGAAATAATCTGATACGGATTGTAAAATTTATTGTGCAGATGTATTTAATAAAGCGTAGCAGTTTATAGTGGCTAAAACCACCCCTTTTCCTGAGGGATTTATGCTTGCTCGTCACAGCAAGGCTGACAAACACGTTCCGGTATTTGAAAATCAGTCAAACTCTTTACCTCCGTGAGTTCAGAGCTGTTGTGTTACTGGATGTCTTTCACATTTGGTTTATTTTCTCAGGCTCTTAAATAAACATTGTGGTGGTTTGAGTGCCGAGGGTTTACTTCGTTCTTGCAAGAAGCTGGTGGAAAAGCTTAGGCTAGCTAGTGGAGTAATCTGAGTGTGGTTAAACCGATTTATGCCAGGAGTAGAAAGTTTTCATTTACGGGACTAAGATGATTTAACCAAACCTACGTAAAGTCTGGCCTTTTCTCCATTCGCTAAGCCAGGATACTGGCTCCGTATTCGGGTGTAAACCGGAGCAGGTGTCTTCCCATCTCATAGGGTGAATGGCATCGTATCAAAAACTGTATTTCCTTACGGCGGCAACTAAATGGGGGATTCGTAGAGCATTCCTAGAGTTGATCAAGTTTGTTGACTCTTTCAGAGGAATGTCACCAGCCATTTAACTTCCCCTAATAAAAGTCTGTGCACCGGAGGGTTTGCACAGGTTGGTTCTTATGCTCGATGAACGTATTTTATAATCGATGGCTGTATTGCGCTGACCTTCTTAAGCATCAGCATTTCTGGTGCTGAGTTGAACATACAGGTTGGTGTTAATATATAGATGTTAACATATAGATGTGCTAGAGTTGCTAGATAGCAAATTAATTCTTGACGAGCCTTACAGTTCAATATACTCTCTTTTTTTTTTTTTTTTTCCCCATTCCTCCCCTCCCCTTGTTTACCATCTTAATGCCAGATTTCTTCGTGTTGGTATGTAACCTATTTTGGCAGCAGTGTGACTGTGTTTGGGGGCGTATCATGTAGACGAGCCCAGCATACTGCTGCAGCAGAAGCACAAGAGGAGTGAGAACACGTAACTGTACGAGCGCTTGGTATTTGCATTTTTAGCATGCAAATGTAGTCCTGCCTAAATTCAAGTGATCTGGATTTTTCTTTATTTTTGAGTTTTGTTCTACTTAACAAAGGGGAACTTCTTGAGGAAGCTAACTGTGTACATCTGCCTTGATTAAATACTTGAAGTATTCAATATTTAGCTCCTTTTTTTTCTACTTGGTGTGAAATTGCTTTCATTAAAAATGAGTCATTTGGGGAAAATACCACTCGTGCTTTTCTGCAAGGGTTCTTTTTCTTGCTGTGATTAAGAATTTAGCACAACGGTCTATGTGATAGAGGAACAGCTGGCTTGAACCGCAAAATGTAAGGGCAGGGGAGAAGGACTGATATAGTAAGTGTTTGTGGAAGGTGATTACAATTCTGTACTAATATGTATGTTGAAATGAGAAGTCCCTGTAAAACCAGAAATTAGAAGAGAACTTTTTGTTCCCATCTTTCTTTCTCCTGGATATTGGCAATCTTAAGTTAAGAGTTGCTTCTTTATGTTATGAAGGTAGGTGCTCATTTCCAGTTGCTTCTGCAGGTGCTGAAAGATGTTCAGTGGGAGGGGAACAGAGCTGGAAACCAAACTAGACTCTGTGGTCGAGAATCAGTGGTGAGCGGGGTTCACCTCCGTGAACCAGCGGTCGTAGTCCCCGGTTGAAGGAGCGTTCATAGTCTTTCAGGTGTATGTGCTGGAGGGGCTGTGAGGAAAGAGAGCTCATGTGGCTGGAGAGAATATGTCTGGGAGCAGAATTCACTGAAATGAGGTACAAAATGGAATATTTTAATCAGATTTTAGAAGATTGTCTTGATCAAAAAGTTGGGGTTATTTTTCTTATTAGTGCTCTGTGGACTTCTCCATCTCCCCTCAATTAATTTCTTCTCTGTCTCCTCCTTAAAGCCAAATGGTATTTATGCACCTTTCATTCTTTAAGGTAATACGTGTGAGAAGAACATTTTGGGGGCAGATAGTATATCCTTGTATGATATGAACATACACACTTTATTTCTAGGAGACCATACTTGCCTTGTTCTCTTAAGTTTAAAATTAATGTTCAGTGCTTAAGAGGGCTCCTATGGATGTTGCATTATTCCGTACTAGTGGCATCCTTGAGAACAGTTTCCTTATTAGCATGTTTATCAAGGTATAATTAGACTACTATCTTATCTGAAAATCTGTTTCATTAATAAATATAATATTTTCTTCCATGTTTGTTTTTGGATGCTTAGTTGTCAAATATTACATTGATACGTCACTGGTGTCAAGAAGCAGAATAAAAAACTGTTCCACTTGTTGCATTTTATTGGGTGTAGGAGCTCTTGTGAATATTCAGTAAAAACTGTTGCAGCAACAAATCGATATAAACAAATCCAGGCTGCCCCAAACACATGTTCCAGCCTGGATTCGTCTCTGGATATTGATTCCCCGCTCTTTGCATGACCTTAAAGCAGAAACCTGCTTTAAAATGTTAGAGGTTTGTCATTCATATGTTCACAAAACCCTATCTGGATCTTGGGACATACTTTATTGTTTTAATGACCTACACCTGAGGATGTGCGTCAAATCCTTTCTTCAGGTCGGGACCAAATGGAAGTTAACCTTCACACAAAGCTGTTTTCTAACTTCTTTTTTTTTAGGGAACAATTTTCCCAGCAGGTATCACTGATATGTAGTAGCTTAGAAATTTTGGAACGTCAGGCAGGAAATAAAAGGAATTATTTCTATCCCTGTTAGGAAAGTGGGTCAGGCTGTGATACTTATTTATAGGATGTCTCAATATTTTCATTTTTCCTTTTTTTTTGCTGCAAAACCGACTGATCTTTGGCTTGAGCTTTTCTGTAAACGCTGCTACCAGGTTCTGCGCGCTCTGCATTTGGCCTAGGGGCTGGGTGTGCAGCTAAAACAGACTTTAAACATGGTTCTTGAGGGTTCGAATGGAGTATTTTGGGGCGCATGGGTTAGGAAGAATTGGGCAGCGGTTTCATGCGTAACTTTGGAAAGGGGAAAGGATTGCTGCTGCTGATTTTACTTTTGTGGTAGAGAGTTGGGTTTTTGCATATGTCTTAGCAAAGTGCAGCAGGATGATGGTCCTCTGCCCGATGGGGATGACCTTAAACTCCATTTATTTCCGATTCCTGCTGGCTGGAAGGTTAAGTTGGCAGCTCAATCCCATTTCATTCACAATACAACACACGTCCCGCCAATGAACGCTTTTTGCCTGGGTTTAAATGTCGGACTGGTAACTTGAAAGCTTATCAAAGTAAAGTGTTCTTCAACTGGAGGAGAATATTGACGTGCCTGTCAATTGTGAGCATATGCTTTAAAAATTTTAATTACGATGCCTTATTTACAAGGCACACAGGTGTGGTGTACTGCAATTTAAATGCTTGTACATGTACTTAAGATACATTTTTGACTAATTGACTGTTTCTAATTTTGGGAAAGTGCTGAAAAATCATCCGACAAACCTTGTGCGCTATTTGCAACTGAGCGTGAATCACAATTAACTTTTGAAACAGAGAGAGGGCAGAATAATGACAAAAAGATGTTGACTGCTAGAAAAATGGATTCAAATTGATAGAATCAGAAGTGCATCTTGAAATGGTCTAAAATAACTCATTTGTAAAAAAATTTTTTTTTTGGTAGATTATTAAGCCTTTGAGCTAGCAAGATCTTGAAAAAATTTGGCTAGATGTGTGTTAAGTTTGTTTAAGGTTCTGCATAGACCAAATATGTGTGTAGACTCTTTTCTGTTAAAGTTACACTGATTGTATTTTACCCTAATATGAGTTGGAATTCTTGTACGTATGAATACAGATGATACAAGCAGAAATTACTAAACTAGAATGTGTAGAATTTGTTATATTTTTAGTTTCTAACCAGAATTTAAGTAGTGCAATGCTTTATTTTTTAAAAAGGGACTCTATGACGATCCAGAATGGTATGATGGATTTAAATAATAAAGGATTCTGCCCTCACCCCGCTCCCCCCCCCCCCTCCCCCCCCCCGAAAAGTAAACAAAAACTTAATGATTGGAGCTAAAGTTTGATAAATGCAAACTGGAACTTGGACACAGATTAAGAAAAAATAAATAAATGAGATTTTTTTTTTTATTTAATGCTTCTGAGTATATTCAGAACCATTATTTTTTCCTAGAAGATATACTTTATTTAAGCATAGGTTATAGTGTATGTCTTATATATTACTTGAAGTTAGGCTGGATCATCTAATGCAATGAATTTTTTTATGATCTTCCAGTGGTAGACCTTGATGGGACCTGTCTGGCTCTGGAGATCTTTCATCGTTAGCCTTTGATGATTGTCTTTGACGATCGCAATAATGTGCTTTCTCCTTACTGTGGTCTTGCAGGGTGTTGAGTTTTGGGGGATGCTGAGGCAGCTCGTGTGGGGTGAGACTGTTTGCAAGGAGCTCTTTGCCAAAAGCTGTAAGGATTCATTGTGTGCAAGGGAAAGAGAGGGTTGATATATTCCTTTTTCTGCTACAAAGTTAGACGGTTTACGATGTGTGAGCTTTATTTGCTTCTGCTCTGCACTGTTGTCTCCTCGTGCCTGGCGTGAAGCAACAACTTACTGCTATAAACTCCAGGAGCATTTCAGGACCACCAGTGAAGGATAAGAGTCGAGTTTTTCGAGCCATTATGAACACTTGCAGCTGAATTATCTTTATTTCAAAGAACTAGGCCAAGATCCAATAAATGGATTTGTGAACAGATGGGGAAAGCATAGTGCAGCTGTTAGATCAGCTTAATAGACAACTGTTGTATCCTGCACCATCTGCGTGGCCGTTGTCTCAGGTACGGGCGTTGGATAAAGGTGGGCTTCAAGGGGACGTCATGAAGTGGCCATTTGTCATAGTAACATTTCTGCATATAATACAGGCACTGGGGAAAGTGTTTTGAAGGAAAAAAAAAAGACTGATAATCAAGATTGGAGTTGTTGCGGTATGGAGGCAGAGATCAATGATAACAAAGAGATAGTAGAGCAAAGCCACAGAAATCTGCACTTGCAAAATACTGCTTGCATGAAGAAGAGGCTCCTGCGGTGTAATGATAATGATAATATCTTTTATTCTTTGTTTTCCCCAGTAAATTTGAATGGGGGAAAGAATTTGCAGTAGTCAAGGTACACAATAATGTTTACATTTACACTGTAGCTTGGATGTTTGGTTCGACAGAGATAAAGCTGAGGTTGTGCAGAGAACAATGCTGTTTTGTGGTCTCTGAGATGGGGCTGGAAATAAAGAAATAGGAGGATAGACAGGCATCTAAATTTAGTATATTTTCAGCTTCAATTTAATAGCTGGAGAAACTTAGAGGCAAGAACATCATGTGGAGCCACAGCGCGTTTCTGGTGTGCCCAAACACGGATGTTATTACAAGGCAGTGTCTCTAACCAGTGGTTGTGAAACAGTGGTGAAATGCCGGTGTCTTTTGGGATCCAGCACAGGTTTTTTTTTTTCCAGTGCTTCTGACATGAGGAAATGGGGTTGGAGAAGGGAAATCAGCTTTTCCTTCATTGTTTCTGTTGTCTGAGTGTTGAGATTGGGTAATTTGGTGTCTTGTCAAATGATTTCTCCCTGGATATAATTCCCTTACTTAGTATAACTTTTGAGTTTGTAGGGTAAGAGAGAAAGCAAGCTTCTTCCATGAAGAGGAGCTGAAGTGTGTTTTTATATTATATGTTTTTGAAATTCCTCTCCTTCCCCAGCAGGAGAGCTGGTTGGGCAAGCAAAACTCTAAAGGAGTAACTAGACAACTGGGAGGAGCTCCAGGTGTGGCTCAGCTTATTTAAGCCGAGGAAGGGACACGTTTCAAGATCAGGGCTGCCGATGATGCTGAAAGCAGCTGGCAGCTCCAACGGGATAATGGCAGAGGCACCAGCCAGCCCCGAAAGAGACGACTTCGGTGGCATTCATTTTCGGTGACAGCAGAAGAGCAGGAGCTGGGACAGCGTGTCAAGATCGGGAGCCCGATGGAGATACTGGTGGCCAACTGGAGAGGGGCAATGCTTGAAAATATTTGGTTTCTAGCTTGTTGACATAATGATTTTTAAGACTGTAGCAGCATTTGTGCCTTCTGATCTCTCTCAGGCTGTTGACGGTCATTCAGTCTTGTTTGAAGCGCGGCAGCTTGTCAGATCAAGGCATATCTTTCAGGAGCAAAGAGGGATTTAGCAGGTTTGCAAGCATCAGTGCTGCAGGTTGTGACTCAGACAGGAGAGGCAGCAGTGATATGTTTTACCTGCTGCAGTTTCTCTGAGCATCCTTTCTCAGACCTCACTGGGATTTTCAGGCTCTGCCCTTATCTCCGATCAGCAGCCAGGAAATCACTTTCCATATTTTTACATATCTCACACAGAAGGGCAAAGCTAATCTCTTCCTTTGAAGAAACAGTGTTTTCCATATCAAATTAACTGTCAGTCATTCAATTTTTTTTTTTTTTTTTCCTGAAGCAAGAGAGCTCTTTAGCATCAAGTCAACTCTACCGTGGAAAGTGCGATGAAAACAGAAGATATTAAGCATAGAGGGTGATTGTCATTCCTCTCTGACTCCTTTGCCATGGTGAGATTGGCACAGTGGTGCAGAGTGGCCTTGAAATACCTGATTCTCTTTGGGAGGAAAACCCTGATGAAGGCAATGCAGAGGGTGGTTTTGCAGGCACTGGAATAGTGGCATGTTGCTGTGAGAATGGTTGAAGATGCTCTTTGCTTGCAAAGCCATCAGATTTTCTAGGGATTTCACGGCCATATGCCTCTCTGTTGCGCAGTATGGCAGTAAATGCGTTATTGTGGGAATTCTGAGCTCTCTCTTTCCAAATTGAGTGTTCAGACCAGCTGGTGTTGTAGCAAACTACTGGGAGGCACCTTCACCTCCACTTTGTGGCTTGATAGGAATCACTTGAGTGTTCTTTGCTGGAACTGTTAAGGAATGTCCCCGCTGAGGTTGGGATCTTTCTTCAGATCATGTGTCAACCCACCATCACCCAGGGGAGGAGGACATGAGCTGGGTTTCTTCTTGAAGAGGGGCTAGCACCATCCAGAAGCTTTTACCCCAGAGTTTTGGAAATCACAGGGTAGAGCTGTCTTCAAGCTGATGCAGAAACTAGTGCGATAGCACCGTGAAGGAGTAACTGAAAAAGCATTGGGATGAATAAGCAGTGACTTTGCACCCTTAGTTGCAGAGTTAAGGTGATCAGATACGACACTTCTGGGATTACGGTGGCAGCAGTGACTTTTGTGTGAGTTTACTCATCTTGAGGACTCTCTTACCTTGGTTGCACTGGAGGCTTTGGATGTGGGGAGGCATCTTTATATACACCCAGAGTAGTTCATAGTCTTTGATTAGGTACCTATTGCTGCATAGGTTAAATCCTTATCAAACTTGATTTTGCAGTAATGTCATTACCTTCATCTGTGTGAGACCTGGCATGTAATTAATTAATCTTCCCAGCTGTACCTGTGGTGTGGCACCTAGCTGACAGAAAAGGGGATTTAGCTGTTCTACATTAGAAATTAATGAAATAGATGCATAGATTTTGTTCATCTGCTTCTGTCATCCCCTATGTGGCTGATCACTATTCCGTGCCTATAAATTAGGGCGTTTGCTTATAGCAAACTCTCAAAGGATAGATCCTTTAACCTCAGTGTGTTTGTTGAGAAAATGAACAAAGCTAAATTGTTAATCAATTTAGGCTAGAATGCCATTGTTCTGGTAATAGGCTGTAACAGCCCTTTCTTTATTGGCTTCGACTTCAAATTTACCCGAAACAATGGCTTTTAATTGTAGTGTGCTTGAGACAGCGCAGCAACACTTGGGAAGGAAAGGGGAGAGAGGAGGAAAACTCATTGTTTGCATCAGTCTCTAGATTTAGCAACTTCAAAATTAGGATGAGCAACTGGGTTTTGGGGTTGTGTGGGTTTTTTCTTTTTTTTTTTTTTTTTTTTAGTGAAGAGACTGTGCTAAAACTCTCTGGACAATATGCTGATAGTTCTTCTGTGGCGTTACAAGTGTCATGCAGTCTTACTGAAAGCAATACAAACCAATTTTGAGATCCATTGATGACCTCTTAGAGGTTAAGGTTTAATGTCTTTTATAAACCAGACCAGCCTGCTTACCTTTTCTGGTGAGTAATGAAGAAAAGGCAATCTGCATTTTCTCTTTTGTACTCCTGATGAAAATAAATATTTTCAACACCTCGTTGCCAGCATATAGTGTGCCTTTAATGTTGTGATGCTTTGGAAATAGGGGCCGCAAAATGATTTAGTCCTAAGTTATAAGCTACTCTCGAGTTTGTGACTTTTTGTACTCAGCTATTACCAAGAGGATTGCTTCAGATTTACTAGATTGTAATTAGGTAACAGCTTTGAGTCTTTGCCTAGTTGTGCAGTTCATATCTCTGTAGGAACTTTGTGAGTATGTACTAATTTGTATTTGAAAAATATATGTTGCTAGCATTACTTGTCTTATTAATAAAAACACATGGATTTATCTGGTGTGCTCCAACACTCAGATTTGGCTTTTTACCCAGGAGATGCCATTGCTTGCTGCCTGATTTTCTTGTGTTGGCGTTGTGCTTTTCAGGGGCTCCCAGAACTAGAGGGGAGTAGCTAAATACACAGAATTCTTTTACAAAAAATATTTCTCTTTGAAGCAGGCTCTCTTTTGTGAGGTCTTCATCCTTTTCATTGCTTCCCTTTTGTCTTTGTCTTACAAAAAGCTGAAATAGGCAGCACTCAAGGTTGGAGCTCTTTGAAAACGTCTGCTGTAGATTCAGCTCCCTAACTCCCTTTTTTCCCTTTGATTCTTAAATATTGCAATCCACTTGAAAATCAGTGAAAAATTTACACCAGCTGTACATAACACTGTTGCCACCCGCTAGTGTTTGAAACAAGCCTTAAGTAGTGTGTATATGCACATGAGTATTGTATATATTTTCAAATCTCGGTTTTGTAAACAGATCCTTGCAATTGTTTTTCCACCCTGGAGGTTTTAAAGTCAATATTTTAGTTTTGTGCTACCCTAAATGCTTTACCTATGCTTTGTTTTTCCACCTGCGTGTACGTGTGTTTATGCGTCACCGAGAATACTTAAAGGACCTTGCTTTTTTTGTTTTCTTAGGGTGTAGCAACTGCTTCTTGCAGAGTAGTAGATGTAACACCCAAGTAGTACAGAAGTGCTTCATGTACTACCCAGTTATCACAGTCAAATGGGAATCGATACCTTTCCAAACTTTATGGAATCTGATTTTTTGTGTCTGAGTGATAAAATTATAAATATGCCCAAAGCATTTAGTAGGGCGAAAGACCTCAGAGCCTGGTGGCATTGGTAGCAGATTACCCAGGGGTAGGAATCTTCTAGTGTACGTCATGAGAGTAGTTCTAGTGCATAGACCAGTGTATGTCATGAAAATGTCCTGCGTTGAAGTAGAGTCATAGAATCATAGAATAGTTTGGATTGGAAGGGACCTTAAACATCATCTAGTCCAACCCCCCTGCCATGGGCAGGGACACCTTCCACTAGACCAGGTTGCTCAAAGCCCCATCCAACCTGGCCTTGAACACTTCCAGGGAGGGGGCATCCACAACTTCTCTGGGCAACCTGTTCCAGTGTCTCACCACCCTCACGGTAAAGAATTTCTTCCTAATACCTCATCTAAATCTACCCTCTTCCAGTTTAAAACAGTGACCCTTCATCCTATCACTACACTCCCCGACAAAGAGTCCCTCCCCACCTTCCCTGTAGGCCCCCCTTAAGTGCTGGAAGGCTGCTATAAGGTCTCCCCGGAGCCTTCTTTTCTCTAGGCTAAACAACCCCAGCTCTCTCAGCCTGTCCTCATAGGGGAGTTACTTTGTTCCTGGACTGTTTTTCCTCCTCAAGTTACTCACGTATTTCCTTCTTGAGCCTTTGCTCACAGAAAAAGCCAAAACATTGTGTAGGACATGTCCTCGTTATCAGTGCCCACCAGTACTGAACGAGACACCATCATGTATAGTGCAAACAGGACCGAGCTGGAGAGGACAAGGGGTTTTGTTTGCTTTCTTTAACTAGAGCTGGGAGATCAGTTTAGCTTTCTCTGTTGAATGTAAAGATAAAATTCCAGCTTCAGTTTGCTTTTAGTGCTTAGTATTTATTTCTGTCTGTCTTGGAGCATGCCTCTGCGAGAGTGTAGAGCAACGCGGACCTGCTAATGCCCTGCCCGTGCCAGGCAGTACGTGGGATCAAAACTTAGTTTCAATGTCTTTTGCTTTCAGAGTCGTCAGCTCTGATTTTTTTAATATCCTCTATTTGTTCGTAATGGCAGCAACTTCTAAAGCTTAGTAAGGAATCTGAGTAACTTACAGATAAATATTTAACTAATAACATATCAAAGAAATTTGACTGTGGTTATTTTTTTAAAACTAAATCCTGTGTTTTGTTTTTGCATTGCTGAAATATGATTAAATTATGTTGATGTTGAAATGCTCTTTTTTCCCCTCTCTGAGATGTGGCATGGCTGGGGCTACAGTACTAGCGGGATTATTATTTTTTTTTTTCCATCACTCCTGATAGCGTTTCTGTGGTGAATGATTTAGTAATTGTTTCCAGAGAAAATTGTTCAGAGTTTTCTGAGCAGAGGCTCTTTGAAAGCCTGGCAGATTGCATAAGGTTGTTTTTAGCTTGCGAGACTTGCTCAGGTTTCCAGAGTCTGTTTACTCTTGCGTGCATGCAAAGTGCTGTCAGTGTTGAAGTGGTGATACAGTTTGATTCCTAGCTTTTCCACAGCTATTATTTTTAAAAGGGTGAATTTTTAGACAAAAAGTCTGGATGTTATTGCCTACAACTTGGAATTTGCATCTGTTTTTGCAAATTCCTGGTCAGTAGATAAGTAATTTGAATTTTCAAAGATGTCAAAGCCTTAATATATATATATATATGTGCATGTGTATGTTTATTTATCTACATCTCTCTGTGTCTCCATAGAAGGTACAGATGCTTCCTGTGCTCCTGAAAATTGGAGTTGTTTCTTCACTTGCTTAAATGTAATCTCCTGCAGAATTTCAGTAACTGGCTTTTAAAAATCTTAAGCTAAATTTCTGAGGTTGAAAAATATTATAATAAATTAATATGGAGGAAGAGGAAGGTGGTTTTCCAAAATCTGTGGTTTTTACTTTTTTAATTTGGATCAGAGATGAGCCTTAAAAGTGCTCTATGGAAAAGATTCTGGAAAACCATTTTGACTCAGTCAAAATATTTTAAAAAGATTAGATTATAACGTTAACAGATCACTAGGAAAAGACACAGCAAAAGGTTCCAAGATACCGGTTTTGGGAACGTCTGATCTTGCTTCCTTCTCTTTTCTGCCAAATTTGATTTTGCAGAATGTTTTTGTTTTACTGAAACAGTGTTTTAAGTAGGACGACTTAATTTTGCCAGAAGGCTGTGATTTGCTCCAGCCACGTGCCGACGATGGAGTATATAACCTCCGTAGGTAGGAATCCTGTTTCAGGTGCCAGTATGTGCTCCGCCAGAACGTCGTGTCTGGGCATCTTCAGATACTACTTCCATTTGATGTCATCCTTCCCTGGTAATTTATTTTCAACTGGTTCTGCTATATTTCAGCTATTTGTTAAAACCAATCTGGAATATTTTGACTAATGCGTGTGAGATGGGAACGTGTATCCGAACAGTCTGGCTCTTGGTTTTGTCTTCTGCCCATGCGTGCTCCTACCGTTCTCCATGCTAAGGCAGAAGATGTAGAATCTTGGTGCCTGTTTTCTGGGAGCCCAAGTGATGTATCAGAGCTGCTGCCCCAAACTCCTGGTAGATCTGTCTCCCTCAGCCTTGATGAAGTGTGATTGTCTTCTCTGTTGTCCATGGTCTTTGAAGAAAACATACCCTGTTAAATTCTATGGAAAGGAGAAGTTACAGCTGCAGCCAGTAGATTGCTACCTTCATTTGGTCTTACAGTTTGGTTGTGCTTGGTTGTCACATTTCGAGTAGGAGTAATGGAAATGTGAAAGCAGGTTTTGCACAGCTTTGCTCACTCTTTCCAGTACCTGTATTCATGCTCATTACAAGTAATGAGCATTGCAAGTAATGAGCATGAATATCAATTTCCTTTGTACCACAACAAAGGGTTAAGCGTAGTTCTGAAATCTGTTGCGAACTTTTCATCAAAACACCCTTCTAAGCTCCAGACTGGGTTTGCTGCTCTTTGTTTGGACATCCCTGCAAGCAGTGTCTAGACAAATGCAGTTGTCTAGAATTTGCACTGTACAATGTTTTGCAGATGTTGACAAAAATGAGTCCTTTGCTGGCTTTGTTCCCTTCTCTCTTTCAGTGGCATCTTGAATTTTTAATGCTTTTAAGTGCTAGCATTCATTGAGTGTCCTGGGATGAATGATTCCAACTGTACTTTCTGCTTTTACATCCTTCTCCAGAGTCTTCTGCTACAGTCAAGTTGTCACCACCTGTTTGTAGGTGCAGAGGGGTAGGGATGTTCATAGGGTAGTCCTGGCACCGTTCTGGCAGGACCACTCAGCCCTTTGACTTGGATCACTTAACATGGGATGGCACGGGGATGGGAGCACGCTACCGAAGGTGGGGGATGGCTGGAACTGCCATGCTCTGGAGTTGTCCCAAGTTTTGCAGCCCTTGATGCCTGAGGAGTTAAGGTCTTTCTTTGCACTAGAGGGTTATGGGCATCAGTCCTCCGTTCAGGAGGTTGTCAAGGACTTTGTGAAGAGTCATATACAGAATGGGTAAGAGGTCGCACCGTGGACTTCATCTGAACTTCATGCAAGAATTGTGTAGTTTGTGTTTAGGAATAATTTTAGCTTTTCTGTTAGGGAATTCCTTTTGCTGGTTATGTGGTATATACATATATATGGATTTGAAACCATACCATCGATCTGATAGAGAAACCATCACTCTCAACTGTCGTTCTTTAAGGACAATTGTCAGAAGCATGTACAGAGAGTTTAACGGTAGAATCCCAGTTGCCCGATTGTTTTTGTTGCATCGTTGGTTTGTTTGTAGTGGCTCTTAAGTAAATAAAAATCTAATGATGGATCCTCTAAATTAGGAAATCCTTTTTGAATGTTTAATACCACTGGAAACTAATGCTTGTCTTTATTTTTTATTTACAGACTCACTGGACCTTCAGGGTATGTCACGGATGGGCCTGGAAATTACAAATACAAAACAAAATGCACCTGGCTTATTGAAGGAAGGTGAGTGTAGTAAGCATCTTGGGTTTTAGTGTTGCTTATTGTGACTTTTAGGTGAGGTTTATCTGTGTTGAGTATTTTTAGATCTCGTGATTCTTTTTTGCTATTCTTAAAACTAGATAGGGTAGCACTTAGTTATTCTTGGTAAATAAGTTTTTGGTTTTTTGTGCAACTGAGCCCTCCAGACTGACTTCAGAATTAGAGGTTTCCTGTGTAAAATACCCTTCGTGTTGAAACTGCATGTGGAAAATGAAAATAAATGCATTTGTGTAAATAAATAAAAAATTATGAATTATGTAACTGTTATCATATTGGTCCACTCAGATGTTTGGATTCACGATGTATGGGACTTTTTGGCTGTATGAAAAAAATAGAGCAAACTCTATTAAAACCCTTATTCATGAAGAATCAGTTTCTGTAATGATGCACTTCAGATGCTTATTTACTCACTAGGCTATGAGGACTTCGGAGGGACCATTGACCTTTTTTGCAAAGGTCTGCTAAACTGTGAGAAGTCCCTCGGACCTCTTTCCCCTCATTTCCCTATTCTTCCTGTATTTGATCCTTATATTGCTTATAGTGATTTCTTGCAGAGATTTTTAGGAGTAGCGTATTTAGTGCATATCCTCTGACTGTCATCTGATTGATGGTACAGCAGTTCAGAGCATCTGACTTGTTGAAATATATTTTTCATAGTACCAAGCTGATGCCAGGACTGTAAAATCAATTTTTTTAGTCTCTAAAACTTTGCACAGTCAATGATGATGCTGTGTGTTAACAGCTATGCATTAAGTCACGTTCCATACTGTTCCCTGAATCTGTAAGTAGAGAGGTTTGTGAATTGGAGCAAGTCATGTGAGAGCATGAACTTGCATTGAACACCTGCAAGCTGAGGTCTCTTGGCATCTTGGAGGATCAGAACTTACTAAAAGCCCAGAGTACGCTTTTCTGTAGTCTTCTCTCTGTTTGGGAGGTCTGATGAGTGCAGGGGGGAATTGGTATTGACTTCATCTGCTTCAGACATTTATTTTGGATGAGTAAGTTAAATGCCTAAGCTCCCAAGATATTCCAAGGTGAGGGCTAAGCTGTTCCAGAGAGCCATCCAGAACACTGAAATTGGGAGCCTACCACTCACTATTAACTATATAAGGAACCCAGTTTTTTAATGTGGTTAAGATCAAAAGTTAGATGCTCTAAGTGGCAACACCTCTTAATTTTTGTGGGTAATAAAATACAACTGCAGACAGTGTGGAATTACAAATAATTAAAAAGATGTTTTGCAAGAATGTTACTGCAGACAAACCAGCCTCAGCAATTCCAGTACAGCCAGCTTAACCCTCATAACTTCTTTTTCTAAAGGATAATGTGACTCATGTTTTTATCAGAAGTGAAGTGCTGCTCATGGGTCCCCGATAATGTCACTATAACTGCTCCTTCAGCCTTTGTTTGCTAGTACTGAGAGGCTTCCTAGAGAACTATCACTTCATGGGGTTTGAAGTGAGATCTTACAGGTGTACAAAAATGTTCCTCCTTCTTTCGTAGTCAGACATTTAAGTTGGTGTCCTTTTCTTGCTTCTGATTGTTTGTACCCTGCTGTCAGAGGATGGTGGTAAACAGAAGGGAGATAATCACGCTGATTAAAACAGCTGAAATATGCACCCTTGTGAAAATAGCCCAAGCTCTCTGCCAAATATGAAACTTCCAGAGAGATCTGGACTTGGAAAACAGCATCTGCAAAGCTGTTAAATTCTGCTGAATGTCCTCACCTCGTTGCTACCATACTGGTATGTGGAGGGCTTTTGAGGTTAGCAAGTAAAGGTGCAATTGAAGATGCTAGATAAATTCAGATGTAACATAAGCCATGTGTTCCTTACTGTACTCATTTCCTTTTTGCACCGTTCCTGGCTCTTCTTGTCTGGTGTCTGTCCTGTGTCCTCATCCCGAGGGTGTCCTTTTCATTTTTCCCCAGGAGCATGAGATAAGGCAGATGAGATCCAGCCTGCTGAGGATCCTGTCTGAGGCAGAACCTGTAGCCATGTGCCTTGCAATTCTGCAAATGAGCGCTGACTGTTAATGAGTTGTTAGCCATAGCAAAGATAATCTCTTTCTTTTTGTTCTTGGTCTAAAGCTTTTATTGATTAAGTATTTCTTTCTGTTCTACAGCTGTCAGACCGTTAAAATAGAAGCAAACCCCCTACAATTTCATAGGCTGCTCGGTTTTGAAACGATGAGTACTCTTTGTACCTTTTCTTTAAGCAGGACATTATCCTTGAGTTACACCTGCTGCTTTTTTTCCAAAGGCCTGGAGTAGATCATTGTGCCTATCAAAAAATACTCTTTTGCAGAATAATTCCCTAAAGAATTCCCCTTCTGTGGGAAGGAAGGACTCTGTGGCAAGCTAACATTTTTATTAATTTATTTGATTAGGATGAACAAGGATTTAATCTGAACCTGAGGGTAATGCTGTTGAAGAGATCCTAATCACTTGCATCTATCCTTTCAACAGCTACAGCTGTGGGTAGGAAAAAGCAGTGCTGCTGTAGATTCACTTTCTTTTTATCTCGGGGTCCAAGCACAATGTTAGTGGCGTTTTCATCCTCCTTGAGCTGAGCCCTGAATGAGATATCTGCTGTGGCTTCTGTGTGATTCTCTTTAGATGATCTTTGCATAATAGCCATGAAACTAATGGTATCTAAATGTACGTTACTTGGTTATGGCTTAGTGAGCATCTTTTGTGTATGGAGTGAAAGAAATGCTGATGTGTTTTGGTGTAGGAACTACTGTTTCCGTCCCCACATCAACTAAGTAAAACCTTTTTCCTGCTGATATATCTCAGATCAGGCTCCTTGATAGTCTTCTCCTGACTTAGTAAGTCAACAGAGTAGCCTCTTCTTGGCCGGTGGTGTTAACATCAGGGTGTGCTGGGCCCGCTGCATTCAGGTGGAAGACAGCAAGTCTCTTCCCAGCACTTGCAGCTCGTTCATTCTCAACTGGTTCCAGTATTTTTTGTAACGCATCTCCAGAAGAAAGTCAAGCAAGCTGGTTAGCATTTGTAAGGAATGAGGGGCAGCGAGGGGCAGTTACTGCATCTTGACAGTCCAAGTAATAACCAAAGACCTTCCTTTTGGTAAAAGGTAAAGCCCCAGGGCCTCCCATTCTGTCAAAGATGGGTCTCCTCTCCATTCTCTTGACCTGTTTTCTCCAGCTCCCAGAAGGTGGTGAGCAAGACTGAGAATTTCTTTAGTTAGCATCCACTAAGGCATATTTCCAATTTCCAGTTTGAAACGGCTTCCCTCAGGAGGGCCATCCTGCAGTACGGCACAAGTAATAGAGTAATAGAAGAAGGATTTCTGCCAGCTTCTGGGCAAGGAAGTAATCTCAGGCCATCATAATCTGGAGAAAATTCCTTGAACAAGAAGAATAGCTCTGGTTAGTTCCCTGATGGTGGCTGTGATTCTTCATAGAATCGTAGAATCCTTTAGGTTGGAAAAGACCTTTAAGATCATTGAGTCCAACCGTAAACCTAACACTGCCAAGTCCACCACTAAACCATGTCCCTGAGTGCCACATCTCCACGTGGATGTATTGTCTGTGTAGATTTTCCATGCTTACCCTTCAAAGCCCTGTCATTAGGGGAGTCAGTACTGGTAAAGAGCAGAGGGTTGGCAGTGCCTGTTCTTCAATTTCTGCCATTGGTGGTGGGGAAAAGTTTAAGGACACAGTTTTTCTGACCGTAAAGAATCTGTTGCGTAATACCAGGGGAGCGTGCACACCAAAAAAGAAAGCCACAGCATGTTTGATGCATCTACAGTTACGCTAAGTCACACAGTTTTAGTCTTGTTTAGAGAGGAGCTTCACACTGGAGGAGTTTGTTGGAGGGACTTTGCCACGTGTGTTGGTGTGTCGAGTGGCTAATTACAAATTTTTTTTTTTTTTTTAACAGGCCAAACACAATCCTCAGGCTTCGATTCAATCACTTTGCCACAGAGTGCAGTTGGGACCACTTGTATGTGTATGATGGAGATTCAATTTACGCTCCCTTACTGGCAGCTTTTAGGTAAGTTCCCCTTGGTAAGAATCTAGCTGTACGCAATGGTGTTTCTTTAACATGAAGCCTGAATCAAATGTGGCTTCTAGCAGTATAAATATGTTCCAATAATCTAAATATGTAATACTGCAAATACAGCACATATAGCAAGTGTCCTTTTGTGCAGTCAGTGTCAGCATAAACAATTAAGGAGTTGTTTTTGCTTTTACAATGAACAAATCATGTTACTACACTGTAGCATGTAAGTATGATGTTTTCATTTCCAAATCCTGATTATTTGAGAGACAAAAAATTATTGTCATCTGTTTGAGCTTGAGATGATTTGATATGCAGGCTCCTTCCAAAGTAGAAAACTGCCTCATTTATCAGGTTTGAACATGACTTAAGTTTAACTCATAGTATGTCCATGCTGACAGAAGGCAAAAGCCAACTCATCAACACTGCAGACGTGTAGGTCTCGTAGAACTATGTATATCCTTATGCACCTTAAACTGTAAATTTTTTAAACTCTTTGGAACATGTTCAGAAACAACAACGATGGGTCAGACAACCTTGTAAAAACGTGTAAAAATATCTGTTCTTCTGATGGATGACTGGTATTTGGCTCATCTGTCTGAGGTGAGAGACTAATTTGTGGATGCTGGTTAACAGTTGACATTTCACGAAGAGACCTAAATATAACTTGTGCGTTTATGTACTTTAGTTTTGCAGTGACAAGCACTACCTTATGTTTTCTATTCTTTTAGCTGAAATGAGGAAAATAATCCCAAGTTGTGTATGGAAAAACTAATGGTTCCCTTTGGACTCTGCTTGTTCCAAGTGTCTGCTTAACTATTTCCAGAATTAACCTTCTGCTGTGCTTCCCTTCATTTGTGAAATGAAGTTCTAAAAATACTTCATGTTTCTTCTAAAAAAATCCTTGTAATCTCTGTGAGAGAAGATCAGCATAGGGAAAAAAAAGTTGATAAAAAAATTTAAAAACATCACATGGTTATTTTTTGTCTTCAACTGAGAATGCAGAGTTGTTTTGTAGTGAAAGAATGCTTCCTGTAAACCTTCAGACTAACCTGAGCTCAAAACAGGACACACAAATGAATTATTATGTTATTCTCACCGCATCTGAAGAAGAAAAAACCTTCTCTCTTCTAAAAACCTCCAAAAACCTGGAAGTGCAACCTGGAAGCATTCTCCTGGTATCATGCACCGAATTGATATGCAGGAAGAAGAAGAAATGTCATCTTGACTCATAGTCATTTTGCTCTAATCGAGCTAATTTTTAATATGCTGTTGAAAAGGTGAAATGATCATGATTTGTGCCTGCAGTTTCTTGTCTGTTTCCCAAAAATTAATAGGCTTTTTAAATTGAGGTTATAAGTAGTTCACAGCATTAACAATTATGGTTCAGACTTTAAAATCATCTGTAAATCACTAGGAAGTCTGTGCCTGAGGACAAGCAAGCGTGAGCTTAATACAATAACATTTTTGAGGTAGGAAAAAAATTAAATTATTTTTTTAATTGCTTCTTTAGATGACATTTGAATTTAATCTTCATTAGTAGCGAGCTGTGTTGTTCAGTAAACCAAGTTCAGGAAATAGCAGATGCTTCTAATTGTGATGAAGTGCAAAAAAGCAGCTGTTGAAAAATACCTTTCTGTGATACAAAAATAGATGCATTAGAATTTTTCAAGAGCAGTGTTCATATTTGATCTCTTTTCTTGGCTTATGTTTAATTTTAATATTAACCATAATCATATTTCACTCTTCACTATTTTTGCACCGTGCCAGGGGATTTGCAAGATTGAGCTTTGTACATTGGACTGTAAACTTCTGGAGTTTGTTGATAAACACTGTAAATTCCTCCCTCTCTAAAGCTCAGTTTTTGTTACCTCCCTGGCTTTTTACAGCAGTTGCCTGAGCCCTCACTTCCTTCACTGATTTGTTTTCTTCACCTTCTCATGCTCGCTTATGTTTGTTCACAATATTGTATTTACCTGGAATATAAGATGATGATCTTGGAAAACCTCAACACTGCACTACGAAGAAACTTTAAATTGGTTTTATCAATTTTTAACTGGGATAAATATTTGCATAATGCAAACATTTACACAGCGCAAATGTCTGCATAAACTGTTTACTAAACTCCTCGTAGTGTGAGTGCCCCCAGGGCCGTCCGGTCCTGTACATTAAGCCTTCTTTATATTAAGCAGGGTTGGAAATATCTTTGCTGGTTTATAGTTGTGATCATAGGCAACATGGGACTGTATAAGTGTGCTGCTTCAAAAATGCAATAAAAGAATGTGGAGGAAACAGAAATCCAGCGTGTTTGTCTGCACAGAATGAAGAAATCTGAAGCAGATAAACTACACTCATCTGTGAACTTTGTTGGTTGTGTTTTTAACTTTACTCCACGTTAAACATTTACTGGAGCTGCTTTTGCCCCTTTATTTTCATTTTGCGCTGGTTGGCGGGGGGTGTTTTCCTCTTCAAAAACAGTCGTTCTTTTGCAAGACCTCTGGCCGTGGCTCTGCCCTTGGCGCTGGGGGTGAGACCACTCGGAAGCGCCTCGTGGTTCCTATCAGGTGCCAGATGGATGGTCATGGTGGCAGCCCTGACAGCCGGCAGCGGCTGCCCCACGGTCGCTTGCTGAGCTGGCTGCTCTGCGGTGCCTCCACATGAGGTCTCGTACCCTCAGACAACAGGAGCAGCTCACCTTCCTTTCATTACTTGCAGGTGAATATGGCACTTGTACACCCAAATTTAACTCTACGGGGTGAGTTGGGTTGGAAGGGACCCTGGTCTGAGCCCTTACTCAAAGCAAGGCCAGCTTCAGAGTGGGATCAGGCCCTTGCTTGATGAGGCCCTTGACCTTGCCTGGTCAAGTTGTGAATTTCTCTTAAGGATGGAGATCTTGTTGATCCTCTGGGCCAGTGGTCCAGGGCTTGACCACCCTCATGGTTAAAAAAAAATTAACAACCACAACAAAAAATCTTATACTAATACCTAATCAGAACTTCCTTTGCTGTAGCTTGTCTCTGTTGCTTCATGTCCTTTTTCTGTGAATGTGTCTGGTGCCATCTCCTCTGTAATCTCTCCTTAGGTAGTCAAAGGCAGCAATTAGGTTTCTCTACATCTTCAGCCATCTCTCCTCCAGGCTAAACAAACCTCGCTCCTTCCGCCTCTCCTCATACATCATGTGGTTGTCCCCCTTCTGTTTTTTCCCTTCTATTCTCTCAATTCTTTGCCAGAAATCATAACCCATGTTGCTGCCATGGGCACACGCAACGGCGCTCTCTTTCTTCTGCTTTGTCCTCGGTGCCCTTCCTGAGCTAACCTGCAAACCCAGCTTAACCCCCACCATCGACTTGTCTTATATTGCTTAGAGCAAATGACCAGCTGATAACAGCAGGGGGGTTGCTAACGAGGATTAATTACACTGGGAAAGGTACAAACCACGTTGAGTTGGTACTATTTGTGTTACGAGAGTATCCAGAGGAGCTAATCAACTTAGAGCTGATGTTCTATAGATTTATAGGAAGAAACGCTCCTTGCCTCCCGCGCATATAGGCAGAGAACAAACTGCGAGTGTACGTGCTCTGTGTAAAAGTTGCCCAGAGAGGTGGTAGATGCCCCATCCCTGGGAACATTCAAGGTCAGGTTGGACGGGGCTCTGAGCAGCCTGATCTAGTTGGAGATGTCCCTGCCCATGGCAGGGGGGTTGGACTAGATGACCTTTAAAGGTCCCTCCCAACCCAAACCATGCTACGATTCTACGAAAGAAGACGAAGGGACTGTTTAACGCTTAAGTTTTATTGCTCTGTTTGCTTCAAAGCATGCGTTGGGTGACCTTCACTCATGTGCGTAACCAGGTTTTTGCCTATCGACGTTCTCGCCCTCCTCTGATGGAGCTGGCACTCAGCACGTAATCAACCATCACCTCCCAAATCAGTTTTTATTTTGTCTCCTGAGATAGGGGATGTATTATATTACGACTGTGTTGGACCGTGTTGCAATACTGTCATCATGCACGCACTCGGTTCCAGTCAGCAGTCCAGTTGACTTTTTGTTCTAGCAGCCTGTTGTCTAAGTATTTATTATTTTGCTTTATTTATTTTCTTTGGATGCACGATAACTTTTAGAGTATTTATTAGAATAAAAACAGTATAAGGTGAGGAGCAAATGTATTTGGGATTTTGCTAGAAATGTACCTGCTGAATGATGTTCCCTTGTTTACATTTACTCGTGAGCCTGTCAGTGAGCCAACTGATCCTTTGAATGCGTGAGAACTGATTAATCAAAATGTCTTTGTGGTAGAAAGTCAGATTTCTTAGAGAAATGTAAATGCATTGTATCAAAATTGCTTTTGTTCACTAAACCTGTAATCCCCTCCAAAAACATCAAATCAGTTTGACAAGATGGACAAAGAGAGTTTCTATTTTAGAGTTTTGAAAGGATAAATCCTCTGAATTAAATCGAGGCCTATAAAGGAAGCGTAGAGCAGAAAGTTTCTTCAGTTCTTCACTTTCTCAGTTCTTTTCTCTTAAACTGTTTCTGATGGACCAAAGAATAATATTTTGATTTTTTTTTTTCCTTCCCATTAATTCAAATATCCTGTAGTGAGCTTCACAGGTATTAAACAGGCATCAGACTTCAGGTTTTAAAAAAGGAAAAGGCATTTGCACCATGGCCGATAGTCTGGGCTGTCTCTCCAGGACTAGATACTAAAATAATTTTTTAACTTTTAAAGTTGTTCTTCTCTGTAATGGCAAAAAAGGTATTATTTCTTATGAGGCTTTTCAGTCCATGTTCTCTTGAAATATGGCTTTTACAGTCACACTCACCATGTGATATAATCGTTAAAAATTACTGAATGGCTCATGAGACACATTTTAATATGTTTATGATTTGTCCTCGCTCTGCTGGCTCCAGAAGGAAGAGCATCATGTAAGGACTGAAGAGGTTTTGGGGGCAAGCCCCCTTGATCCGGAGGCCCTGCGGGCAGGCGGGCTTGCCCTGTGCTGGTGCTGCAGCAGCTGGGTCTGTCTGTAGTGCAACGAGGGAAGATGGTTTCAAGAAAAATTGTACTTCGGGGTGTTGCCAGCTCTCAATAATGAGTCTTTTTTATTTTTGTAAGTGTCGTCATAATTGCTTTGTTTCCTTAAAAGTCCATATCTGGGAGTCATCTTGCTGCACAAGAATCTTGGTTTTTCCTTTAAGAAAATTAATTTTGAGATGTCTCCTTATTTTCACCCCTCCTTTTGAATTTTTTGGCATTGATTTATTTTTAGTCTCTTGTAATTTCTATTTTTGGTTTGTGGTTTTTTTTTTTTGTTTATTTTTACTGTTGTAGTCGTGCGTATGGTGATGTGCACGGACTGTTTTTTAATAAGGGAGAAAAGGTGTCATTTTGTATACATGTGTGTCCAGATGGGTCAAAGTATTTAAAAAGTAGAAGAGAATGGTTTCTCATTGCATTTCAATAGATTGAGAATCCAATATACTATCAATGTTTTGGTATCCTTTCACTTCTCTGTGATCTGTATTTTCTCCCTTTCCTTTCGTGGCTCCCATCTTCTTCCTTTTTGACTATTTTCTGCTCAGTAGCATCTTAACGCTTTTGATCTCTGCCACGCTGGCAGGTTGTGTCTCAGGAGAAAAGGATGAATACGCCATCACCGTGACGCTTGCATAGCAAATCAAGGAAAAGTCGTAGAGGAGATGCCCTTCGTTTTAAATAATTGCTATTTTTCTATGGTTAGGGGAGAGAGCAAGGCAGGCAGTGTGTGCAGGGCGGTAGAGAAGTCGGGTCTCCTGGAGATTGTTTTTCACTCTGCCACTGACTCTACAAATCCAGCACACAGAAAATAGAAGTTGTTTCAGGGCAAAACAGAGGTTTGCCTTTCAACGCCTAAGACATAGTGTCATTGGACAGCTTAGCTGAGTAGGAGTATTTATTTGCTTTGGAGTAGTGATGATTGCAAAATGTTTTGAAACCTTATAAAAAGAAGTAGAAGCGGTACATTGTGAAATAGGCTAATCTTGGCCAGAGTCAAGTCTCTGAGAGATTCTGGACTGTAGTTAAAAGGAAGTTTTGCGTAATCCTTTATCATTCTGATTCTGCCTATTGGATTTTTTTTTTTCATGCAGATAATGTAAATTCTGTTTGTGCTGGTTTATTCATAATGATGCTGTGCACACTTAATTTATTCATGGTTCTCGAGGTTCGACCTTTCAAGGACCTTATCGTTATCATTGTGTTGTGTTCTCTTCATGGCGTTCTCTGAACGAAATTACGATCTATCTATTAAGTTTCATCAGGCTGTTTTAAACTTGCGTAGGTGGGATAATGTCCTCCTTAGTATATTTACATACGAGTCATCAGAAAAAGATGGAAAGAAAGGAGCAAGCAGGAGACGTGGTGAGAGCACCTGCTACAGAGGTACCTGCGTTCTTCCCAAACAAATCCCCAAATCAAGATTTCTAAGGGAAAACAAATAATTGTCCTGTGCTAGTCCTTTTATTAGGAAGGGTTATTGGGGTGGGTTTTGTCTTCTCTCACTACTGCTATTCACTCTGCACTTTTTATTCTTTGCTGCCGTTGTTCTCCCCGCTCCAGGGCTTTCCAGTTAGATTGCTGTGTAATATCAGTGATAAGTGCTGCAAGAACAAGACTGAAGAAGAATAAATCAGAACAAAGGAATTTTCTCTTGTCCCTGAGCTGTACTTTGCCCTACCCTGAATTATATTCAGATGTCTGTTTTCCTGTGGCGGAGACATACCGTCCTGCAGTTTGCATTACAAAGGAAAACTATGAACCAAATAGCAAGGAGAAGTTTATTAGACTTTTTGTTCTTTGATGTTTCGGGAGACAGTCTTTTGGGAGAGATCATCTTCAGATCAGAAGTCTCAAATTTTAGAATGAAACAGGCACCTCTTACACACAGAGAAAAAGGCAGTGAATTTTGCCTTCTAACCCCAAATCCTTGAGATCTGAAAGAAGAAAAAATAATTGGCTTTCTCACAAGGAAATATTTATTGAGCTACATATCAGCAAATGTGCTGGAGTTGTTTAGCCAAAACATGGGATCAGGTTACTGCGTTTTCATGGCATGTTGGTAAAATGAAGGATATCTTTTTGTCCACAATAAGACTTGTTGTGCAGGAAGGGCTGTTGTACAGTTTGCAGATTTACCCCACCGTAGGCAAGACGTTCATCTGTAACTCTTGGTGCAAACACCCCCAACATCTATAGCAAAAGCTTTTGGAAAGGATCACTGGGCGTCTGTGTTATTCTTCGAGCACACCATTGTATTGTATCACACGGACAGAAAAATTCAGGTCACAAAAAACCACTTTACAGGCGATGTGAATGGGTTGCTGTGGATGGCTGTGAGCGTTTTCCTCGGGTGTAGAAACTCACTTACCCTGTCCTAGGGAACTGTCTTCAAATGCATTTGCTTTCTGTTCTGAGCAGATCTGAAAAGAGGAAAAGTAAGTTCTTTTCAGGGGGAAAAATTCTTTTCATCGTTGCTTTTTAGTCGATGGTGCCCTCGGATATTCAGAAGTCGCAGGGCATGAAACCAGGCTCGGCTGCTTTCCCAGGAGAGCTGCTGCCTGCCTCCAGCCCCGGAGCGGCCGGAGCTGCCTTCGGATCCCTGCCCGACATGCTCCGCTCTGGGGTTTGGAGTCTTTGCTTGTCAAAAAGCTTCGACTTAGCCTTTGAAAATAGAATGGAGGCTGGAGGAAAGATGGTTCTTTACAAGAAAAATAACAGCTGAGTATGAAAAAGTGGTGTTAGACAACGCGCTTTGCTTAGATGAAGGCTTTTAAAAAAATAAACTCAATAGACTTCAAATTTATGCTTCCTCTTATGTCTTTTGTATGAGGGAGGAATTGACAACTTTGTTTTGTTATTGCCAGGCTTGTGTTAAAAGAAGAATAAACATTGCCTTTCAGATACAAACCATTTTGTGCCACAGGTAAATAGGTAGTAGTTTCTCTTCTCAAGAGACATTTAGTCTCCTTTCCAGCTTACTCCAGGTATTTTGGCAGATCATTATATAAATCTGTACCGTGTCCAATCTCAAATACTGTAAATAGTCTTGTCCGCCGTCCTCCCTTCTTTCCACCACCCCTGGAAAACTAAAAGGCTGGAGGATCTAGCAGAACCTGGAAGGGTGTAGAGAAACAGCCAGAGGTCACCAGAAGAGTGAAGCAATGAATGAGGTGGGAATAGTGAGTGTGACAGCCTTTTGGGATAGAAAAGACAACAAATGTGGACGTGATGAGTCGGATGGAACTTTATGAAAGAGTGGGTGGCAGGAAGATGGTGAGTAAGGGTGATTGTACTTATCTCTCATAGTGGAGGAGCCCAAGAGGCATCGGTGGATGATCAGGCAGCAGACGTAAAGCGAGCGTAGGAAGTCCTTTCTCTGCCGTTGCGGAGTTAAATTGTCAACCTCCCTGCTGCAGATTTTCCAGGTGAAAAGGGTATAAATGGTTGAGAAAGGAATTAGATAAAAGCATGGATGAATGGTTTATTAAATGTGCTGACTTGGGTGCATTCTCCAGGTCAAAGTGCCTGAACTGTGGGTTTCTGGAAGTTGGATAACAGATCGCCAGAATGCTCCGTACTTGCTTTATTTGTCACAGTCTTTCCCAAGCATTTGCTGTAGCTCATAGTCAGGAGAAAATAGCAGGCTCCGTAGACGTTCAGTTTGGCTTGGTACAGCAGGTTTTGTGCTTTTGGGACACACTAATTTCTGTTTTCAAACATGCCACCTTGTTTTATTAATGGGTCCTGTTGAAATCATGGCAGAATAATAAGGGACGGAAAGTGGGTTTTGGTAAGAATAACTGGAGTTCTAGATGGCTTCAGGTTTATTCAGGTTAAATGCTTTTAATATACATTTATCTTTCAGAACAGCCAAGTTGATTACTTCAGGCTTTTCTATTTGCATTCCTTTCTGCAGCCATTCCTTCTTGTACATCAAAGTCGTGCATGTTGAGGGCAGCAGTAATGCTACTCTCGATAGCCTCAATATCCTAATTTGTCTGCACACGGTCACTATATTGCAGGTAATTAAGCCAAGCAAGAGAGATTAATAAACTGGTCGCTGAAGAATGTGGGTTTATCTTTCTGAGAGGGTCTTGAAGGTTCTTAAGCCTCGAGAATGGGGTTGTTTTGAGGGTTGGTTGAGTATGCATACTCACAATGTCGAGACATTTTTTTGAATATTTAAGGAGTTCTGTTGAAGAAAAACAATCTGATAACACTGTGCTATGAAAATGATCATTACGTTACACAAATTCATTATACTTCAAATAGATGCAGATAAATACCTTGCGTTTCAATTGTTTTATTAATACTGTTTCAATTGTTTTATTAATGCTGTTTCAATTGTTTTATTAATACTGATGCATTTATTATTGTTGCTTTGCTCCCTTTTATTTAACTTCTAACATTCTTTTTCTTTTCCTTTTCCAGTGGTCTTATTGTTCCTGAGAAAGATAGCAATGAAACAGTACCAGAAGTTGTAGCTACTTCTGGATATGCTCTTCTGCATTTCTTCAGTGATGCTGCCTATAATTTAACAGGGTTTAACATCACATATAAGTAAGTAGTACCACTCCAAAGTGATGTTGCAGGTTGAGCAAAAGGAGGTTTCCTCTTTTCTCAATTTTGTTTTTAAATAAGCAATTGCCATTGAAGCATGTAATTACGAGTAGATACTTGAATTTAGATTTTATCTTTATTATACCCTTGCAACGGCTAATAACTGTAATGTGCTCAGCATTAACTTCAGTTGTCAATTGTAAGCGTGGGCAAATGTTTGCTCAAAAAGACATCATATTATTTATTTTATGTTATTAGGCTTGATCATATTCATTCAACCAGAATTGATGTATGTTGTGCATGTGTGTGCTTTTATGCATTCTGCAGAGATAGTTCTGCACAAACACGCTTTTGCATAGGCACACACTTTTCACTTGGGACACTGGACTGTACCCACTGTTGAGGATCCTCAAGCAGTTTTCTTTGGGATGCTCTTTCTTATTCAGTCCTTAGATCAAATAGCTTAATCTGGCTCCTTTTTAGTCTGGAATGGTTTTGTTATGTTCTTTGGTTCATATTTTAAATATTATAGGTGGGTGCTTTCTGTTCGCTAACGTATGTTTAGTCCTCATTGGTAAGCTTTTTAAAAATAATTCCAGGGTACTCCCTAATTCATCGACTGCTTTTAAAAAGGTTTTGTTTTGAAGTAAATGATCTCCGTGTGGACATACTAGCAGAGATGGAATTTCTTGCTTCTGGTGGGGATCACGGGCTTTGAATTTTTTGCTCCTACAGATACAAATTATGTTTGTGCTGCACTAGCAGATTTTAATTTGGGTGTAACTTGCAGAAGTTCTCACCTATCTTTCAAAAAAATCAACTACAAAATCCTTGGTTGTAACTTGACTTTTTGCAAAACTGGAAGTTTTCCTTAAAATGATGTGCTTAATTTTTGAATACTAGTCTTGGTGCTTTCATCCCTATTAAGCACTTAAATATACAGTGGATTCTTCAAAAAATGTGGGGCATCCAGCACCCTTTGAAAGCTCCAGAAGAAGATGCGGAGCCTTTGCAGCTGAAGCGGTAGCATTGTCAAAGTCTGGCTGATACCATAAACCATGACACCATCTACCGCCGGCTGTCAGTATTGCGCCATTGCAGCACAATGGAGACAGTCTCTTAAAGAATAACCTGCCTTTTTTAAGTTCCTTTAAGATATTTTAATATTTCTTTAACTCTTCACTTTCTTGATCGTTTCAAACAATTTTCAAGTAGTGTTTCGTGTTTTGTTTCTTCTATGTGTTCTGGTCATTCAGTTTCCTCCTAACATTTTTGCAGAGAGTAGATAAAAGGGTGTATTTATTTCTTTTTAGTTTAACAGTCTTTATAGGTACTACTGGACATAGGTACTCGACAAACTCTTGTGAAATTATGGTCTTGGAGCTGGTGACTCCACCTGTTAGGTGACAGTGAGAATATTGGGTAGTAATCCCCATCTGTGAGTTATACTGGTTGATACACTGGAAAAAAACTGGAATTTGGAAATGAGTAGGGTCTCTGAATTTGGATCTTCACCAAGGATGTATCTGGTTTTGCCTCAGCTACATTGCAGATATTATAAAATCAGAAATGATTCAAAACAGGCACATCTTTGGCTTGGGATTCATCTCAAGTGTGTTCTCTTGGTAAGCAGATCCCAGAATAGCACTTAATTGTGAGTACTTTAAGTATAAATTGCACAGACACCACAAAAGCCTTAAGCGCTGATTAAATTCTTCACTTAGAATGGGCGTTTTAAGGCAATTCATTTGCATTACAAATGGCTAAAAGTAGTATTGATAATTTTTCGGAGGAGTTGTAAGTTTAACTCGTTAAGTGAGGCAGCTCTGTTGATGATAGAGAACAAATCTCTACAGGTCCATCACATCAGGTTCTAGATGAGCAGCTCTCATTGGTTTGTATGTTAACAAACAGCTGTATTAACTTTTGTTCAACATCACTCTTACATTCGTTAATAAGAGATATGGCTTGGGAGTCTGTTTCATTACTGACAAACCTTCTTTCCCTGATGTTCGCAGTTTCAATATGTGCCCCAATAATTGCTCCGGCCGAGGAGAGTGCAAGCTCAGTAACAGCAGCGATGCTCTTGAATGTGAATGTGCCAAATACTGGAAGGGAGAAGCTTGTGATATTCCCTACTGCACAGATGATTGTGGGGCGCCTGAGAGAGGGCTTTGCAACTTTAACGATACTAAGGCATGTTTGTGCTCTGCAGGCTGGCAAGGTAAGTCTCCTGATTAATATGGAGAAGCTCTTGGATGCCTTCTCTGTGTATGGCTCTTGCAGTTTAATTGGGAGTATTTGAGAATCTTCTGCTTGACAGGTATTAGCGTTTTCACTAGGAACAGAGTATCTAGCTTTTCATATCAAAAGATCATATTTCATTTGTAACAAATGCTTTTAAAAGCAACTCTGCTACCATACAAAGCAGTACCAACCTGCGGTGTGCAGGCATCAGATAAAAGCTTTAAACCTCATTCCTGTGCACCTACAGCAAATTTGAGCCTGGTGGCAGTAGTTAACCTGTTTGAACATAAAAATGCCTTGTTCTCATGTCCAGGTATGCTCGTCAGCCGTGACAGTCTTAGCAGCAGTTTGGACCAAACATACATGTTTCTTTTGCAAAGATACACTGACATGGAATAATTAGTCTTATATGAAATGCAACCAGCTACAGCACTGGCAGCATCTGCTACCACCACTCAGCTATGCTGCAAAAACAGACAGTGTGTTAGGCACTGTGGAAAGAATCCAGGTTAGCAAAATCAGCACCCTAAGGAGAATGCACTCAGTACTGAGGTGAGCACGTCTGCCTCTTAGGTATAAAACCAGCCACAGGTAATATACTTGATGGCTGGAAGAGCACATCCCCTTATGCAGTGCAGTGCTTCCTAATGCTTTTCTGGAGTCTCGTTGTGCAGTGACAGCAAAGGTGGGCTTATGTTTGCTCAATTTTTGGCCTACCCCTTTTTTTTCCCCTATCTTTCATTTCTGTAGCAGGTCAGTGTGTAAGGGAAAAAAAAACCCAAACCAAAACAACTCGCAAAAAAAAAAAAAACAAAACCAAAAGCCCCAATCAAGCCATAGCAGAATGAGATGCAAGCTGCACTCCCCTTTCTTATTCTGAAGCTTTTTTACATCTGAAAATAGTCACACTACCTCAGAAACCAGGAGTTTTTCAAGGGTGATAAACCAGATTCCAGTCTGCTTTCCTGAACTGGAGATTATTGCTGGTAGAAACTCAGCAAGAATGAGCAGATGCTGTCTCTTACAGTCAAGACCATAAGTCTGTTACACAGCGATTCACTTTTATGACTGCCTAAAGGCTGTCCTGATAAACCTATTCCCTTTTCAAGGCTTGAGCCTCTTCAGCAGGTTCTATGCTCTCTGTTGTCTGTAGTAACCCTATGCATGTGGATGGCTGTCACGGAGAAGAAGGGAGAACATCCTTGCAGCTTTTTACTTTGCTGAGACCTTGCTGCTTGCTGCTCCTCTTCTGCCACGCCATGGGGAACTGTGAAGAGAAGCCTGGCAGTGAAAAAGTTGGTTTAAGAGCAGCAGAAATATAGGAAAAAATAAGAAGTGAACAATTCACAAAAATATATTGCTGAGAAGGAGAGGAATGAAAAGAGGGAAAGACAGCTGTAGACCCTTGGGTTTTTATAGCATGCTGCTGAGCAGGTCTCCTGAAGCTTTTGCAGGTTGTGTTGGGGCTTCTATGGGCACATGGTAGCTAGATAAGTGCTGGAAGATAGCCTCTTAATGTGCAGTGGGAATGGGTCTGCACCGTGCCCCCCCCCTATAATCACAGCGGGGGAGAACAGAGCAGAGTGTCTGCTGCATCACTAATTCGTCTAGTCTGGAACTGCTTTTTAGTTCTGAAAAAAATTTTAAATTCGAAGTATGTGGTTACTGTTGGGAGATCGCACACCAGGTCCATCACAGATTGCTGGTGTGGGCAAGGAAACGAGGATCACGGCTTTCACCTGTTACCTGGCCATGCACCATCTTTGTCACCTGTGATGCAGGATATTGACCTCTAGCTGAAATACAGGCTTTGGAAAAAAGCAACTTAATTTTTAAACCTTATTTTCCCAGGTCCTGGCTGTTCAGTTCCTGCAAACCAGTCGTTTTGGACCCGGGAGGAATACTCTCTTCCAAAACTTCCTAGAGCATCTCACAAAACCATAATCCACGATAATAAAATGTGGATTGTTGGAGGCTATGTCTTCAATCATTCTGACTCTCAGAAGGTTTTAGCGTGAGTATAAACCTAGATAATGAAGTCTAAGTAGAGGAACTTAGATTTCAGAGTTATTTTTAGAAAATGCCATCTGACATGCTGTGCTTTGGCCTACACTCCATCTCCAGGGGAAAACAGCAGTAATAAAAACTTAGACTCGTGTCTGAGATGTGGGAAAATGCTGCTAAGGGGTGCTAATTTTGGAAAAGAAGCAGTGTAAGGTTCCTGATGTTCAGTGAATTTTTGATTCATCTGCTTCTGACAGCATTTAACTATTAACTATATATTTCTAGGCTAGCTTCTAAATTGTATCTGGCCTTGTATTAAAAGAGAGTGGGTTTGCTTCAGTGTTGTTAGCCCTTCCTTATATTGTATCTGTGTGACTTCAGAGTGTTTGGCTCCTTAATTAAAACATGCTGATTACTGTGCATGTTTATGCATAGTGGGTGGAATACCAAACAGGGAATGGCATTTAGAATGATGACATTTATACAATTAGGTGATGAGATTTAACAGTAACTAAGATATCAAATAATAATTGTGCACCTCACAGAAATCCCCCATAAAATACATTTCAGACTTCCTCTTGAGCTTGATAGGATTTGGGCAGATCTAGGCAAAAGCTGGATTTTTTCCCAGGGCTACCTGCATACCTTGCTTTCATGGACCTAAGCGAGAGCTGTGTGTTCTGCACTCATGTCCAGAGATAATAGTTCTTGTATGGGAAGTTAAAGAAGAGCTGAAAATGCACACTTAGTTGTAGAATAGTTGCTGATTACTTCCACAATTTACTCTCTCAAAGTCATGCCTGATTTTTCAACAGATACCCTGTGGCTTCATTGAATGCTTTCTCAGAGATGATTTTATCTTATAAGGCTGTAAGGCTGGCGAGTATAGTTCATTCTTTTATCTAAAAAGCCACAGGCCATTTTCAGGGCAAAGGGTTTATCTTGTTTCAAGTTCACAGAAAAAATACGCTTGAATGACAAAGACGTAATTAAAAAATGCCTTTCAAACACTGGCAGTTTTTTTTTTTTTTATCAAGTAGTTGGAACTTATTGGAGCTTAGTGTAAAGTTTTTCTGCTCTTTTGGGTGGATCATGTGGTGTAAGTTGTCATAGCTTAATAGACAATGCGTTAGCTCTTGGTTTTGCATGGGAAAGAAAACTCAGGGTAAAGCAAATCAATATGTGGACGTTAAGTAACACAGTAGGCTTTACTGGATTTTTTTAATCCATAAGTAGTCTGTGCATGCTTTGTGCATGCTGAAATCTTGGTATCTAGGACTTTTTTAAAATAAGATAATTTCCCACAAATCCTGGAAAGGACGACCAATAATTTTCTCAACTTTAATACCTACTTCTTGGAAAATTAATTCTCTTTTTCTTATACAGGTATGATCTTATTTCTGAAGAGTGGCTTTCACTGGAAAGCACTGTGAACTCAGTAGAGATGAGATATGGTCATTCGTTGGCATTACATAAGGTAAGCTCAGTGCTGCAGACTCACCTCCCGGCTGATTTCTTCCTTCTCTTCCCCTACACCCACCCCTTTCCACAGATCAGTCTTGCTTTGGGAGAAGCATTTCTCCTTCAAAGGCTTGTCCATGGATGTCCCAGTCTGTAATTGTACTCCCGGGGAGTCCTTGGACTCATGTCCTAGGAAGTCTGTGGTTCCTTTGCTTGTGTGTTCCTTCTTTGCCCTTTTCTCAGCGATTTTAAGGCTGACTGAGGTCAGTGAGTCCATTATTTCCTTCTTACTGTCTGTGCTTGCAAGACATGCCTGACGGCTGGAGTTCGCTGGAGTTCAGCTGGTTCCCCAACTGCCTTTTGTGTAGACCACACAAATATTTTTGAGCTCCGTTGTCCAAGGCACCAAAGCAGAGCTGGTGAATTAGGGATTTTTGGAGCCTGCTCTGCTTCTGCAGTAGAACCGTGAATCTGTTCTTCCAACATCTGAAACGACTGTTTCGTACCTCATTTCTCACCTGCATGCCTTGCTGTGGGTGCAGGCCACGTGAGAGCAGAATGGCACAGGCTTTGAAAAGGAAATGAGCTAATCCTTTACTGACCTTTGGTTTTGGAATGTTAATTAGCTTATCACAGTGCGAGCTTATATAAAGCAAAATTATAAACACTTGAAAAACTCCACACAGCACCGTTCACAAACTGAACACCTGAAGAACCTGAGAAGGATGGAAATTCCAACCTGAGAGGGCACATTCTGCAAATAAATGTTCAAAAGAAGGGTACGATCCAAAGGAAGGATTGCGCCCAAAGAAGGGCAATGAAGCTGGTGAAGGGCCTGGAGCACAAGTCTGATGGGGAGCGGCTGAGGGAACTGGGGTTGTTTAGCCTGGAGAAGAGGAGGCTGAGGGGAGACCTCATCGCGCTTTACAACTACCTGAAAGGAGGTTGTAGCGAGGTGGGGGTTGGTCTCTTCTCCCAAGTAACCAGCGATAGGACGAGAGGAAATGGCCTCAAGTTGTGCCAGGGGAGGTTTAGATTGGCTATTCTTCAAATAAGAAGAATTTCCAAAAGGGTTGGAAGAGGCTGCCCAGGGAAGTGGTGGAGTCACCATCCCTGGAGGTATTTAAAAGATGTGTAGACGTGGTGCTTAGGGACATGGTGTAGTGGTGGACTTGGCAGTGCTAGGTTAATGGTTGGGCTTGATGATCTTAAATGTCTTTTCCTACCTAAATGATTCTATGATAAGTGGGTTTACCGTCAGTGATGGGCAGTGGTTCTCAGGAATTTCCCAAGAAGCACCAGCTATAGTAGAGAATTTCCCTTTCCAAGGTTACCGCCTTATCAGTAGGGAAACAGGGCTCCACTACACGCTTTGGTGGATTCATGACTGACTCTGAGATGCCCGGAGAAAGCCACAAAAGAAACTGGATAGAGTTTTGGAACCTAGCTCTTACAGGACGATTAATAAAACCCTGTCTAAGTATCCTGACTCCCTTCTTTCCAAAGGGTCCTCATTTCTGTCAGTGCATTATCTTGGAAGACAAAGCTTTTAGTGTTACAGACACAGAGGAGTTTCCATCATAACTGTCTTTCTTCCCAGCTATCCTCTGCTGTTTGCATTTGCAAGCAATGGGAGGGATTCAGCTTGCTCATTAAATCACCCGAATTCAGGTGCCTAACTTTGTGTGCCTTTGGGAGCCTCTGAGCTCTGTTTGTAGTGAAAACAGACCTAGTCAGTACAGGTAGTGAAATCTGGAGAGCAAGTCAGCTCACCCAAAAGTAGGCACACCTTCCCGGCTTTTCATAGTTGAATTGTTCTCCAGGCTTAGCTGTATTTTATATACATGTATTTAGACACTCAGCTAGCATACAGGCACCTAAATTTTGATGTCTGTCATCTGAAGGTCAGTCCTGCCCCATGCAGTCTTTCCCCTCCGTACCCTGATGTAGGTGAATTGTGTGTGTTGAAGGTATTCTGACATTACGGACTTGGGTCCAAACCCTGGCAGTCATGGTTGCTTTCATATCCAATGTGGCTGTGAAGGAGATATGTTTCTCCTTGAGAGAGGAGAAAAACGTAGGCTGAGAGAAGATAAAATACAACTTCATTACCTACATATTAGCTGTTTCCTAAATGCCAAACTCGTTGGCCTCATTTTAAATCTAACTTCTTTCAGGATGATATATACATGTATGGTGGAAAAATAGATGCGACGGGGAACGTGACCAGCCAGCTGTGGATGTTCCGCATTCCCACCCAGACCTGGGTTCAAGTGACGCCGAAAGCCAAGGAGCAGTACGCTGTTGTTGGCCACTCAGCACACATCGTCACCCTGCCAGACGGCAGTGCGGTCATGCTTGTCATCTTTGGGCACTGCCCTCTTTACGGGTATATCAGCAACGTCCAGGAGTACAACTTGGGTGAGTGGGGCCCAGTTACCATTGGCTTCAATTTTAACGGTTTGAAAATTATTTAAATGATCCATATTCAGATAGCAAAACAAAGACAGATACATTGTTCTATTTGTATTTACAAGAAGTTCAATCTAACTTCCAATGTTTGTATAACACAAACAGTGAGCAGGCAGCCATGTGCTGCCAGCTTTATACAGCTTGTTAGGTCCCAAAGACAAAAAAGCTATAGTTGAGGGACAAAGCAGGATAGCTGTGAGACAATTTAAGTTAATTTTCCTCTCTCCCTCTGACAAAGGAAACGCTTTTGAAATTATTTTTTGTATCCTGCAAATACAAGAATGGCTGTAACAATTCAGACCAAGTATCCACTTAACCTGATACCCCTGTCTCCACTAGTGGTGATTAGCGCATGCTTAGGGGGACAGGGAATAACTTTGTGGACTTCCATTGGTCCCGTATCTCTGGGAGTAGTCCAAACTCTGACTTTAGGATCGAGAGATTTCCAGTATCATCAGTGGAGAGGTGTAGGAAGCTCACCAGATGAACTGAACTTCTACCTAACCTAGCTGCTCTGAAGTGGCTCTCTGGAGGCATGTCCTTGCTCCACTGACCAGATAGAGAACATAGTTAAGCACAGGAAGTTCACAATGTGAATGCGCTGGTTATTGTCAGAAACAGTGGCCCTGTCTGCACTTTTCGACCTGTTATGCTTGTCCTTCAGTCATCCTGATCCAGAGGATCTGCTGGAGCCTACTCTGGTTCGCTGGTGTCCACATGAGTGAGCTTTCTTTAGGAGAAAGCTAGAGAAAACCAGGATGTGTGGGGCAGTGATTTGTTTTTCTACTGTTCTGTTTTTCCCACATGTGATCTTGCAGGCTATTCAATTCTTTTGCCTTTTGTGTGCCTGATCTGCCCTGGAGTTAGGAAGCCTGTGTAGGGTTTCATTCTGCATTTGCTACAGAGATTTGGTGTGTAATTTAGCATTTTTGTTTCAGTTGCCATTATATTATGTCTTCAGTGCTTCAAACCAATGTTATTTTAGTGAGTGAGATATAGGACCATTAATCACATATTAGTTTTTAACTGCAGTGTTCTTCACAGTCATACTTAACTTGGCTTCAGTCTGACTTTATATACATATAAAATAAAAGTGCTCTTGGGTACCATTCCAAATCGAACCATGGTGCTGAGGTTTTCATGTCATTGAAATGCAGTATATTATTTCTGTACTTTTTATCTCTCATTTACTTAGCTTGTCTGCAAAATGTAATAAATGACTGTAGAAGAGATGTTTCTGGTCTAATTAAAAATACTTGACAATACTTCTTGACAACAAACTCCTTGAAGGAGAATATTTTTCAATATGAAGTAATAGAGACAGTGTCTAGATCCGAGTCAAAGGAAACCCAATTTGTTTCACCACCAGATTTGTTGATAAGTTATTAATGGAGATAAATTAACTATGTTTTGTCACTCACATTTTTCATTTCTCAGCCACAAATACATGGAACATTTTACAGACGAGCGGAGCTTTGGTGCAAGGAGGGTATGGTCACAGTAGTGTTTATGATCCAAATACAAGATCGATTTATATCCATGGAGGTTACAAAGCATTCAGTGCCAACAAATACAGGCTAGCAGATGACTTGTACAAATATGAAGTTGATTCCCATATGTGGTAAGTAGTTCTTCCTCCTGTATACCACCCCCTCGTTTTTGTTTGTAGTGTACAAAAGGATGGGGTATTTGATAAGGGTACAGTAGTACGTAGTTACCTGCATTCAGGATAGTGTGTTCTTGTATCTGTTATTTTTCTGTCCCTTTATGAATAGAGAATCTCATAATCACATATAATCAAGGCTGTGAACGAGCCAAGAAATCCATTTTAATCTATTGTTGTATTAAAGGTGAAAAGAAAAATATTTGATGGGATTTTCTTGCCAGGAGTACAGACTGTGCATATGAGTGCAGTTACTGCAGTCAAATAAGTGATAATTCATTCTGCAGTTAAGACCGCAAAAGAATTTCTATTATAACTCCATTTTCTTCTGTCTCTGTAACTGCTTGAAACGCTAATTTCTTAAGCTGAAATCTTCTGTGATTTATTTCTGCCCGAAGGTGAGTTTTATTTAAAAGCTATAGCAAAACTTCACAACTTTGAGCTATAGAGGTGAAATAAATTTTCCTCCATTCTGTGTTTTTCTTGAAGTTGTTTTTAAAAGCTCCTGACAAAAAGGAGACTGTCTTTTGCATTAACACATGTAAATTTGAGTCAGCATATCACCTTTTTTTGAGAGTTTAAAATAGCCTGTATTTCTGCAACAACTGTTTGTGAGTCTACACTGATGAATAAAATAACTAGTGACCAATTTCCAAAAACCTTCCTTCCTGCGCCATCGTACATGCGGTAATAACCACGCTTCCTTTCTGGGTTCATTTGATCCTCCAGGTCAGCTGCGGAGCGGGAAAATCTGGCTGAATAGGCAGAAAATGTCACAAATGTGACAATATTCTTCCAGACTGCTGCAGCACCAACCTCCTTTCGTCGCATTTATTTTGCCAGTCTCGTGAGGACTGTCAGAGCAGGCGAGCAGTCGCCTTGCAGCGAGGCGCGTAGGAGTGTCTGCTCATCTTTATCTATACTTTTTTTGGTGACACAGATGTGGCCGCGTCAGGGTTTTCCTGCAATCCCACTCTCTCAAAATAGTAGGGAAACTTTTACAAAGGGTGACCCTGTGTGCGCGGTGCTGTTAATCGTGCTGATTAAAGGTCAGAGGCCAGTGGCTAGTATGATTAATGCTTCCCATGATTTAGTCATGGATGAGGCATTGAGTTTTGTAGGTATTAAGCTGTGGGGCTCTGTTATCAGCAGCTGCATAGATTTCCTTAAAATAGGTTTGTTAGTTTTCAGCAAGAGGTGATGCCCAGTTTGAAATAATTCTTTAGGTTACTATAAAACTATAGTAACCTAAAAATAGTAACCAATTTATCTTCAGGTTACTATAAAACCTAAATGAAATACTGGAGTCCTCCCAGGCAGTGTCTGTATCAGCAGGTTTAGCTGACTATGCTCAAAAGCCCAGTTCGTGTCAAAACTTGATAAATCCCTAGGGAAGGAATTGATGATTTTAAGATCCATAGCTTTGGAAAGAGGCTTTCATAGATATATTTCTCCTATAAATTGGCAAGCAGATGAGAAGATAAGAGAATGAAATTATAGGAGGAATTGAATGGTCTGGAAAGGAAGTTGTTAAATATCTCATTAGCGAAAGTAGTTAAATACTATCCTCCCCCCCCCCCGCCCCCACTCCCTTCAACTTGGATTTATGGATTGTTTTGTCTTTGCCAGGTACTAATCAGTTTCACTAATATGTATATTTTTATTTTTGAAGGACAATTCTTAAAGACAGTAGATTTTTTCGCTATTTGCACACGGCTGTGATAATGAGTGGAACCATGCTGGTGTTTGGAGGAAACACGCACAATGACACCTCCATGAGCCACGGCGCGAAGTGCTTTTCTTCAGATTTTATGGCATACGATATTGGTAAGTTCTTGCAGAAATAATAATAAAAAAATTCTTCAGTATTCAAAAAGAGCTGTCTTCCAGAAGACTAACTTACATGCTGGGTATATTATACCAAATGCTACTAAGCATACTGCAGAAGAATGTGTAATCAGGAGAGGCTCATTTAGCCTGCTACACATTACCAAGCAAATGAGCTGGTGCAGTGATTTCTAGGCAAATACAGCGGCAGTTATTTGGTCAATAGTTTATACACAAACTTGGGCATTAAAAATTATTTCTTAAATGGAAAGCATATTGTTCTACCGCCTCAGCTATAAAGCTATCCTGATGTTTTGAGTGTGTTTTAATCTATGATTTATCAAAAATGCAGGCTGTTAGGACAGTTACAAGCACTGGACCCTGCTGAAGCTCAACTTGTACGTTGCACGTTCTTGTTTTAACTGCAGGCTGACTGACTTGTTTGGCTGTGCTGTTTGTAATGTCAGTTTGTTTATATGTACGCTTTATAAACATAAATATCCCCGTAAGCACTATTTAACAATAAAGCCAAATGATTAGGTTTTATTTGGAAGGATTGGGTTTTGATGAGTTTGAACAGCCAGAAGAGGGCAGCATTTATTTGTGAATTTGGAGTCCAGAGACTAGGCATTTAAGAAGAAAAGGAGAAGAAATTATATAAAAGAAGGTGCGTGCACATTCAGATAATTCACACTGAAGAAAAACACCATTCTGTACTCATATCACATTCTACCGTCTGCTCTCAGAATTCCTTAAATGTGGGCTCTCGTGACTGATTCTCTGAAATAATCATGTAAACCTGAATTCTCAGAGTGATTGTCCACTGAGATGTCACTCCTGGTTTGTGAAAGGAATATGCAAGCAAATGGATTACTTTCAGCAGCAGATTACTTTCATTGCCATCCTTGTGCTATTTTGTGGTCTGTTACAGGGATCATTCCCTTCTGCTTCCTGTGACTTCAGGTTTTATCCCTGTGGAATTTATTGTGTGCTCCTAGCTAGCTTTATTTTGAGATTTTTTTCTTGAAGAACATTTAAAACTAGGTGTTTTGACAGTCGGGGACAGAGACATTTTTTTAAACTTGGATAGCAATAGTGATAGATTTTTCTAGCTGTATTTTGCTATCTTCCCTGACCCATTGAACTGTTAGGTGTAAAACACAAATTGCATTAATTTGACAAAATATGTCTATAGTGATGTTAATTTTGATTCAGTTTAGTTAACAAGCAGGTTCCTGTTACATGAAGTAAGCATTGTAGTCAACTTGCCCAGTCCTTACCAGTTTTACACTGAGAATTAGAGCTTGCATTGATTGCACTTCACATGACAGGGATAAGAGGTCTTCTGGTGCTCTTGGCTACCCTCATTCCTTAGGGCAGATACTCTCAGCCTGGAAAGAGCAGCTTTTTTTCAGAAAAAAAGACCAGTTTTTCTATTCTTTTCATGGCAGGACACCTTACGCATGATTTGCATCATCGGATTGGACCAGGAGCAGTACCAGGAATACGTTAGGGTGCTGGCTGATCGCAGCAGAAACACCTATTTGGTGGTTCTTCATGCATGACCTCTGCAGTAATTGTATTGATCGTGTTCATGTTGGTCTCCATGGGAATAAGCCCATATACTGTGGTGAAGCATTGTAAATATCAGACCGTTGTGGCCATGCCACCACAGATAGATATGGCTATTACATCTTTAACATTAACGTGCTTATGTGTTTGTTATCTATCCCTTGGTGCTCCCAAGGCTCAAGCTATCCAGGAGAAAACCAAGCAGCAAGGTCAATTGATACTGAGGAGGAGAGGCTTAGTAATTGGCTGTCTTAGCATACTATAAAAGTAGGGAGTATTTGGCTAATTTGTTCATTTTTAACATCTTGTTGATGAAGGTAATATCTTAGTGATCATAGTGATGGTTGGAAGACTGGAGGAAATGGAAATTAAAATGCAGTCTAAAATAAAGGCTGCAAAACCAGGTCTTCTCTTTAACCTTTGCCATTAAAACTTATTTCTGCATATTTCTTTTTTATTTACCTCGTCAAATTTTTCTGGTTTTCTCTCCTCAAATTTCCAAGTAATCAGACCACATGCATTGAGTGTTGTGTGAGGACATACCGTCGTCTTTTTTGTGTGTGTAGGGTGCAAACAGATGTCACTGAGATGTGGGCTGAGATTCTCTGGAGGTTTAGCAGATTAAGTAGATCTGACAATGCATTAATGCTTCTCATCCTTTTATCCTCCACTTGACCAGGTTGGGGCTTATTCAATCCAAATTGTCCAGGTAATGCCCAGTTTTGGAAGGTTTCAGGATAGCAATCCAGCTTTCTGTGTGCACGTACATTTCTTGTTGCTTCTCAGGACAACCTTTTGGGTTGTGTTGGCATTCGGGTTGGGTGAGCACTTGGGTAGAGCAGTCTCACAGTGTTTTTCCTACGTTCTGCACACTGCAATGACTAGTTAGCACTTCCTATCCCCAAAATTGGTCTCTCTGGCCTCTATAGAAGAGTTTCCTGCTCAGCAGCAGGCTTCTCTCTGGGTGGACAAACGCCTCACTTGAATCCTCTACTTCCTCCTGTCAACAATTCATAGCAGCAAAGGAGCCACGTGTGAGCTGCAGCCCTTCCATGGCTGTATGTTCATCTCCAGGAGTGGAAAGGCAAGGGTTGTGCTTTCCAAAGGGTCACGTCCCTTGCGTATGGGATGTGTCTAAAACAAGAATAGAAACTTCACAGGCAGACTGTCTCAAAATGCAGTTACTGTGGTTTAAGTAACCTTTCTTTTTCATTTGTAAATAAGTTTTAACTTTATTTTTTTTAAAAATCACCTTGAAATATTCATGTAAAGGCTATACTCATATAATGATCTTTTCTCCCCACAGGAGAGAAATTAAAACTCTTCTATTTACCCCATCAAAAATTCAGTTCTGATAACAAACATAGGAAGAGTCTGGATGTTTTCATAGCATATGTATTCTGCTTGAATAGTATATTTAATAAATCCTGTGCATTGTAAGTTTTAGGCTTAGCTTAACTCATAAGTCAGGAAGGAGAGGGTTCTTCGTATTTTCAGAATCATTCATTTTTTTCAATACTTGATCTTCAGTTAAAGATGGGAAAGAAGCTTAGAAAGCAAAACATTCCTTCTATTAATCTAGAAAAATATGTTTCTTGGCCTCACATAACTCACAACGTGCTGGATAAAAAATTGTAAATTGCTGTCCAATTTTGCTGAAGTCTCCTGTTAAAAATTGGAACCATGCATGCTTGTCTCAGGAGTGATGCTGGGCTAGGTTAAATTCTTTGAAAATCGAGCAAATGACGTTTAGAAATAAACTTCAAAATAATGATTTATCCAAGTATTAAATCCAATCAACTGGGTACTATGTCTTTTATTTATCAGCACTCTTGAACAAAAGTTTCTGTGGGAGCAGAGGTTGGGATCAGTTGTTTTACCCAACAATTCTCTAATTAAATTTGGTAAAGAAAGGTTGTTTTCTTTGCCCTCTCAGTTTGGGTTTGTGGACTTTTTTTTTCAGAGGCTCAGTCTGTGGCACAACAGTTTTATCTTGTATTAAAGAATAATTTGAGGACGAGTATTTGAGGGCTCTGTAGATCTTTACAGCAGATTGACTTTTCTGTCTTAATTGCATAAATTGCATTCAACCGCCTCTGGGGTGTTAGCCCCCAAGGTGATCCCACTCACTTTGCGAAGTTTAAGTGATACGAATTGGACTGACTTTTCCTGCTATTGTTCCTTTGATTGCTCAGTGGGTTATATGTTTCTTAGGTTGTTTTTTTCATGCTGCCTAAAGGAAGAAATTACCTGAGAAACCGAGTAAAAAATGAAGCAGAACTTATAAATGTTATGCTAATAGAAAAAGATGGAATAATCTCACATTATATTAGAAGAGAAAAACAACCACAAAACCTTAAGCTATGATGGGTGAAAAATATTTTTAAAAACATGGATTTCTACCCTGTAGGAACATAATTGCAATGGAAAAAAAAAAAAAGATAAATCTCTGTTCTCAGTGATCCTGGTTTGGGGCAAAACTGCAAATAATTCACATACGAACAGATAAAAACTGAACTTGTTATGCAGTGAAAAACTCCGCTAGTAAAGGAGGAAAAGCAACTCAAGCCACCGTCATTTAATTACACGTGATTGCCAAAAAGCTAATAATCCCTTCAACACAATGCCCTGAAACTTCCCTGTTTTCATGAACTGTTCAGATGATGGAGCAGAGCCATTCCATCCTTCCTTTCCCTTTTTGTCATACCGTGGCGGCTGGGGTGAAGACTAAGTCTTAAATCTTGCAAAAGAACGTAACGCCATGCTTTTGTAAACTGTCCTGTTTCACTCAAGATTTGCATTTTGGTGGTGGGTGGAATGGTGTCTCTATAGTTATTAAAGTACTTCGGGATCTTTCAGGAAGAAATGTGCTATTTAAATTGAATCATTAATTATACTGAGGAACTTTTCTGAAATGAGCTTTCCTTAATCCTAGCTTGCGATCGGTGGTCTGTTCTTCCTCGCCCGGCTCTCCATCACGATGTGAACAGGTTTGGACATTCTGCCGTGCTGTACAACAGGTAAGGTTACAAACAAGCTGGGGGGTGTTGGCGTTTTTCATACCTCAGTAAATGTATACATGTACATCAGTAACACTGAGACCAGAGGGTTGAGGATCTGTTGCGAACCTCTCCGAGTTCTCAGATCTTCGCTCTTGTAATGTCCTCGGTATCCAGCTGTTCCTGTCAGCCCTTCTTCACTGGGCTAAACTGTCTCAGCTCACTTTGTTCTTTCAAAAATTTGATTTTTTCATATTTCTATTCTTTTTTCTTATTTTTATATATATTTCTATTTCTTATTTATTTATAATTTCATTTCCTTCATATTTCTATTTCTTATTTAGCTGTACTGACAACTTTTATCTCCAAATCATACTTTCCCTCATCATACTTTCTACATTCATACTTTCTAAATTTTTCCATGTTTCAGTTTACATAGCTTATCCTGTATGGCTCTTCTTTACCAGTCACGTGATATACAGTATTTAGGTGAAATCATAGGTAAGATTTCTGCTGTTAAGCATTACATCACTATAACAATATCTGTGCTTTCAGGTGAACGTCTGTTACTATATTTGAGTCTGCAGAACCAAGTTTGAGAAATGATATTTGTTAGGAGTCTTTCGTTCTGGTTCCTGTATTCTTTGAGGATACTTTCTGTAAATCAGTAACGTTATTTAAAGCTCCATTTAAGCCGGGCAGATAACTGTCACTCCCTTGAAAAGGAAGGCGTGCTTCTGGATACTCTTTTTGTCTCTAAAACCTCATTCACTACCTACTTGTTTCAGTGTATACTGAATACTAACCATCGTTTGCTTCCGTGAAGGACAACTAAGCCTGTGCATTAGTTCTTTTCATCCTAAAATAGGATGAAAATCATATTAAAAAATACCTATTATTCAACCAAAACTTTTATTTCCAGTTGCATTGACTCTTCTTCACTGTCTTTTTAAATGTGAATTTACAAACATGGATGCAGAGGTTTTTTTGGGTGGCGTTTTTGTGTAACTAATGAAATTTGACATTTTGCCTGAAACAGTTGTAATACTAAAGAAGGTTTTAAAAAAATACCTCCTCCTCCACCCCCCCCCACCCCCAATTATTATTTTGTTCTGGGGTTTGGTTTGGTTTTTTTTCCCAGTTGACACAATGACTCTTTGCTCGGTTGCTAACAGCCATGAAAATAACTGTGGTTTTGTCACAGCGGTGTAGTGAGATGTGACAACACTGAATTGTTTTGTCACAGTTTCTGAACGCTGGTTTAATGGTGTGATACAGTATCCCTGATTTTTAGCCTTCCTCCCTTTCTTGCCACTGTTCTTTACAGGAGGATCCCACATTTCTGCAGCGTTTCATGTATAGTCACGTTGATCTGGTGTCACCCAGAGTTTTGGCTGAAGGGGAAGGTCGGTCCGTGACCTCGGAATGGTTTGACTCTGTCTCAACACCCGTGTGTTGAGACTCTCTGGCTTCTCTGAAACAGTGGAACTTGATTGACCTTTTCTTTAGTGCCTTCCTTAACCAAGAGCTATTTATTTGGATTTATACGTGCTGGAATGTAATAAAACACCTTGCTCACACCTTGAATCACATTGACTTGCAGCAGTGCATGGTCTATAAACACAGGCACAAATATTTATCTCTTTACTTACATTTTGTCTAGCACCATGTATGTATTCGGAGGCTTCAACAGCCTCCTCCTGAGTGACATACTGAAGTACACACCCGAGAGATGTGAAGCTTTTGACAACGAAACGGCCTGCTTGCGAGCAGGTCCTGGCGTCAGATGTGTGTGGGCTGCTGCCCCTCCTCGCTGCGTCCCCTGGGAAAAGGCAACGGTAGAGCAGCAGCAAAAGGTCTTTGAAGACTGTCCTCCCAAGCCAGGTATGTGTCACTTTCTTTCTACTTCCCTTTCCAAAAGGCATGTAGGGTCTTTTTCTTTTCCAAATTCTGTCTTGCGTTAGTTGTATGCCGTTATCAGATCAAGTTTAAGATGGGGGGGCTGTAGTTCTGCTTCCATACGTGCCCTGGGAGACCTTCCTCTGACCAAGTGGATGCAGTGGCTTGGAGATGTTTCTACCTGTCCTTCCCTCCAAAGCTGCTTGCTCATTAGATTTTTTTTTTTTTTTTTTTTTTTTCCCCTACTGTACTGCTTGAACTTACTTTCCTATCCCAAACAGACATCACCAGTCAGGAATCAGGCCTGGACCATTGCTCTGTAGATGTTTGCTCCAAGAACTGACCTTGTGAGAGCCAGCAATTAGCTGATGAGCACCATAGGGCATGGGAAGGGGGATCTGTGTTATCCTGTGCTCTTCAAGAGAGACAGCAGGAAGAGTGTTTTAAGAAAAGTTACTTTATTTCTCCTTCTACAGTGTCATATGGATAGGGACATACAAAAAGAACGTTTGTTTTAAGGGCTGATTCCTGTGTTCTCCCTTATGATAATTTTTAAACAACTTTTCAACGCTTTATCCTGATGCATTCGTTGCTCTGAATTGAATTATACAAACCTTGATTCTGTAATAGATGGCAGCCTTTAATTATTTAAAAGAAATTGATGTAAAGGGACATTGCTTTGATGGGCTCTCAATGTACAATAAATTTTCACAAAACACAGGCGATAAGCAATTGGAAAGATGAAGTGGAAAGTTCAAGCTTTGCATGAAAATGCTCCACGTAATTGAAGGCCAGGCTTGCAGCAAAATGGGCCTGCGGTGGGAGATTTTCACCGTCCTTGTGAAATGTCCTCTGGCATCATTTGCATGGGCATTTACTGAGCATGCATGCCTGGTCTTAGTTCATGCGCTTCCATGTCTTGGTGCATTTTCTGGCGTCGTGTTTTACGGATCCTTGGGCACTAAAAATGATTGATGGTGCAAATGAATGCAATTTTCTATCGGTTCAATCACATGAAAGTATCTGATTTACTAAGTAGTCGATAACGGAAAATCTACAGGCACTACTGTTTGGTTATATCTTTTGCTATATATAATCAAGTTCTTAGAGCTCTGTCAGGAAATGCCTGTTTTTGGTCATGCAGGTTTTTTTCTTTAATAGCTGTAGACAATGAAAAATGTGATCAGATTACAGACTGCTATAGCTGTACAGCAAATACAAACATCTGTCAATGGTGCACTGACCAGTGTATCTCAATGCATAACAACTGCACAGAGGAACAGGTAAAGTCTCTCTAATATTTCTGTAGTTTAAATTTAGCCTTTGAAATATCCCATGTCCAGATGCCTTCATCTGTCAATACTATGACCCCTGGTGTTTCGTTATTTCCAGTGCATGTCTAGCTCTAAACTGCTAACATGCTTGAATTTTTTTTCAAGGCGGTCCAAGGGCTTTTCATGGGACTCTCCACTTAAGTTAGGAGGATGGCAGTGGGCAGGGGAAGAGGTGAAGGTTTCACGATGGTGTGATTATTCAGCAAGGCACATAGCCATTGGGGTTGCTATCAACAGAGCCTTCCCTTAGAAAAAAACTAACCCTTTTGTAAAAGCTCTAATAAGGAAATATGTCAGATGGCGGCTTGGGGGAATATCTTGAATACGCAGTACAGGCTATGTCCAGCGTCACAGCCTTCGAATATATAGGTTGCTTTGTAGGTCTGAACTGTGAAGTTTAGCGTGGTAGTCATGGCTGTTATAAACAGATACTGGTTGGATGCGAAAAAACCTCATCTGTGCTATTTATTTTAGGTTTCTATTACTCTGTACGACAATTGTCCTAAGGATAACCCTGCCTATTACTGTAACAAAAAGACAAGTTGTAAAAGCTGTGCCATGGATCAAAACTGTCAGTGGGAACCTAGGAATCAGGAGTGCATCGCTTTACCAGGTAGGTATTGGTTGTATTTATGTAAGGAAAAAAACCCAAATTCACCCAGTCCAAAAGTTGTGTGTGGGGGGGGGTGTTTGTTTTGGTTTTTTTACCCCCAAATCTTCCTAGTGCTAAGCTGGAGTAAATAATGTTGTTTAATCATACCAGCTTTGGTATGAAACTTTATTTCTAGTAAATTCAGAAAATCTGATGGAGTATTTTTCAGTCCCAATTGTCTGAAGAGGAGTATGATCATTTGTATAATTATTAGGCTGTATTTCATCTCTCTCTTTTCATTTGATAAAAGCAGTACTGTTGATATAATAGGCTTCTGCAAGATATTAGATTTAATAATGCATGCTATTTAATTTTAGAAACCAGAATTGTGCAGAAGCATAATGGCGCATACTGGACGAATTAGGCAAATAACACCTAAAGTGTGTAAGGAAAATTCTCTTATTAGTGTTTCCAGTGGGAGCTCATAGGAGTTGATTATTAGTCCCCCTGTAGTAACATTTTTTTTTTTCCCCAGTGACTGGGAGAGAAATATAGCATCTTCAGTCATTAACATTTGCAGTTAATAAAATAAAGAGAAAGGGGGGAAAAAAACAACACAGACAGGACCTTTCAACGGTCATGGAAAGCCTTCCCCTAGTAAGTCTGATAGGTCTGGATGTTTGCTAGTCTGGAAGAGTGAAAAAATGAAGAGATTTTGGAGAAGAGCCATGAGAGTGAGAAAAACATGTTTTAGTAAAGATAAAGAGCTTGGTCTGTTTAATTTGTTGTAGAAAAGGGGGTAACTTGATCATATGTGTAAAAAGCCCGTCTGAAAAATTGACACTTGAGAGCTTTTCAATCTGTTAGATAAATCTAAACCAAGACTTCAGAGCTAGAGATGAGCTCTACAATTCACACTGAAAATGTCCATCAGGTTTTTTTGTAAGGGTAGTTATGAGCGAGGGAAATAATTAACCACAAAGTATAAGGAGTTCTTCAGTAGTGGGCATGGCTGTGCTCGAGGTGAAACAGGGATTAATCCTGGAAGTTCGATGCTGCAGACAGGATTAACACAACAACCCTGTTCTGTTGAAAGGTATCCTAACAACTGTGGTTGAATTAAGTGGCTTTAAACCATCAGCAAAATACTCATTTGCTTTCCTTTGCTCTTTCTTCTACAATGATTTGACTATTTGACACTGTAATAAGTGCTTTGACTACCTACTGCAGATCACTAAATGGTAACATCACACTTAGCTCCCCCAAACAGCTTTCCTTTTCCTCCAGTATTATTATACATAGGTATTTCTGAGCATGCCGATAAGCCGTGCTAGTTTGGGGTGGGGCTGTAGGTTTTATTTTGGTGGAAGAGCTCTTTCACTACTTTGAACATTGTGAAGGTCACTTGCATCTCTGGTTTTATTCCCCCCCCCACCCCCAGAAAATATCTGTGGAACAAACTGGCATTTGGTTGGCAACTCCTGCTTGAAAATTACAAACGCGAAGGAGAACTATGATCATGCCAAGCTGTCCTGCAGATCCAACGGTGCTTTGCTGGCTTCTCTCACGACCCAGAAGAAGGTAGAATTTGTTCTAAAGGAGCTGCAGAAGATACAGTCTTCGGTGAGTGCTTCTCTTTTATGTCCCCTGAGTAATTAAGCTCTGACTGTGGAAGAGTCCTTGCTGTGGTATTGTATGCTCTGTACAGAATAGACATGCCTCTTAACTGAAAAGGACTGATTTTTCTTTTGAAACCCAACATACCCTATGGGTGCTTTTGAATTGAAATTGTAGAGAATGTAAATGGGAAAGATAAATATAAACATACGCAGTGCCTCAAAGGTATCGCTTTCTATAATGAAATCACACACGCATTTCTCTTGTGGGATACATGACTGCAGCAGGAGTCCTCTCGTGACTTGTACACAATATTTTATAAATAAAGGTCCCTTTGGGGCACTGGAGGTGTTTAATGTAAAGCATTTAAAGTTATTTATTTGGCTCAGAAAAGCGGCTGTTTAAAATGTTGGCTTTTTACTCTGTAGAGCTGCTTGGCTTGTTTGGAGTTATTTATGTCTGATTTAGTGGCAGGTGCTTTTCTGTCAGAGACGGTGGGAAGTGAATTGGAATCTGTCCCTCTTCATGCATCAATAAAATAAATATATATTTTTTCCAGTCCCTGGCAGCAGCACGGAGGTATTCAGGGCAGGTTGTGTAGGTGTTGCTAAAGCCCTAACAAAGAACGATGCTGTGCAGCTTTGCTGAAATCCTGATTTAGGCTGCAGAGCTGCTGTGGCTTGATGGCCCATCAGAGTAACTCCTCTTGGGTCCCAGAGGCCACTGTGGGCAGGGCTGGCAATCAGGAAGAGTTTTATACAGGAAAAATGAGACCGGAGGCAGTACCTTGCTACTTTTCAGAGGAAAACGTACTTCAATACTGAAGAGAAATATTCCCCTGTTGAAACGAGAACATTCCCTGCTTTGGTTCCCTTTGTAATTTTAAAGTGGCATTTCAACAATTACAGGGTTTTAGAGGGGATTCAATTTAGTCAAGAAAAGGCATGGTGCAATTCAGAGGAGATTGTTTGCTAAATCTTTTGTAAAGAGAGGAAGCCAAGCCCGACATATTGTAGAAGTACGTGTTCGAACAGCTCCAGGTGTTTCTGGATATCCCAGTGGTTAAGTGTAGTGTGAATTCCTGAAGACACATGGCAACCCTTCCCTAATGGTGTTTGAAGCCTTACACTGGGGAGAAAAAAATTATTAATTTATGGGGTTTTTTTTGGTCTACAGTATCATTTAAAAAGTGAGCCTTAGAAATCTAAAGAGACTATTAGCCCTTTTTAGTTGATATTAATATTGAGTGCTTGTAATGTGGGAAAATACCTTTTTTAAAAAGCCAACCTGTATCTGGTACTTGAACTTTTGCCATTCAATGGCACGCTGCTGCTGTGCTGGGGAGGCTGTACTTTGCCGTTACTTCTTTTTTAAGTAAGCTGTGTATAGATGTTTTGTAATAATAAGGAAATGTGTTGGTGTTGGCATATAGTGCTGTGTAACCCTGTTGCTGTTAGAAGTTGCAGCTCTAAGTTTTAAGAGTGCGTAAAATCTGTTTCAAGTAGGTGATGGTTATATATAGCAGTAAGGAAGGACGTATGGTCTAAAGCTTTCCTAAACCTCTGCCACCAAAGCAATTTGATGGAGAAAAGATTTTAATAGTAAAACAACATACTGTACCAATACAGTTAAAGTCCCTCTCCCCAAAATAAAGGTGTGCCAAAAAAATAAATTGCCAGTAGTAATAGTTGTGTTATGGGTTCTTCATATTGAGAATTTTATTGCCAGCAACACTAATTTAGATTTGACTTGCTCTGTCTCTCCACCCCTCCATATATACACAGTCTTAAACAGCAGAGGTCTTCTAGACAGGCTGTAGAGTAGGTAGATTGTATCATTTAAATTGGCTAGGAGACTGTTAGTTTTCTTCCTCATGTCAAACTGTAGCTTTAGAAATTTTTTTCCTGTGTCTAGCCATTTATAGGAGTCACAAACATATAAAGAGCAACTTGCAGTTAATTTCATAGTCAGCCAGTATGAGTGTTTGACTTGTTCTCCTCCTGGTTTAGATAACTAGAAATGCAGTTTGGGAAAAAAAAAATATTGGTGTTTTCTGAAGGATTTCTCTATCTCTGTGGCATTTAATTCTGGTATCACCAAGAAACATATATTTCCCTTACTACATTTTTGCAACACCTAACATGGCAAAGTTGTTATGAGCATTATATGGTGATGTATATTTTCTTTTAATACCTAAGGTAATAAAACTGGGTATTAAATCTACCATTTTCCTTTATTTCTAGCCCAAAACTTTGACTCCATGGGTTGGACTGAGGAAAATCAACGTGTCATATTGGTGCTGGGAAGACATGTCTCCCTTTACCAACACCCTGCTCCAGTGGCTCCCCGACGAACCAAGCGATGCTGGATTTTGTGGTTATTTAGCCGAGCCTTTCCAGCAGGGACTGAAGGCAGCAACGTGTATCAATGAAGTCAACGGCAGTGTCTGCGAAAGGCCAGGTAACGCTATCTAACTTGCGTGTCTCAAGGGGAGTGGGTTGACTAATAAGTCTTTATACTTCCTAGAGAGTAAAGAGGATTGCATTCATTACATTTAAAACTAGCTGCATCATGACTTTGCCAAAGAAAAATGGTTCTGAAGAAGCATCTTGTGTAGGTATTTCATACAGAAATTGGAGATTTTAAAAATAACTCTACATTTACACTGTAAAATGCTTGAAGTATATTATAGTTTAATTATTTTTCTTTAAATTGCACACCTGAATGTGACATTTAGGTTAATTATGGTATGGAGCAATTCTCCTGTTGGGAAAAAAAAAAAAACAGCTACTTTCCAATTGAACTTCCCTTTCTCCCCTCCCCTGCTCCATAGCCAGAGGAGGATTTTATCAAAGTTTGAAATTAATTGGGCAAGACACTTTGGATATATGAGAACTTTGAAAAAGAAACTATTTGCTTTTGGGAAAAGTCTTCCAGCTTTGTTGGAACTGCATATCTTTTAAAATGGCTTGGTCTGTTAACTCTCCATTATAGCTGATGGTTTCTGAATACCAATTAGTGCCTCTTTAAGTTTTAAGAAAGTTGGTTGATTACATAAACTTTCTAAGTAAGCTGCACCACTTTAAATCATTCATTGTGGAAGCGCAGGATACAGACCATGAATGTGGAATCTGAACTCAAAATTTTGTATATTTTAACTTGCAGCACCTTGAATTGGTTTAAGCTTTAACTTGTTTTTTATGGTCTGAGAATAGTCACTTGAAACAGAGGATAAAGCACTGGCTCACACCAGAAACTCCTGAGTTAGTTCTGCTTTCAATACTCATTTTATGTGTGGAACTGATCAAATAACTTAAAACATGTCCCGATGTGCTCACATAAATCATGGGGTTTCTTCCCAACGCTTCGGTTGGGAGAACAGCTAAGGAACACATCAACAGACCTGCAGAGAGATAAAGACCGTATTGATAACCCCATTTAAATTGTTTTTAAGGTGAATACCTTAAAAAGCATGAACATTCATGAAGGATACGTAATAAGAGAAATGCTTTTACAGTACTTACTGCATTTCTCATATTCACCGTGGTCTAAGATATCTCCAGCTCCATCCAGCAACACCACACCACAAACGAAGTGCCTCAAGTCTGTGAGATTGAACTGTTTTTCAGCCTGAATAATAGACAGGGCTTTTTATCTTCTGTCCTTCTGTCTCGGGGCTCGTTACCTGTTCCTTTCTGGAAGAAAGCTGACTCTAGTCCTCCTGCCCACAGCTAACCACAGCGCCAAGCAGTGCCGCACGCCCTGCGCCCTGCGGACGATGTGCGGGGAGTGCACGAGCGGCAGCTCCGAGTGCATGTGGTGCAGCAACATGAAGCAGTGCGTGGACTCCAACGCTTACGTGGCCTCTTTCCCCTACGGGCAGTGCATGGAATGGTACACCATGAGCAGTTGTCCGCGTGAGTAATTGCTCCTGCGTCTTGACGGGTGGGCTGGAGTCTTCTATTTGCTGACATTTGCTGGCAAAAGTCATCAAACTCTGCGCATCGGTCTTAATGTGCGGGGGATTTTCAAAAATAAGAAGTGCCTGACCCCAGGAGCTTAGTGTGTGCAGCTCCATCCTGTGGTATGCTCTGCATCGTGTAAGGCATTAAACAGAATTAGGTCCTGCTTACAGGAACTATCAATTAAACTAAATGGCAGATAGTCAAGCTTTCAAGTGAGGTGATGAAATCTCCACTTTTTTTTCAGAGAATTACTTGTTTCATTACTTGAATTCCTGCCCTTCAAATTAATTGTTACATAATTTCAGGTGATTAACTTCTTTTTGTATCTCTCCTGTATCTCTTTTATTCACATATGGAGCCATGTAATTTAATATTAGATTATCTTTATCAAATCCAAATTAGGGTTTACACAAGTGTTTTATTCTGAAGTGTTGTCTCCATATAGCCCACAGTAGGAATTTCTAACTTATTTTAAATAAGAGGTGGGTTTTTTGTGTTTTTTTTTTTTCCCCTACCTTTTAGGTAGAGTGAGCAAACTGCAGCAGATTTATGGAGCTTTGGAATGTTGCTTTTTGTTTTCAAACTGGGGTGAAATAGTCTAGAAATTTTAAAAGTGGTCAAACAGTTTTAGAAATTATTTCTATTTATGTTGAATTCTTTAGGAGCTGAGTGTGGGCAGGAGAGTCGGGAAAGCCAGGGCTCTCAGGGTAGCAGAGGGAGAGGAGTGCATATGTTCCCCAGGAGGGAAGTTGGGCAGTTTGAGTTGCTGCAGTGGCTCCAGGATCTTTTGGAAACTGAGGAGAATAAGCCTGAGTAGCTCCAAGTGTTGCAAAATAAGAGATGGAGAAAATTAGTTTCAGACACCAGTCAAACATGAGAGTGTGAACTTCCCGTATTGCCAGAGGTCAAAAGTTGGAGGAAGCATCAGGCAGGAGATGAGTAGGCTGAAATAACAGAAAACAGTGCTTTTCTACTACTTTTTCTTTTTTTTGTTGTTTTAAAGGCAAATATTGTCAATTTAAACTTCAAGATAGAAAGTCTGCTCATCTTGGAACACCAAGAATCTACAAAATAATTTTTAAGATGGTATAGGGAAAGGAATAGAAAAACTTTTCTATATGTAAAGAGTTTGTCACCCCTGAAATACAACCCCATTTGAGAAAGGAATGGTTAAAGAGTGGTGATGGTTTTTCCCTGATTTAGTTGATTCCGGGGCCCAGGGGATGCGCATGTGGCACTCCGAGCATTCTAAGAAGACAAATTCTATTCTGTATTTGTATTCTATGCTTTTTGACTCGGATTAATACTTGAAATAGTAGCGTGCGATATTAAAACATGTGGTAAGAAGAGACTAAAAGCGAGTAAAGAAACTGGTTTTTAGCCTTTGCTTCCAGATGGCTCATTTTATCATCTGATCCATTGTAAATCAGTTGGAGATCTCTTGTAGTTGGGAACATTTACCTCTGGTTTTAGTGGGTGATGTTTAATGGTTAGAAAAACCTTACGTGTGTATTGCGTTGTTTCATAACTCACTCGCTGGTTAATGCAACCTTTGTTTATAGTTACCTTAGATTCTAAAATAAATATGCTGATAGGAATGAATATATATATGTGTGTTACTGTGAATATCAGAATAAATATGTACAGATTTGGTGAGATAAATACTTACGGTTACAAAAGACATACAAGGGTTTCTGCGTTTGTTGTCGCCTGTGTTTTGGGACAGTGATTTATTCCACAATTTGATGTTTGGTTTTTTTTATAGCTGAAAACTGTTCAGGCTACTGCACGTGTGCTCACTGTTTGGAGCAGCCCGGCTGCGGCTGGTGCACCGATCCGAGCAACACCGGCAAGGGGAAGTGCATCGAAGGCTCCTATAGAGGTCCGGTCAAGATGCCAACCGCGTCCGCAACGGGGAAACACAGCTTGGAGCCTGTCCTTAACGTCAGCATGTGTCCTGTGGAGAACAACTATAACTGGTCCTTTATTCAGTGTCCAGGTAAATGAGCAACGTTTAGTTGTTCAAACATTTCAGCAGTAGCAACAGTTAAATGCAAGGGGAGAGACTTTTTAAGACTGCGGTGATGTCTGTGTTCCCTCCTGGAGGGAGGAAAAGAGCTTGGAAGACAAACAAGACGTAAGACATCTTGAGATGGAAGGAGTTGTGCAGGTATCTGCAGGTGAGCTGCAGAGGTTTCCTGCATGAAGACTTACCCATGCATTACTATAGTGAAATTTTTCCTTTCTCTACAAACCTTTACCGAGTTTTTAACTTTTGTTTGTTTATTCGTTTTACGGTTGTTTGAAAGAAAGGCAATTCTTTCTTTGAAGGTTGATTTAACTATTAGTAATGCTCAGGGTGATTCTGAAATAATGTTTTTGACACCAAACATACAGAATAAAATTACTTGGACTGCTGCTAAACCCTTTCTTCCCCATTCCTCCCTGTAAATCCGTCCCACTAGCTGCTTCCAGTCCTGTCTGTCCGATAAGCACGTAATGTTTTGGAGTTCAGTTTTCCATGTGTTACTTTAAATTTCAGGTTTTGAGTTCATGTATTGCTAGCAAGACTGCAAGAAACTCTTTGCAAGGTGCATGAAATGGTTCCTTTCAGCCCTGCAGAACAGAGACTTCTGGGGCTCTATGTGAAGCGCTGTATTTGAGCACAAATACTCATCCTTTTCTGTTTTCTTCAGCCTGCCAGTGTAATGGGCACAGTAAGTGTGTAAATGAAAGCATCTGTGAGAAGTGTGAAAATCTGACAACTGGCAAACACTGTGAAACTTGTATCTCAGGCTACTACGGTGATCCTACTAACGGAGGAACATGTCAGCGTAAGTGATGCCTTAAATCTTCCTGCACTGAAGTCTTTGATGTTTTTTGCTCTTTACTCATTCCTCTGCTGTCTTCACTGAAACTATATCCTGATAATACATTTTTTTCTTCTCTGCAAGCAAGGCACAATCTTTGTTTCTTCAAATCAAAGATACGGAAACTGCTTGATGAAATTCTTTGACTTTCATTGCACAAGATAAGGATGATTTTTTACCCTCCTTTGTAAACTTTAAATGACCACAGTGAAAAATGTGTGCATTTTAGTATTTCACAACCCTGATTTGAAAGGAAACAGTGTTAATCCCAATGTCCTGAACAAATTTCAACTTATTTAAATTCCACCTTCTATTACATTTGGTTAAGGTGTTGTGCGTTTATTGTTATAATTGTCTGCTTCATAAAAGGCTTGCCATATTTCACTGAGGAGTTGGCTGGATTTCATTTGAGAATTAGGTAATCCCGGTTAAAATTGCATTTTAAGTTTATAAAGTGCTTTGGGTCTCTTTGGCACAAAGAACTTTTTTCGGTTGTGCAAGATCCAGTTAACAAACTGGGAAAAAAATCTTTCTTGAAGGACCAATGCAGGTAATGCTGAGAAATGAACATGTAAGATTTGGAATTTTGCCCTTGAACCTTGCAACATTATTCTGAATTACTGCGGATTTTGTAGTGTAGCATGGGGAGACCAGTTGTAAACCAGAATCCAGCTGTGATAGGTAATATGCAGATGTAAGGGAGGGTGCTTCTTGCTCCAAAGAGCTTTGATGGAATATATTTAGGTGGAGTGATATCATTAGATACAGTGATGGAAAAGGTAGAACAGAAATAACATTGTTTGGTGTCAGAGTAGTATCAGTACTTCCATGAAATGAGTGTGGGTGGTTTGTAGGCAACCCAGAAGAAATAAGTGAAGGTGATTAATGAGGGGACATTGAAGACTTTGAGTTGCTCCTTCCAAGTATGGAGACAATCCAGTAGAAAATATTTGGAAATTCATTTAGTATGTTTACTGGAAGTAGCATCGATCTTTTGGATGAAGATGAGAGTCAGTAGCTGGAGCGTGAATGTCCTGTTTCCTAAAGCAAGAGCAAGTAGGTGATGTTTGAGGCTATGAAGAAGAATCTCCCAGCAGACAGATTCAAGGAAGGGGGTGAAAAGATCAGACAGGGACAAGGCTGCCTTACTTAGGGAAAAGGGCGTTGCAGTAGCTGGGATATGAAATTACAACAGACAGCACAACGCACGGGTACAAAAGAAAAGGTGTATCTCTGACACTTTATTTCAGAACGTTATCTGTGAGATTAAATACTGCTGATATTCTTGAGCTCATTTCGTGTGAAGATAATTTGAAGTGCAGGAATGAATAAATTGAGACTGAGGTGGCCTGAGAAAATATATAATTCTACTCTGAGCATTCAGGTTTAATCATTGGATCACAACGTGCTTTTTGATATTTGTTACTTTTCTATGCGTGTGGAAATTGAGAGTAAGTTACTTTGGACTCCTTTGCATGTGGATTGCCCAAAAATAGTTTGTTGTTGAGATAATGAATGATAGACTAAAGTCATCCAGATGCCTGAAAAAGAAATTAGAAAATGTGTTGAGAGACTGTGGAACAGCATTCATTTGTTATCTGATGAAACTAGTAGCTCATGTCAGAAGTGCTTTGCTCTCAAGTGCTTTGGGCCCAGGTTTTTAATTTGCTGTGATTTAACGCTATTTACTGTGAAGGTGAAAGAATGAGGGAAGCAGGAAGCTGAGCAGAAAGACCGAGCTGGATTGGAAGAGGGAAAGCGGGAGGAAATCATCTGATCTGATGCAGCCAGAGTGACTGCTGCCCATTAGTAATTTTTGCTTGGTGTGAAGGTTTCCAGAGGGGAATTCTTCAGATGAGGATTGGCTGATGGGCAACAGAGCCAACTCCTGCTTTTTCCCTCCTCTGAGCCATGGTCCCTCCTTCCTTTCCCATTAACCATGTGCTGATTCCGCTCTTTTTGCTGTATGCCGCTCTGTTTTTAGAGCCTGCAGTCACATCCATGCTGGAGATAGTTGTTGGTACAACTCCATCCTGATGCACAAGCATCCGAGTGTTTGCACACTTAGTGCCTAATGTGAGTCCTCGTACTTCGATGTGCAGATTTGCAGCGTTAGCTCAGTGGCCCCAGCAGCATGGGGACAATAAATATTCTGTCCTGGTTTTGGCTGGGATAGGGTTAATTCTCTTTCTAATAGCTGGTGTGGCGCTGTGTTTTGGATAATATCCTCAAAATGGCAAATATTCAGTGCTGGAAAAAGTGTTAGTGTTTGGTATTTTCCATTCTGCTGAGCCATGAGGAGCTTGATGGACACTGTTGGGATAGCAGTAGCCTTTCAAACAGGTAAGGCTATGGGGTGGTAGCGATGGGGTTTAAAAGCCAGGGAGGAGTAAAAAGAGTGGATGGAGTAAGATGCCTTTTCCTGCTACTCTGTGCCACCAGGGCAGGTGAACATTGCTATATTGCTTGTGTTGAAAAATTTTTAACAACCTGCAGTTACTTCTTGGAAAGAATTGTTTGCATATCATCATAGGCATTGGTGTTTGCGGAGCTGGGCAGATAATAACTAAATGGGAGGTAAATCACTCCTCAGTGGTTGCTTTTAGGAAGTGTCCAACGTAGAGAAGTGTTTATCGGGAAGGGCAGGAAATGCAGCACATCAAATGTAAAAATAGCTGCAAGGTGCTTTCTCTGCATTCAGGATTTTTTGAATTTTCTGATTAAAGTTTCACATGAAAATATGCTAGTGGTAGATAAGAAAGTTATTTGCAAGAGAATAGAAGGCGCTATTATGCCTGAAATCAGATTGCTGGTGCGGCAGCGCTTCTGAACGCCCCCGCGGAGCGTTTGCTCGTGGCCCACTATGAGCTGCTGGTACCGTGGTCCTGCCTGCTCCACCTCCCTGGGCTGCACGAGGGCCTTGGAGGATGGCTAAAGCACTTGGCATGGAAAAGTAGCGTTGGGCAGGTGGGTGATGCAGTTGCTGTTGGGAAGCTGGACCGTCACGAATGTAGAAAGAGGAGCGGAGATCCCCATGACCATCTCTGAATGAGTCTGTGACCCATGGTACGTGAAGAAGGTGTGTCCTGGTTCGGCTGGGTTAGAGTTAAATTTCTTCCTAGTGCTGTGTTTTGGATTTAGTATGAGAAGAATGTTGATAACACACTGATGTTTTAGTTGTTGCTAAGCAGTCTATAGTCAAGGACTTTCCAGCTTCCCACGCTCTGCCGGGTGCACAAGAGGCTGGGAGGGAGGACAGCCAGGACAGCTGACCCAACTGGCCAGCGGGGTGTTCCATACCATATGACGTCATGCTCAGTATATAAATAAGAGACGTGGTCCAGAAAGTAGCGATCGCTGTTTAGCCGTTGCTCGGCGAGTGGCGAGCAATTGCATTGTGCATCACTCATTTTGTATATTCTATCATTATTGTTATTATTACTATCATTTTCCCTTCCTTTTCTGTTCTATTAAACTCTCTTTATCTCAATCCACAAATTTTACTTTTTTTCCCAATTCTCTCCCCCATCCCACTGCGGGAGGGCGGGGAGTAAGCCAGCGGCTGTGTGGTGTTTGGCTGCCTGCCCGGTTAAACCACAACCAGGTGGAAGGAGACTTGCTGCGAGGTGGTTCATCATCAGACTGTTACCATGCTTCTCAGTCAAAAAGCCATTTCCAATAATTTTGGCTTTCTGCTGTAGCATCAGACACTGGAGGGAAACTTTAGACTCCAGCGAGGGTATCTAGTACATTTTGTCAATAGCTTGTTTCCGAACTTCGTAGTTGTCTGAAAAGCCATGAGAAAATTTCTCTTCCAGTTCTTTATTGAATGATCTCCAGTTACGGGGCTCATAGGAAAATGGATAAATAAATAAGAAAGACTCTGTTGTTTTAAATAAAGATGTTTGAGTGTTCAGTCTTCCTGATAGGCATGTGGCTAAAGAGCAGGGTGAGGAAGCAGTAATGTTAGTGTTCAAGATACTGTGATCTGCATCTAAACAATGTGAAATTTGAAATTTCTCCTAATTTTTATGTACGTTAGTGTTGAATATTGATCAAATTTTACTTCACTTACGTTTTGCAAAGCGTAAGGAAGGCAGTACAAGGCATTCTCAATAGCATTAAGAAATTTTTTTTTAAAGTGCCACTAATGAGAAGTGTGTTTGCTTCATAGAATACAATTATTTTGTCAAATCTTCATTCAGTCTACTTGTTCCCACAATAAGCCTTTATGCTTCTTCATATTTTGTTCCGTGTTGCTGCTAGGAAACCACTCATCCACATCTGAGAAGCACAATTAAGCATCCCTGATACAATATAGTTTCCATTACACGCCAATATAAAGAAGACATCAAAAGGATTCATGAAATAAGGTCCAAAATTGGCAAGGATATTCAGGATGGGGACTTCATGTCTAAGAATCTGCTGGTACATTGAGTGGCACGTCTTCTTAATGAGAAGGCATATGTCTTCTTAGCGAGGAGGCACCAGCCTTTAAAGCATACTATTTCCAGCAAGCTCAGGGACCGCAAATGAGGGATCTTCTCTTTGTGTACTTCTTCCCTTCTTACATTGTACACTCTCCCGTGCGTAGCTCCAGATGAACGCACCTTCCAGTTCATTGGTAGAACAACCTCTAAAAGGCACCTACCTTCCGGGAAAAGTTATTATATCCATTCTTCTAGTTGTAGTGAACATTATATCAAAGACAACTGCTTGTGTTGGTTTTGTTGCTGGTTGTTGTTTCGGTTTGGGTTTTTTTTCGCATGTACCTCCTCTACTTCTTTATGAATACAGGTCTCAAAGTATGTCAACGTTAGCATTTTAATTCGAGACAGGAGCATTCTTTTGAAGCAAATCTCCTGTGCGTCCCTACTGTCATGCCTTGATTTGCATCTCGAGCAGGCCACGAGCTGGTCTGTTTTGGGCATGCCACAAACCTGGTGTAGTCTAGGGGCGTGCTGATTTGCTTCAACCACGGCTCAGTGGCATTCAGCTTGTGAGACCAGCCTAAAGCTATTCTAAAATATATTGGGGCACACGCCCCAAACCACTTACAGCATGGACATCGTCTTCTTAGCACCAGCCGTTTTACACTGCAGATACACTGATGTTGTTGATAACGACGTTATTTTCTCAAAGGCCTATTTATTTCAAGAAAAAGCCCTAAAAGCACCACGAGCTTTGCTTTATTTGCAAAAATAGTCTTCTCTCAAGAGTTTTGAATTTGACTGAAGTGTGTTAGCAAGCCCAAAACTATTCCAACTATTGTCTTTTTCTTACCAGTTATGACATCCCTAGTGCTATCTAAAAACAAGAGAAGAGGTTAAATAAATTTTTGAGGCTAAAAAGCACAGTGTTATCATGATTTCATAGAAAACATCAGTCCTGGAGCCCGCACTCACTCCGTTTTGACGCATGTTCTATTTTTGGCTGCCTTCTGTATCACAGAGAAACCAGAGTACCAAATGGGTTTTCATATGCACTTTAATTGTTGATGTATCTCAGTTTGGCAACTAAAGGACTTAATTGCTGTCGAATCTGTTTCTCTTGCTTCATTTAACATTGCGTCTTTTTCCTCCTTTGCTCAACAGCTTGCAAGTGCAATGGCCACGCGTCTGTCTGCAACACAAATACAGGGAAATGTTTCTGCACCACCAAAGGAATAAAAGGAGACGAGTGTCAACTGTGAGTTCGTTGCACTTTATTATCTGAAATCAAAAGGCCGTGCACATACCGGCATGGAACCCCTACATTTTTTAATTATTGTGTTTATGATGTCTCTGCTCATCTCTTCCTGCTGACAGTTGACTAACTACATTGACGGTGCAGCCAGCCGTGCTTCCCCTGGGGGGATAACATGAACAAAATGATTTCCTGAAGATTTCCATTTTAAAGAACATTTCAACTGGGAATGTCATGCAGAAGGGATGGGGTGGAAAAATAATGCTCCCACCCCCCAAACTATACATACCACTTTGCTTTATCCCTCAGTAGTTTCTTTTTAATTGGTAGATTTTTACTGTCTGTGCGCTCTGATGCTCTTCTGGAGGAGTGTAAATATATCTGAAATAAGACTTTGACATTCAAGCATTTTAATGGAGTGGTTTCGGCGCAACAAATTTGCTGGAGGTTTCTCTGTAACATAACAGAAAAGCTTTTAGTGTAATGTTAGTGGAAATAATTTCATTCCAAATAATTTCATTGCCAGGTTTATTTTTAAAGTGTTGCTCACATGAGTAAACGTTTATCCTGGAACAGCTGTAAATGTAAATGGAAACTTTAGTTTTTGACTATAGTAATCCAGTTCCATGCATTGTGAAAAGCTAATAAATACATTCCAAGTGGATGCAAAGGTTAATATCTAGAATTTTATATTTCATTTTTACTGCATACTAGTTTGACTTTCAGGGATCGTGAAATTTCTTCAGCAGCACAGTATAGCTCAGACATACCTCTTTTATTTTTAATTGTGTACCGTTATTAGCACAGGTGGTGTTTTCTGATTTTTAGTGGCTGGGGATAAATAGAACTAAAAAAAAAATCCCTTTATTAAAAAATACGTATTCTTTCTAGGTGTGAAGTCGAAAATAGGTATCAGGGAAATCCACTTAAAGGAACGTGTTACTGTAAGTACTCTTGGGATTTTGTTTGGAGATAAAAAATGTGTTTGAAGTTTAAAATATCTTATTTAAAACTAGTTTTAGTGGCCTCAGCATCTGTTTAAAATACAGGGGATTAAGGGAAGGCCTGAAAAATAGTTTTAAAAAACTTCAGTTTTCACAAAAGTATTGTTTAACGAGAATGAAAATACTCTTCTTGATAAGGTCTGTGTGATGACTGGATCTTTCAGAACAAACTTTTGAATGTTTTTCATGTGACTTTGAAATGAAATCTGGTCTTCTGGGCAATATTCTAAAATATATACCTAATAAGTCAAAACCAAAGGATGTCTTTAGAATTTTTGTAAATGCAAAATACTGTTTTTTAAAAATTCTGTTCCATGTTAGAATGGGCAGGGTTTCAAAATTACCACGTTTCCTCTGAAATGAATAGTTGGATCCCTTTTGCAATTCGAGAAGATACTTTGCCAAGATTCAGATTACTTAATGGAAACTCTCCAACTTCTATTTGCAAATATTAGCAATCAGCACACTGGCAGGCTTGGATAGATGTAATCTTAAATTACATAAAGATGCAAGTCTCAAATAGTTTTTCTGCAACACAGAAGTTATCAACATGCTGTATTTAGCAAATTTGAATTCTGCTTGCGTAGCCAAACAAGGACACGGACGGCTTCTCATGACAGTCTCTTTGCAAGGATGACCTAATTCGTTGCTGCCAATGGCAGGGGTGGTAAAGTGGGCAAAAAGGGGAAAAAGACAGTTCTTACAGGAGCAACCTCATGCTATACAGATTCAGTCTCACTCGGTTTTCTTCCGTGAAAATTTCTGTCTTAGTGCTTCATAGGGGTTGTAGGTAGACGTCAGAAGGTTGTCTAGCTCGTGTCTGTCCAACAAGGGGTCTCCAGGAAGCAATAAGAGAAAAATAACACTTGGTGTATAGCTTTTTTTTATTATTGCTTGGAATATCTCTGCATGGGTTTAGGAATATCTACAAGTCATAATACTGCGTTTTAATAAAAGGATACTGAGACTGGTGGATGTATCCCCAAAACTGGCTGTGCACTCTCTGTTAACGGAGAGGTGATAGCCCAGCCCTGGGCAGACATGAGCATGGGAGGGCATATGGATAGGCCAAAAGCTGGTCCTGGCTTGCCTGGGCATGATGTGACCCAGAGTAGGATGGCAGCTGGGTCCATTAACAAGTAGCTGCTCCGTAGCAATCCTCCCTGTACAGTCCACTGATGTAGAGAAACGTGTCATGTGTGGAACTTAGTCCCCTCCCAAGTGGGGATTATACAGTCTATTTTATTTTGCTGGTATTCCCTTGGCACGTGGAGGTATTGCAGTATGGAAAAAGTAAATGTCTTGGCATGTTTTTACGATGTTGTAGGTATGAACAGTCATTTAGATTAAGGCTGGAGGCTGTTGTCTGGAAAATGTAAGCAGAATCTTTTTCTCCTCTAGACTCAACTTAAAAAAAGTCTTTTGTCCCTTTTGTGTGGGATCGTACATAGGTTGGAGTCATTTGTAACAGCGTGGTGACTCCTAGTTGTGCTCTCAGTGCAAGAAACACTTCAGCGACATCATGCCTTGCTTTGCAGGAGTTTGTTTTATTCCAAGCCATGGGATAACTTTCTCCATGCATTCCTTACAGATACTCTTCTCATTGACTATCAATTCACCTTCAGCCTTTCTCAAGAGGATGATCGCTATTACACAGCAATCAACTTTGTAGCAACACCCGAAGAGGTAAATTTTCTACTTTCCCTTTCAACTTCATTCTTCGGGTGTATGTTTTTCGTCTCTTGGCCATAGAGGCAATGAATTGTTACAGTTCTGTGAGTCTCCAGATGTTGTCTCTTAACATGGCATTTATGTCCAGCTCCATAAAGCAACCAGAACTTTTTGAGCTTGGCTTGGCCATGCAGTTTCAAATCTTCATGGTAAAATTTCGTAAGGAATCACAGTTGATTCTTTACAGTTGTTTGAACAACTGCTGAGCAGCTCTAGTTTTGCTTGTTGTTCTCCCAATACGTTGTGTCTCTATTCTTCCTATTTTATTCTATGCACGTGACTTGTTTTGTTCTTTATTATTCTTTATTATGCTTTCCTTGGGGAGGAGAATACTGCTTTCAAAACATGTAAATAGTTTTTTTGCTTGATGTATTTGCTTCATGTACATAACAAACTCGAAGATTTTTTTTTTTTTTCAGTGAAATTTTGCTAGGAAACAGTACGGTAAAATTGTTATCCTAAAAATGGGTTTTCTTTTCTTTTTCCCCCAAGCAAAACAGAGACCTGGACATGTTTATCAATGCATCTAAAAACTTCAACCTCAACATTACTTGGTCTACAAGTTTTGCAGGTAAAATGGGCATGATTTAAGTTTCTTGGTAACTTGTTTCAGTTACCAGTTTTCAACAAATGCAAATTTAATTGGGAAACTTTTTTTTTAACCTATGAACTTGTTCTGTAATGGTTTTAAATGTTAGGCCCGGGGGGCAGAAGTAAAATGCTAAAAAGAACTGTTTTTCTATTTCAATAGTGTATTTTGGAAACATTGAAGGTGCAAATTTGATTTTTAGTAACACAATATTTTGGCATACAGTGATTTTGATAATGCAATACAGCTTAAAATAATAATGTTCAGATGAATAGTTACTTTTGTAACATTAAAATTCAGGATCCTTCGCCCTTTTTGTTTGCCACTTAAAATGTGCATTGAAACATCTTTTGTTGCTATTTTTTAACATTTGAAAACAGCTGGCACGCAGGCTGGGGAAGAAATTCCAGTTGTTTCAAGAACCAATATAAAAGAATACAAGGACAGTTTCTCCAATGAGAAATTTGATTTCCGCAACAATCCAAACATCACTTTCTTCGTTTACGTCAGCAATTTCACCTGGCCGATAAAAATACAGGTAGGAGCTGTTAACGTGTGTATAATTATTTAAAAGTAGGTTTTTGTTTCTCTCAAGCAACCTGGCAGTTCAGCGTGCTTTGTGTTGTCCAAGCTGAACCAGCTTTCAGTATAATCCTGCAGCAGAGAAAGGCTTTGATGTTCCTGATTAAGAGCAAAAAGGTGCGTCGTCTTCTGATGTTGCCTCAGCCCAGTGGATCTAAAAATGCGCTGTGAAATAAAGTGGGATGCTTGCTTATTAACAGGGCTATGTTCTAACGAGGTCTCTGACTTTAAATGTAGATATCGATGTTGAAGAAAACAGACTCACATAGCCAAAAACCAAGCCTAGAATGAGAAAAGAGAGGAAATGTTCTTAGTGTTTCTTTTGAACGTCTTGTTCTCAAAAGGCACAGCTCGAGGGCCACCCCCCTTTCTCCTTGTGCTGCCCAAGACTGGTGGTACCTGCAGAATAAGACGAAGCTCATTCTTTCCCTTAATTCAGTGCAGTCAGTTAACGCACACGCTGCCTCAGGTGTCAGACTGACTGTGATGATAAAGGTAAGTGCTGAAGAAGCAGAGGATGAAGCTTGGTGGATCATGAAAACACTCATAGATCACAGACTGCAATCACAGGGACTCAGCAACTGCTGCGGCAGCTAATAATTCAGAGAAGCCTTGGCCATCTTCTTGCTCTGGGCTAAGTCAAGTATCAACCTGCAGTGTACTCGGAGTGATACAGATGCCCTTTGAAGGATAAAAGAACTTCTAGGTCTGGAACAGGGATCTCAAATGAGGCTCTGTATATTTGAATTCTGCCTTTTTTAAGCAGCTTGGTCAAATGTGGGAACCCAAATTCTTCCGTCTTCACACTTACTCAACCAATTATTATGTGAAAGCTGACAACTTCACATTAATTTCCTTGATATTTCAGACATACCAGTCACACAAACTCACCATAGGGGTCACTTCCAACAAAGATAATGCACATGATAATATTGAGCAAGGAAATGAGGTCCACCTGGAAAACAGGTCCTTAAGTTATAGTGATATTTTTCAAGGTATTTCCTGAACTTTTAAAAAAAATATTAGGAATACTTGTGAAATGTCTGCATCTCCTTCTGGGAAAGATGGTGGATTTTAAGTACTTGGGAAACTTTGTCTTGTTGATTGCAGACTGGTACGTTTGATAGGCTGACTTTGGACTGCATTTTGGTTCTTTTTGATATCACTTACAATACTGGTAATCATTTTCCAGCTGGAGAGTTTTTACTTTGCAAATTGGTAAAGTCTTAGTTCATTGTCAAGTTCTAGTTTTTATATATGGAGGAGTTTGCAAGAGCTGCAAGGTAAAACCTTTATGTCATTGGATACTCAAGCAGCAAGTACTAAGCCTCATTGTTTTCATTTAAGATAAGTACTGCTTTCAGTAGAGAAAGTAACGTCCTTTGTACAAAGGTGGGCACTTGCATAATGATGGATTTAAATCTTCAGGCTTCTCTTTTAACAAATTGGTAATTGCAAGAGTCAGGAAAAAAAATAATATTTTATTTAACTCACAGGTTATGTTGGCTGATAGTTTACTTTCCATAATCAGTGCTGGACTGTACCTTATCCTGATTTATTTGCTATTTCTTGATGCAGAGCTGTGTGTTAGGACTTTGTAGATGTTTAAGAACAGTGCTATCTCCTGTCCCTTAAGCTCTCCTGTGTTTACTCCGGTCTCCACCCTGCCTGTACTTACGGTGAATTTCTGCTAGCTTTTCCTGTGCCAGTGTTGTCATTGAGCTTAAATGTCCCCTCCATCTTGTTTGGCAGCTGGGTCTTCTGCTTTCCCTGGATGAATTTGGACAAGTCATATCCTCTCTCAGCCTTTAGTGTTTGTTGGCTTAAGCAAGACAAAACCCCATCATCTTGTCCTGTGAAACGGGTTATTCAGGTTCAGCTCCTCATTTGTTTTTCCTCTGCCCTCGCTTGTATTAATCTCCCTTGTACGATTTTGGTCAGCCATGTATATAAGGTCATGGAGATCAGGTCTCACCATTGCTTTGTACAGCGGTATCTCTAGATCCTTTATGGACTTTTCTAGGTCCTTTTATGGCAGTATTCTGCTTTGTTCGTTCTCATGGGTGCAGCAGTTAATAGTCCTTATTCATTTTAATATGGGCTAATATACCCTGTTCTTTCACATCCTTGGTTTCCAACTGATGAGCTCCCAGTCTTGATAGCAAACGTTCTTCTCTGTCCCCAATAGCATCGTAAAATGTTATCCTGCTGCTGTTACTGGATAATATTGCCAGTCCTGAAGATCATCTAGTTGTTCTTCTGTGTGGTTCTTTTCCGTATATTTATTGATGATCTCTTTTGACTTTGTCAGCAGATTGTGCAGTTAGCACACTTTCTTTTTGGGTCTGCGTCATTAATGAAGATATCATTCAAAGTCTGTCCAAATGCCATCCTTGAACTAACTTCTGTCCCCCTTAACTGCTATGATTCTTGAAGTAATCCTCACCATCTTTATCTCGCCTAGGAATTTCCAGAGTGTTGAAATCCATAATGAAATTTGGCTTAGCTCAGCTGTACTTCCTAGATCTATACAATTAATTATTTTTACAGACAGAAAATAGTGGGCTGGCATATCACAGCTTACTGTTGTCAGCTCTATTGCTCGTTGAATTGAGTTTTTCATTTACTGCTTCAGTTCCTTTATTCAAAACTTGTCCTGAAACTTTGCATACTGTTGAGGTCTTGGCAGCATGAGTATCTAGATTCTCCCTCCTCCTCTAAATACAAGTTTGAAGTTTTGCATAGTGCCACGCTCGGCTGGCAGATTGCTCTAACAGCCTTGCTACCAGAGGTGCTATTTCATCTGCCATTTCTCTTGGAGCACTGGGATGCATGCTGTCTGCTTTCACTGACTTTGAACACATCGAAACATTTGAGTTTTGTCTCCACCTTGCTTCTGTATCTTTATAACTTTGTTCCCATTAGACACTTTGCCTGGCACCTATGTTCAGTGTCCTTGTCCTTAATGAAAACTCTAATTTAGTTTTAGGGATGTAGCCGATTGGTTTTAATCTCTTGCCTATCCTTATCCTCTTCCCTTTCCCTTTCCCTTTCTCATTTACTTGTGTGGCTGAAACATCTATTGCTATTTTGTTTATCGTTTGCTGAGGTCTAGCACAGCTTGACATTTGGCAGTTCTTATTTTATCTCTGTACTACTTGCTGGCTTCTTGCTAATAATCCTTTCCTCTCCATAATACATAGACTCTTTAATTGTTCCTGATGTCCTTTTTGAGCTTAGTTCTGAGGATACAGCTTTCAAATAGTTTTGCATCTTTGACCTGAGAGAAATACTTAAATGGCTGCTTTCCCATTCCTTACTCCTTAGTCCACTTGATTTTACTGTCTTATTTAATTTCTCCTAGTTAAAAAGAGTCAACTTTGATTCTCTTACAACACTTACCTCGTTTTATCCTTAATTTCATATGAATTTGCTCGTGTGCACTCAATCCAAGGTAATTTTATATCCCCAGCTCTTCTTAATGTCCTAGTTACTTGCCAAAGCGAAGTCTTAAAATAGCATCAGCTCTCATTGGTTGAGAGATCCTTTTTGTGAAGAAGTCTGGCAGCGATATCGCATCCAGGAATATGTGGTCCTTACGATTTCTATTAGCGTGCTCTTCAGTTCATAGCTGAGAACCTTTTTTCCCAAAATTGACCTTTTTTTGTCATCTTTCTCTGAATACCTATTGGTGTTGAATGTCTCGGTCCTTTCTCATGTTTGCAGTAGCAGTTCTTTGTTACTTTGCTATGGCTTTGACGTCCTTCTCCAGGAAGCCCACCTGCACCTCCTTTTGCTGGAGATCTCATCGTATCTCAACATAGCATTCCTGCCTCCTTTCTCGCAGCAACACAGCAGCATTGCTCATCTGAGTGCGAGATAAAACCAGTTTTCTTCTGCATCCTTTAACAACTGTTGGAGATTCAAGTCTGCATTTTGTATTCCTAAATTTGACAAACAGCATGGTTGTCTTCACAGAATCCCGGAGAGGCTGAGGTTGGAAGGGACCTCTGGAGGTCATCTGGTCCAGCCCCCTGCCCAAGCAGGGCCACCTACAGCAAGTAGCCTAGGACCATGACCAGGCAGCTTTTGAATATCTCCAAGGACGAAGACTCCACAACCTCCCTGGGCAACCTGTGCTAGTGCTCAGTCACCCTCGCAGTAAAAAAGTGTTTCCTGATGTTCAGACAGACCCTCCTGTGTTTCAGTTTATGCCCATTGCCCCTTGTCTTGTCACTGGACACCGCTGGAAAGAGCCTGGCTCCGTCCTCTTTGCACCCACTCTTCAGGTGTTTATAGACATTGAGATCCACCCTGAGCCTTCTCTTCTCCAGGCTGAACAGTCCCAGCTCTCTCAGCCTTTCTTCATAGGAGAGATGCTCCAGTCCCTTCATCATCTTTGTGACCCTTTGTTGGACACTGGCATGTATGTCCATGCCTCTCTTGTACTGGGGAGCCCAGAACTGGACCCAGTACTCCAGGTGTGGCCTTGCCAGTGTTGAATAGATGGGAGAAGATCACCTCCCTCGACCTGCTGGCAATACTTTGTCTAATGCAGCCGTTGCATGGTAAGCAAATACCATTGGCCATCTTTGTGGCAAGGACACGTTGCTGGCTCATGTTCAATTTGATGTCCACCAGGACCCCCAGGTCCTTTCCTGCCAAGCTGCTTTCCAGCTGGGTAGCCCCCAGCACATACTGGTGCCTGGGGTTGTTCCTCCCCAGGGGCAGGGCTTTGCAGTCCTCCTTGTTGAACATCATGAGGTTCCTGTTGGCCCATTTCTCCGGCCTGGTGAGGTCCCTCTGGATGGCAGCACGACCCTCTGGTGTATCAGCCACTCCTCCGTTTGGTGTCGCCTGCAAACTTGCTGGGGGTACGCTCTGCTGCATCATCCACATCATTAATGAACATAATAGATAGGATCAGGCCCAGTATTGACCCCTGCGGTACACCGCTAGTTACTGGCCTCCAACTAGACTTCATGCCACTGGTCACCACCCCCTGGACCCAATCATTCATCCAGTTTTCAATCTACCTCACTATCTCCTCATCTTAGCCCATATTTGCCCTTCTGAGGGTTTTCATGTCTCCTTCATAAAGAGGCTGTAACCATATAGATCTGCTTTTGGCCAGTATCACACTGTACTTTCAGTCCACTCACCATCTGGTGTAACCCTGCTGTCACATTTGATGCCACATGAAAGCTTTTCCAGGCCAGATGCTAAGACACTATACACTTGGACACTACGCTGCTTACACCACCCAGGGGTACTGCTTTACTCTAACTAATTTCTTTTCCCTCCTCACCATCCTGATAATTTTTTTCAGAGCAGTTGATGAGTAGGTATTAGGAAATGTAATGGTTCCATAGAGGAAAAACTAGAGAAAAGTCAGTAAAAAAGTATGCTTTGTCTCCGGGACTCACTGTGTCCTTTCAGGTCTTGTGCAATCTTCCATGGTGGATTGAGCTGCCCTCAATTGCCCTTAATTGCAGTCTGTGTTCCTACCTGTCCTTTCTGTACCTCTTTCCTATTTGCTTTCCCTGTTTTTTCCTTTTTTGTAAAGTCTTGGCTCTCTGTAGACATTTATCTTCAATAAGATGAAATAGAACATAACTCAAGCTATGGATTTTTGGGACAAGGACTTTCTAGCAATTGATCCTTGATTGGGATTCACTACAAGATTTAAAGTAGAGCCATGGGGTGACCTCTCTGCTTTCCTTACTGCTCCTTCAGCACTCATCCCATGCTTCTTTCTCCTCAGGAATAGTCCTTACTTGGACCTTTCCCATACTCCCTCTCTTATTTCTTTTTCTATTTCACTGCATAAAAGTGCCTATGCAGTTGGGTTTAGGCCTTCAGGGCAAGCTGACTCGTTAATTAAAACTATATGTTGCAGTATGGCCAGGATGCAAACTGTGTTTCTTATCTCGGAGACTGCCTCCTGCAGTTCTGCTCGTTGCAGTTACGCTATTAAACTTTTTGCAGCTACAGAACATGTTTCAATTTCCCTTTTGAAATTACAGTGTTTTTAATATAAGAAGTATGATGAAGTCAGTGAAACTCGGCTACTGCCAAACTGCTGGAAAATATTCTCTCCTTGTGTGTGTGCGTCACCTTGCAGCTTACGCATGTGTTTGGGCTGTTCCTGTGCAGTGCAGCGTGTTCAACTGGTTTTGGTGGTGGGTTTTTTTGTTTGAATATCGTAATAAACAGTCATTGTACGTACACTCTCTTATCCTGGCTTATTTTCAATTTAGATACAGTAGATGTGTAAACAGAAGTGTTTATGTACATACAAAACCTTGCAAGAGAGAACTTCAGAAATGTACAGTCTTTGCTGCAGAGCAATTAATCTACAATCCACATTTTTTTTTTTTAAATATTAGAAACTTTATTTTGAAGTCCTTGATTGAAATCTGTCTCTCTTTCCCTCTCCTTGCCTGTTAGAATCTGGCTTGGAGAGTATAAATGCTCTTTTGTGTTAGAGATAGCTGTGTCCTTGCCAATGCTGAATTCTGGCTTTTTTTTTCCTTCTTGCTCCACCTCTCTTCAAAACCACTTCAGTTCAGGGTTTTTTTTTTTTCTAAGTATATTGGTTTAGGATGTCTTTCCCTGCCTGCTTTAATGACTTGAAATGATTATTTTGTAAAAGAACTAAAGCTGCAAAATGCAGAAAGCCTTCAAAATACAGCAATCTGCTTCCTAATACCTCCTGTCTGAGTGGTTTCCGAGTATGAAAGCTACGTTGTGGAGTTCACTTAAAACCTTCGCTTGCCCAGCTTTCTTGAAAACCCAGGTAAGGTCTTGTCGATATTTCCATTCTCTCTGCTTCGCGGCTCCTCTTTGCTAACAAACTTTGTCTGGCACGGCCACGGTGACTTTGTAAGCGTTGTACCAAACCCCAGCTGTTCACCTTTCTCTCTTTTGCTTGGAAAGCGCTGCCCTAAATATTCCTTATCTTCCACCAAACTGAGAGCACACCCTTTAGAAAAGGACATTAGTGGATGTTGTTAGGGTTGATGTTTTTCTGTAGTCATGTAAATGTAATATGATCTTTCCCCCCTGCTATTTTTGTGTTTTCTTAATCTTTGTGGTAAGTTTGCTTTGTTACTCATTCAAAATACATCTCAGATTAGAAAAGAGCTATAACATACAAATAATCAGCTATACAATATTGCAATAAGAAGCAAGGAAATTCAATGCAGAAACTTCCAGAGGACGACTTCTTTTCATGGGTTTCAATCCAGACAAAAGTCGGCTCACTCAGAGGTGAAACTTCGGTTCTGGAACTGACAAGTAGCTAATGATGAGAATTTAAAAGTCTCTTTGATACTTGTGTAAATGTCAGCAGTTTTTAACAGCGTTTAAACTAGCATGTATTTACCTGGAGCAGATTCCAGTGAGTCCCTCTCCTCAATGCACAGGGAGTGAAAATTAGAGTTGCTAATATAGCTAACTTCAGCCCCTTCTTAATGGCTATGAGCTTTCTGCTCCATTACAGCTTACTGTTGACGGTGTTTTCTACCACTCAGATATAAACTTGTGTTCTTGTCTTGTTTCATACCCAAACTATTGTTTTCATTAACAGTCTGTCCCATTTGATTTTAGGTTGCTTTCTCCCAGATTCAGAGCCCTGACTAAGAAGTCTTTTGCATTGATCTCTACTTTCTGAGTATATGTAAGACGCCTAGGAGCTGATTAAGGAAAAAACACAGTTTGTAATTGTATCATTAACTGGCAATTGCCTCCTCTCTTTCCCTCGCGTTGGTTGAAGTATTTTAATTTGAATGCGCTTAAACGTTAATTATGAGCCAAATGCTTCAAGGAACAAAAAGAGGCGAATGGATTTTGCAGCCTCTTGCATACAAAATATACCATTTGCAAAATCTCGCTAGATATTCACTATATATTGTTTGCTTGGCAATTTATCATCACGTTGGGCTTCAAAAAAGTGCCACCGTGACTATGTAGCATCCCTGCACGTGCTAGTGGTGGAGCACTGCAACAGCATTAGACAGCTTACACTGTTTGATGACCCAAAGTATTTGATAACCAATGGGAAATTTTCAAGTCACTTAAATTGCTGCCTTCCACTCTGATTTCATAAAGGCTGTAGTGGAAAAATAGCTAAAATTGCCTCTGGCCCACATTTTTTTAGTTTCTCAAACTTCTGCATGGGCTCTTGAAGCTTTTTTCTGGGTTCTTCCAGTTGATTTATTTCAGGACTGTGGATCTATAGCTCTTCTAAAGCTTTAATCCTTTCTACACAGAAAGTTAATGCACTGTGGATAGCTTAATTCAGTCACATAATGTGTTGTCATAATTATTCGAGATATTTCAAAATACGCTGTTTACCGTGATAGGAAAATATTTGTGAACCCACTCAAAAAGTTGAATTGCTGTCTAGTTCATCTGCTGAAATTGTGAATGGTGAACCGAAAGGTGGAAACAATTCATCTCCCTTAAATTGATCGCTGCTTTCCGAGGAGCTGCCAAAAGTTCAAGCGCAGAAACTGTAACAAATGGGAGACCTGAAAATTGAGGACAGCCTCAGATGTGCTGTAATTAAATCAGCCTTTTGTTTGCAGCACTTTCTTTCGGTGATGGAGCGGGTGACTGTCACTAACCTGGGTGTATTCACTCGCACATCCATGGGTTACACGGCATGCCTGCTGCTGTGTGTACAGCAACCACAGCGTGTGCTGTCCTGGGGAATGAAATGTAAACAGTTACGTGCAAACCTCTTGGATGATGTACTCTTTAATGAACTACCTTCCTTTGGGGCCCTCCCGTCACTGCCTTATGTTGCTTTTGTTAACTTAGCATTGGCACAGACATCGCCAGGATGACTGCATCCAAGTTTTGAAGCAAAATACACATTTTAGTGCTCCAGTTAAGAGCTGCACTGCTGCAATTGAATAAGATTTCAAATAGATATGGGAGTACCATTCTGCTCTGAAAAAAGCTTTCAGAAATGACACTTTCTTGGATTCGAGTGCTTTGTATATTATACCTGTGACTACTGATTTTGATACATTTTTATGACCTTTTCTTCTTTTCTGCGTTGTTAGTCTAAGGGAACAGCCTAAGCTCTGTTTATTCCCATGCATCAAAAGATATCTGCCCTGCCTCTCATTGCAACCGAAGGGTTTGCTCTGCGATTGTATTATTTTCACTAATGGCCTCCTTTGACCTGTAAAACAGTTCCCACTGGTTTACAATGATACGCTGAAAATGTATGTAGGAATGTAAGAGGGCAGATTCTCTTCACGTCTATTTGGCTTTGCAGAGCTGGCCATTCCACTGTAAATGTGTCGTCGTCTTAAGCCAGTAGATATTTCCTGTGTTAGTATGTAGGCAAAGTTTACGTGGAGCCATACGCTGCTGGTGTCAGAGTAGAGATTTCAGAGCAGAGATGAATTATAAACTAGACTGAGATTCTTCTAAGGAATGGCTCTCTGGCTGATTAAAGCAGTCTCGTTTTCTCTTATGCTGAACGTGACTATTTAAGTGGGAAATAGTAGCCAATATTTTATAAAGTGCCAGGAATTATATTCCTAAAAAGTCTTAACAATCCTCAAACAAAGCTCTTACTCTGATCTTTATCATCATTATTTTAATGTTTCATGGTTCTTGTGTCCAGAAGTATGCAAATACTGAAATCTTCCCAAGTTCTCATTTTTCAAAGGAAACCTCTTTCATTAAAGCAGTTTTGGATTAAGTTTCTTCTTCTGATACTCTTTCCCCATCCTGCTATTTTTATTGGCTATGTTACCCATAAAACAGGTGGTCTCCATTAGCATGAATCTTAATACCATTTTCAATTAGGCTTTAATTTTACTTGCCATTCGGCGTTTCACGTGGTTCGGGAAGCATTTGTTTTCTTGCAGAGCTAAGTGATGGATGACACTTCACTGCAGCCAAGGAAAGCTTTGGGGTACCCTTGGCTCCTGCCGGGTGAGGAAGACAGTACCCCTCCGCTTAAAAACGCAGCTGGAGGAATGTCGGATCCCATGCTTCCCCCTTCCTTTGATTTTGGGCTTTTGACCTCTTTCAGGTGACATGAATATTACCAGCAGTGATGCTCTCGAGGGTTACCTCTTTGAGGTTTACAGCCTAACTAAAAGGCTTTGATAATGCACGTAATTAAGATAGAGCGAAGAAACTGTACCGCAGTTAAAAAGCGGGGTCTGTAACTGACTCTGGTACCCTGATTTGTCTCTGGAGGAAACATGAGTCGTTTGATACGGGGCATAAATATCCCTGAGGACTGGACATGGCCTGTGGAGGTTTCCAGCCTTTCTCTAAATTAATGTTGTTCTGTAATCAAAAGCCACAGGCTAATCGAATGAAAGCTCTCAGTAAGGGTAAAGGGAAAGAAAAAATGTCTTTTGTTGTTGGCTAAAGAGAATAAAATACATATAGATAGATAGTGATTGCTTTGATAAAATAATTACGTAGCCTTGAAACCATACTGAGGATGGTGATCTTGATAGCTTTCCTGCCAGGTCCTCAGTGTGCCTCATGCACCTTTAATTAGGAATAGATGTAGGTGTGGAGATATAATCATCCTTAGCTCTCTGGGACCCTTCTGTTCCAAAAATGTTCTTTTTCTTTTGCTTCTGAAAGCACTGGAATGCCGAAGTTGTTTGCTAATGATGTCCCTTGCCTTTATTTAGATATAACTGCAGGTGCTTTTGAGCCTCTCTCACTGCATCTCTCTTGCTGTGGTGAGGTTTGCTTTAAACCGAACAATGAAACGTAAATCAATTTGTTAATCTGATGAAATTTGCTGTTGAATGTAATTACTTTTGGAGACATACAATTACATGCTGATTTTTCAGAACAGGCAAACTGACATCTTCTGCTGGGGACGGAAAGACTTGAAACAGTTGATACTTTAAAACGTGAAACAGCTGCTTCCTTTTTATCTGCTCCTGCCTTCTTATTTTTGGCATAAACCGATGACATTTTTCTGCTTTTAGAAGTTGTTCCTTTTCATATTAAGTTGTATTTTTGTTAGCAGCTACCTAAATCCTTAAAAACTGGGGTTTCTCTCAAAGGCAGTTAACCCTTGCAAGGATGTGTTGCAACTTCAGTACCTTTTTACTGGAGGTGGTGGCTTCAGCAACTTTGAAAAATGCTTACGCTAAATTTTCCCCAAGTGCTGTATTGTTGCATGGGATTTTTATCCATTTACCCAACCATTGGGTAAATCTTGGGGTTTTATATCTACAACTTGAGCTATATGTGGGATGAACAGTAGTAACTTGCGTATCTTTGTTTGCAAGGTTTATTGTAAGGTGTTCATATAGCATTGGAAGTCTGCTCATGTGGCTGTTCCAAAACTTTAGCTGCATAAATAAGAAAAGTTATAGGAGAACGGAGAGACACAGACTGTGATTCAGATTTAATAATACCAGGAGGATTTCTTTGGTTGAGGGTTTTTTTGGATATGAGAGTAAGAAATGTATGGATTGTCTTACTTTTCAGGAAGCTGATTTTTTTTTTTTTTTCTTTTAAGATACAGGGCTGGAAAGCATAATATCAAAAAAATGCAGAATTAATTTTTTATGGAAGCAAAGTCTGCATTAGGCAATTAATTTTTCCTGGGTGAGGCCCAGGGTGGTGATGTGCTGGTTGCTTGCCGTTGCTGTGCTTCTATGCTGAATAGCTCTTGAAAATACAGTATGCCACCACTGAATGTAAATGTAAACCTCAAGTTCAAATATATTTCAGAAAACGAGCGATGTGGGCTATTGCTGGGAAGCTTTTACAGCTACCAAAAGAGCTAGATATATTTCCTTATGCGAAAGCTTATTTAAAGAGTCAAAGAATAGGAAGCAGAGTTAATGAAGAGGAGAAAAGTGCACTGCCAATAAAATATAAGAAGCCAGCATACTCAAATGCAATGGTACATATAGCCTGGCTAAACCACGGGCGGGGGGAAATATATTCTGTACTAACACAGGGTGACAAAACCAAAAAGCCTCTGTCTTGTTGAGCTAACAGACATGAAGACAGAGCCACCAGCACTCAAATAACAGCTCTCAGATGGCTCTGCGGGTCTGCTTTTGTTAAAAACAAACCATTCCTGGAATGTCGCTAAAACTTCTTTTTCTCTCACTTAGTTTCCTGACTTCATATAACTAAGGGTTTTTTTTTCTACCGCATCGGCAAATCTTGCTCACAGCAGTGTTGGCAAGCAGCGTGGACAGTTGGGGTCAGGGCGGTGTAGTACTATCCCAGCCCTGTGTAATAATAAATTTCTGGGACGATTGGGGTTTTTGTTGGTTTTTTTTCTAAATTGGTTTCTTTTTTCTTCTCTTTTTTTTCCTTAATTATGAGTGTCATGTATAGTTATTTCTTAAAACAGTCTATTTTGCATGCAAGACTAGCACCATCCTGGTTCCTACACCTGGAGCCAAAGTATCTTTAAATTACATGAATATTTTGACTATGGGGATTGAAATAAATCACGATAGATTGATTTGTCAGTTCAGTTTTTTACTGGGAAGTTCTTCATGACGAAATGGTGAAATACATATTCTAGAAAGCCTTTAGTGATAGATAGTAACTACCTGTCCTTTTTTAATGCTAATACAAGAGCTGATATATACAGGCTGTTCATTTTTTCCCTACCCAGCAGTGGTTTTTTTTTTTTCCTGCTAAGATTTCTTTAACACAAAATCATAGCCTAGGCTCTCGGCAAATAAAACCTTGATGAGTAAAACAGCCCAGCCTATGATTTCTGACTTCATAGCTCTTTCAAAACTGTTACTGATACTGCATAGTGAGCCCTTACATGAGCTCACGTACCCTGTGCTCCACAGCATAAAGTTTCCTTCCAAAGTACCTGATGTTTTTCCCCTGATTTTATGTTTACTCCAGCTCAGGAGTATGCAGTGGAGAAAAACACATTTGTTAAAGTTCCCAGCATTTTATTTTATAACTGTGCGAATGCATTACTTAAAAAATCCTAAAATGGGTTGAACTTTCAATTATTCTGCATATCTTTGGTTCTTCTATTTTCTTTTTTTTTTCTCTCTGCGAAAAGGTAGTTTGTGGAAAGAAAGTGGTGGGTTTTTTTTTTAATTACTGCCACTTCACGTGGTGATGTGACACCAGATTTGAAACAGTGTGTGGCTTTGGTATTGTGTAATAATGTGAGAAATGTTGTCACTACAAGGTCTTTTTATTTGGTTATTTCTATAAATATATACTTGCTTTACTTTGAACTACTTTTTTTTTTTTACTTTTGAACTTCTACTCCACTCTGGTGAGACCCCCCTGCAGTGCTGCGTCCAGCTCGGGGGTCCTCAGCACAGGACAGACATGGACCTGTTGGAGCGGGTCCAGAGGAGGCCACCAAAATGATCAGGGGATGGAACAGCTCTGCTGTGAGGAAAGGCTGAGAGAGTTGGGGTTGTTCAGCCTGGAGAAGAGAAGGCTCTGGGGAGACCTTATTGCGGCCTTTCAGTGCTTAAAGGGGCTTATAAGAAAGGTGGGGACAGACTTTTTAGCAGGGCCTGTAGCGACAGGACAAGGGGGAATGGTTTTAAACTAAAAGAGGGCAGATTCAGACTAGATAAAGGAAGAGATTTTTTACGCTGAGGGTGGTGAGACACTGGCCCAGGTTGCCCAGAGAGGTGGTAGATGCCCCATCCCTGGGAACATTCCAGGTCAGGTTGGACGGGGCTCTGAGCAACCTGATCTAGTTGGAGATGTCCCTGCCCATGGCAGAGGGGTTGGACTAGATGGCCTTCAAAGGTCCCTTCCAACCCAACCTATTCTCTGATTCTACATAGTTTATATATATAATATATACATATATATACTTATTTTACTACTTTATTTTATTAAGGATGTAAAATCCTTAGAATTTCTGTAGAGACTTCTGCAGCTGGTGTATTGCAAACCTTTTGTGATACAGTTTGATAAATGTTTTAAATCTTTCATCCCATATGATCCTTAGAAATCACGGCTTCCTCAGAGAGGGAGGCAGAGCTTTTTTTCCACTAATACCACTGCAGCACCGAGCTCTGTCTTGCATATATTTCCAGTGTTTTGTCTGGTCAGAAGTGATGCAAGGCATAAGGTTTTGCCCATTTCCATCTGTCAGCTATTTTGCAGCTTTAAAAAAAAAAATTGCTAATATGTATTTAGCTAATTTACTTTTCTTTTTATTCTTGGTTCCCTCTTGTGTACTTACATTGCAAGCTCTTTAGGAAAACAACTTTTATTCCTTTTAAGCTTTTGGCACACAAGTGGTTGTAGACGGTAAAGCTCATCTTTTTGCTGGACTTTGAGGGACTGAGAGTGTTTGAGCTGTTATGTGCTGAAGTTTTAATTTTTTCCATGCTGAAACTCTCCATAAATAGTTGGTATGCTGACGAACGTAACTTATCCTGCTCGCAGATGGTATCAGAGCTGTGCTCGGCGTGAAGCCAAGGAACGGGATCCTTCACAAATGCATCCACACAGCAGCGTCTGATACTGGAGGGAGGTACTTGAGGACTTGCAACTGGGAAGAGTGGAGTGTTTTAATGCTAGCGGCTCGCTTTCTGTGTCTAGTCTTGGCATTTTTATTTTTAACAACTTTTTTCAAAGTAGCTCAGAACTGCCTTGCCTCCAGAATAATCGTTGCAGTCGCGTGTAAATCCAAATCCATTTAAAATAAGGAATACATCAGCGTTTCTCTCTTAAAAGACTTGTACAGTGGCAAGAAAGCTCACTCCATAACCAAAATGTTATTCTCAGCTGCAGATTATAACCTCTTTTCTTCTTTCAATGTCATGAGCAAACTGCTTAGTGCTTTGTGAGCGAGCCGAGCTTTGCTGCTGGGAGTTGTCTCGGGGTGCGCAGCTCGGCCAGCGGTACCCGCGCCCCCTGCAAGCCGCCTGCCAACTGTCGGGCGTTCAGGCGAACACACGAGTGCTGTATCCCTGCTGCCAAGTTCAAGATAACTCGAAACAGCTTTGCAGCATAAACACATCTGAGGTCCAGTATAAGGGTTGATATTTTATATAGGTTTTCAAGAAGTCTCCTCTTTTTGAACTTGTTGCTTTTAAACCAAGCAGTGGAAAATGTGCTTTTTTTTTTTTTAAACGAGGGATTTTATTGCATTGTTTTTCTCAGCTGAATTCCTCTTAAAGGAGTGAATTCCTTACCTGCATTGCATTTAATAAGCAAGACCTTTTAGCAAAGAGGTTTTTTTCCTCTAGTTAAACGTTTAAAGTAGAAACAGCATGAAGTTTTTGTGCTGTGCTTGAGAAGGTACTGTTGCTTACAGGTTGTAGAATTAAAACAGGCAACGTATAGGATTGCTTTTCAGGCGACTTCTACCAAACCTGTAGGTCAGTCTTCCAAGGCTGAGTTTTTTTCTGGCCCTGCCTCAGGTTTCCTGTGGCATTTGGTAGTGCGTTACTGTAAGGAGTAGGTGTGCGGGGTCTGATCTGAGATTGCTGTTCCAATTATGGGACTTTCCAGAACGTTGTTTGCTAGTGCACTTTAAATTTAGATGAGCATCACTATTCAACACCTGGCTGTTTATTGAACAAATACTTCCCATTTGTCAGATTTGTGTGGTAATTTTTCTGATGCAGAGAAATGAAGGACTAAATCTTAAACACTATTTTTAATTTAGAGGCAGCTATGCCCGTGTTTGCTCTGCACAGCAATCTGAGAGCTCACATGGGAGACAAAGCATATATAATTGGCATTTCTAAGCCAACTGCTGACTGCAGCCAATTAGCTGAAAAGTGACAATTTGTGACTACTGCAGTAAGGCGGCACAGTATTGGAATATAAATCGATTTCCATCTCGGTATAAGTTCAGAAGTGAACTAGTTTTTATATTTGCACAGTATCAAGTGTTTGTGCCATAAAGCTCAATGGTTTAGTTAGTATTGCAGCAAGTGAGGAGTAAGTTATTTCTCTCTTTCATTGGTCCTCCACACAGGAGCAATGCGGCTTGTAGTAGTAGGTGTGAAAATCAAATTTTAGTGGAGATTTTATTTTTACTTCTTGTAGAATGTAAATCTGAGCATGTGAACCTCCTCAGCTGCACCAAGTTGGCCATAAGTTTTTCTTCTACAAAATATAAAGTAGCAGTCTGTTGAGTGTGCTTGGATGCAAATTGGTTTTTGAGCAGTGAGTAATTCTTTTAATGCAAGCAGGAATAGATCAATCTGGACTTATGTCTGGGATTTCTCTGCTTTCTGTGATCCATGTCTCCTGGACTTTTAGCTGTCAGATCAGCTGGTGTTGCAGCTGTGGATGGTTATCCCCTGCTCAAATTTGTCAGCTTTCAATTGAGTATCACAACTCCTTCTGATGTCCACACCTACACCATCAAGTGTGTTACAAACTCTGGGATCTCCCACCTCTGAATCATGTTCCACTTTTAACTTGTTTTGTGTCAGAGTTTTTCAAGTTACAATTAATTGATTCCTTCTCTCAGACTTACGGTTTAGCTTTTCTGTCTAGAGAATCTTTCCCTGTGGAGCGAGTTGTTCTTGCAGGTTTTGAAGACTTAGAGGGGTCAAGTCAGCTTAGATTTTCTTCCTAACCTCAAAATTTGGGATGTAGTTTTGCTGTTCATTTAAAATAGATCCGTGGTGCCTCTAAAATAGGAATGTCCTGCTGCCTCCGTGGTGTGGCACCACGTTGCCCGTTGGTGCAGTGACTGCGACCCGGGTGTGAATCCACCTGAAAGCTGGCTCAGCAAAGGTCAGTCTTCAGCTGCAGTGGGTTGTGTGATCTGGTTTACTGTACAGCTGCAAATACACTGTACACTCTTCTGGGTAATGGGAAATACGGGAACAAGTGATTAAAGGGAGGGTGTGGATGCACACTTGGGCATCAGCAGCACTTACGGAAGGGTAAAAATGTTGGTGTGATCATGGTCAAAGCTTTGCTTTGTTCCCTTAGAGATACAAATATCTTTTGTTTTTTCAGTGTAGGTGTCTTGTTCTGCACTTAACTGAACATTAACTGTGCACAGAGGCAAGGAGCTGTAATGCTTCTCTTCCCTTTTGGAGATTCAACACCCACATTTCACTGTCAAATATCTTCATTCACTGAAATTTGTATTCCATTATCCATTTGTTAAATTGCCAAACTGTACTTGGTACATCTGAATGCAAATAGTTTAGGTCTTGACTGAGACAGGGCATAATGCTAATCAACCCTTTTCCAGGTGAAGATGGACCAAGGGCAACTAAACCCCTTGCATCCAAAAAGAAACTGTCTTTTAGGATACTGTGACACAAGGCTCCCGAAACAAAGCTGGTATATGTTCTCCTTCTTGAGCACCAACAATTAGAACAGGGTTTGTTAAGTTGTTTTAAGAAGATCATGGTTTCTCTCAGCAATTGGCCATCCTACTGCATTTGCCTATTACCTCTTATACTTGGATTACAAGTATAATCCATGTACATTTAATGGTTTTGTTCTCTAACATTTTGTGAGCTGTTAGCCCGTGTTCCTTGTCCCCAGGATCTACCATAACGCAAGAAGTGAAGAAAGAGGAGATATTAATGCGCTTATTCTTTCCAGGTGTGATACACAATGTTAACACAGAGGATGGGTAGTCTTGACTTAGCCTGCTCTTCTGTACTTTGTGGTTTACTCCATGGCCTGATCTGAAAGGTAGAAATAATTATAATAATGAAGCATTCCCTTTGTTCCTATATCGTAACGTTGGAACATGTTGGTCAGGCCTCTGACTGGATTTAGTTGCCTTTCAGGGCTCCTGCAGCCTGAATTTATCTGATTCATCTTGGTCAAGTTTGTGGATTTGTATTTTGGGGTGGGGAGAACAGGGATGCAGGCTGTTTAACCTGCTTATCAGGCTTATAGCCTGAACTTTTCCTATGTTTTGCCACTCTGGATCAGACTTATAAAAATTAAGGTCTACTTTTCAGCTTACCACCACATCAAAGACTTTTGCAGGAGAGAGGCAAAGTGGTTCTTGTGAGCTCGAATCTTGGCTTTGAGTTTCTTCCGTTCAGTGAAGTTGTTCTTCCATCATTTTCATTGAATCATCTAAGCTTTTAACACTGGGGTATGCTGACCCAGTTTCCAGTTTTTCTGCTTTCTTGACACTGAAAGCAGATTTAATAAATCAGTAGTCACTTCCTTTCTGTTGCTCAACATCTGGTCCAATGTCTGTGTGCCTTACCACAAACAGCTGCATGCAGTCTAGCAGTGTGGTGTGATATTTAGTGCCTAAACATGGGCACCTAGTGCCAAGAGGATGGCAGATAGGATGTAGGACCTATCAGAGGCCCATGCACTTCTGGAGCAGCAGCTGGAGGCCAGGTGAAATGTCTTAGGGCCAGATGAATGGCAACAGGTTACCCCTACCTAGGCAATGAATGGAGCTTTTAGTGCATCCATGAAACCAAGGGCAAGGAAGCACTGTGGAAATTTAAACCATCTAAATATAGGGGTCTACAAATGGATGTTTTCATGTGCCGTAGGTATTTAAGGTCCCATTATAGATGGGGACATAGATCTGGAACTGTTCAGGTAATCCTGTAATAGACGCCTACGTTGGCCAACTGAATCACAGATGATGTTTCCATTGAGTGTAAAGGGCCGATAGACACTTACCTCTGTATTCCTGTATTTAGATGTCTTAATCTGTGTCTGAGTCCCATAAATCTCATCTGCAGAGGTGAACAGATGGTTCCTTCTGAAAAATTGTCCTGGAAGCTAACATCGCCGAGACGATTTGAGAGCCACCTGCCCAAAAAGGGTCATCTTGCCCTGCTCCTCCCTTGGGTTGCTGCTGAGTTTACCTCATCCCTCAGTGAGCTGCGTCAGCTCAAAAATACCAGCAAAAAGCCCTGCATTCCTATGGTTAGCTCTCTGCTGGCTTAACAACTTGCCTTGGCTCACTAAAGATGTTCACATGTGGCAGAGCTGGGACCACCTTTTAGGTGGTGGAGCTGGATTGTTAAATTGGCTCGTTTTTTCCCAAAACCTCACCGCCGAGGCTGTTGGAGTTGGCTCACTGCTTCTGTTGAGTGGAGAGCACCAAGAACAATATGTGTTTTCTGCCATGTGTTTCACTAGGGCACATTGTGTTTGTGTTTAAAGGAGAACTGCAACCGGGAACGATGTTTCTCTTGAGCAGAAGAGCACTCTTTCCCCCTGTCGCTATCATAGAGGACAAAATGAATGTTTCGATGACTTTGGCATCGCTCAAGAATACTTAAAAACCATTTGTTTTTCAGCAGGTCCTTTGACAGAAGCGCAGGCACTCAGCATTCAGGCCACGGCATCCTGTTACTGTTGTCTGTATTCTCCAAGGTCAGATTGAATCCTTGCCTCTAACCATAAAAAAACAGAAGAGAAAGTGGAGGTGCTGAGGAAGAAATAGAGGAAGATGTACATAAATGTCAACTGCAGCTTGTTTGGCTGTTGGCTTTATCTTTTTGGAAGCCCTTGGAGCTCCCAGCCTTTCAGTCTTACGTGCTGCTTTTTTGTTCGTTAACTTTGGCACTGGGACTATATTTAAATAAAAAGCAAAGTAGCCTGAAATCTCTGAATTTCCTTGGTTTTCAGTGCTGTGTGGTTCTGTAGACTTTCAAAACACGAGTGCTATAGCGTTCTCCCACCTGCTAGGTGAGGTTAATGGATCTAGCAGTAGGGACCCTTTTGATATCTTCTGAATTCACAGCAAGCACCAAACTCCAGTAGCCTGCTTCACGTTGCGCCTTCCCTGTTGTACTTCTCTGGTTTCGTAAGTTAATTAGACTTTTATTTTTCTCTCTTTTACAATTCTATTCTAGGAGTGTATCCTGTTCAAAATATCATTTCCAATTTCATTTTTTCTCATCCCTAATATGAAGTAGAGTTGAAAAGGAAGGCAGTGCTGATGTGAATTGAGTCACTTTATACGATAGCAGAGAAAGACAAAAATACAGCATGTAAATAATCCAGAATGGTTAACAGGGAAAGAAGAATGGTAGAAACAATGTTTTCTGTGTTTGTTCATGTTTTCTCAAGCATTTAGATACCCCAAATACTCCAAATTCTGTTATGAAAATGCCATACTTGAAATGTTCTTCAGTACGTTAGCAGTTTTTCAGTTAACAAGTTTAGATTAGGAGTACTAATATTATATATAATATTACAAATTATTTGTGTTTGGAGAGAGATTTGTCCCATCTCCATTGTGGCTAATAGTTTGGCTTTTATTTCTGTAAAATAACAGTAATGTCCAGCACAAGTGGAAGGAGTTATCTTATGATCTATCTGTAATTCTGTTTATTACAGGTAAGTGAGAGGAGTTACTCAAATTTGTTTCTTGCTATATTCGACAAAAAAAAAAATTTCTACAGAATTTCTCATTGGTTTGGTGATACTAATTTTTTTAGTGGTATGTGAAATTCAAGTACTTTTTAATGAGTTCAAAGCACTTGTAAATCAAAAGAATGTAGGCTTAAATAACTTTAGATATGGTTGCACTTACAGACTTAAGGTGAACTTGTTTCAAATTACGAAGTTGACTAAGAGTCAGCTGGGCCCATTTTTGCACAAAATTATTTTCTTGAAATTATTCTCAAGTTTCTTTTCTCTTGGAGCACAAACTTGGGTACTAATGCAAACCAATTCCTAGTATATAATCCCAATTTGTTTGTCAAAATTTACATCAGTCACAGGCTGTAGTTTAACTCCAGAAGTATTTTGAGTTTGAGATACCAACTGTTACTGAAATGTCAATTGGGTTCAGATTGCTTTTCCTTTACACAAAATATTTTGTGGCCAAGTACTTCGCCACTAACTCCTTTGAAATGCGTGTGTACTGATTTCAAAACTAGTGCACTTTTTAGATGTTGTTGGGTAGTTAGAGGTAGCCAAATTTTCTTCTTGGCTTAATATTTTATGCTAATCAAATGATAAAGAAAGTAAATCTCTTAATTATACATTTTTATCAGTCTATGTAGCCAGCTATTTTTATTCATCTGGAAAGCAGCCAGATTTTTTGGATACTTCAAATGATGTGGCATTAGAAAAAGTGTGATAGGCTGGTATACTTTTTCAGGTACCTTTTCAGATCAGATAAACACAAGCTTGATGATATTCTCTGGAATTAACGTAATTAATTTTCTGATCTGTTTTGATCTTAACTACTTAAGGATACTGCATTATTCCTAAGAACATAAAACATCTTTGAAGGACATGTATGTTATGAAAGCGGGAATTTGATTTTGTGGCTGAGCTGAAGTTCTGCGCAGTACCTGGAGGAGGTTCTCCCAGTCCCCAGCGCGAGATACACGGTGTTTTCCTGCAGTTACACTGCTTGTTCCTTTGGTACAAAATTAGTTTTTTGAGAATGGATAAATGAATCTTCTACTGTCATTTAAGCTTAATTAAAAATCCATACCGCTAAGAAATTTGTGCCATATTTTCCCTATATTCGGAATGAATAGTCTACTTTTAACAGCTATTTCTAACCAAACTTTCTATGTAACTGAATTAATTGCGTCCTAGGAACAGATTATATTAGGGGAAATTAAGCTCTAAGTAAGCAAACCATTAACAATTATGATCCTAAATTGCCTGTGACACAGATTGGTCAGGTTTAATAGCATAAAGTGTTTTCAGCTTGTGAGAAGTAAATTGCAGAAACCAACCTAGGGGGTTTTTTTAATCCATGTATGAGGTACAGATCCTCAGTTGGTCTTTGTAAGAGAAAAGCTCCAACAGGTAGGCAAAAGAAGCATCACTGGTAAAGCATCTATAGTGCTTCTGTGTGAAACAAACCCAGATTTTCCTTCTCTGTTTTACTTCCTACACTTCTGTTTCAAAAAATGAGAAGCCTTTCTCCTGTAACAGTTTAGAGATGAGTTCGCAGTCTCGTTAATCTTGCATGGAATGTGTCCTTACTTAAAATTAGCAGATACTAGTTTCTTCTTCACATTCTAATTGGAGCAAGCTTTGGTTTCCATCACAAACTGGTCCCAATGATCGTCTGCAGAGGACTGACCCGTTGATGATTTCTTTGTGCTTTCGATTTTCTTTTTCTACAAAGGATTTTTAAATATAAGCTGTTGATACATAATAAGGTCTTTGTTTTGAAATGCATCTTTTATAGTCAGTCAGCATCATAGTTATTCTCAGACTGTATTTCTATATACTGGATATATTACATGTTTGTATTTTGGGATGTGATATTTACATGTTTGTATTTTGGGATGTGATATTTTAGTAAGAAAATTCTTTGCCTTAAAGAACTACCAGAATAGTTACGCGAATATAAAACCACCTCAGTTACCATGCGCTGAGTTTTAAAATAAAAAGTGAAATCATGCTCACTCTCTTATTCTCATCAGAAAGCTATTGGGAAGCACTTTATAAGGAAAAAATCAGCAAGAAACTATGTGTTTTCTTGTCTTTTGAGTAATATTGAGGTCACAAGCATCTGGTCTGCAGGTTTCGAGTTAGCTTTCCAGCAAAACAGAAGTTATGCACTGTAAAGGAGCTTTCGACTTGAGAGCATTTCAATGTATTTATAAGAAAATTATTTTGGGCAGCTTCTATACCAAGTTACAGTGGCTATTTAAAGCAAACACGATAATAGAAGGTGTTCTAGAGGAACAGAAATCCAAGCAATAGTTCGTTTTGCATATATTCATGATTTTTGGAATGTGTCTGTTGCTGGGAGGGGAGATTTGTATTTATGCTAATGATATTGTAACATGCAGTTTATTAAGGGGGAAAAAAAAACCAAACCACAAATGATGCCTTAAGTGAATTTAATATCCACGGAAATCTGTAAGTGCAGATTTCAGTTTAGTTTTGAAATAAATTCAGTTACTTCATGAAAGAGTTAATATCCTGTTGTGGTGCTGAGATTGATAGTCAGAGGAAATAGGAGGTACCTGGAAAGAACTTCTGATTCCTAATATTGCAGAAGTTGCCTTTCTGTTGGCTTGCCTTCCCTCTGCTTTGTTATTTTTAACCAGGCTCCCTAATCTTTCCTTTTGCCTCTAACCGCCTCCCAATTTCCTGTTCGCTTCTTCCCTCTATTTTTTTGTCCAAAATACTCGGTTGTTTTTCACTTTTCTTTGCAGTGTGAGTGGATTGCAGGAAAGTGAGTTAAGATGAATGCCATAGCTGTTTTTACAGTATCTATTATCTTCTGTATTTCATGCCTTTTTGCTGCTCTTGGTGTAAGTTACTTATTCAAGGAGATTTTGATGTAAGAATATTGTTTGAATAGGAGCATGCATTTTTGAACTTTTAAATGTTGTACTTTGGGTTGCTGCGTATACAGGAATTAAAAATGCTCTACTTCAGCTCTTTAAAACTTCTCTTTTGTAATTTTTTGAACTAGTGTTTTCTCCAAGGTAGTTAATGTGCAGTGAAGACTATTCCTTGAACGTTGCTGGGAGAGAGGGATGTTACTTCTTTAGGTCCATTTTTTGGATATATGATTTCAAAATAATGTGAAATTGTAGTTTATTTTCTTTTCCCTCAGAATATTTCAATGCTTTTTCAAAACAGTGTTCAAAAATGTTAATTGACTTAAGTAAAGATGTATTTCATTGTAATTTTTTGATCCCAGCCACAATGCATCTTAAATATGAATTTTCTTTTCAGTAAGTAATAGAAAGCATTTGCTTTTCTTTTGCAGATTGCATTCTCACAACACAGCAACTTTATGGACCTGGTACAGTTCTTTGTGACATTTTTCAGGTACTTTTCATTTAAGACAGCTAAATGTTTCTTCTTTAGGAAAGATATTTGGTTTTTGTTTTTCAGTATAGTGTTTGGGGTTTTTGTTGTTTTTTTTAATTAAATATCCTGTTTACATCACAGCCTAGAAAATGGAAATCCCTACTATGTTTAAAGTATTTAATTGGGAAATACGTTAAGAAAATTGTCTGCCCATCTTTGCAGATGCATCCTGTCCTGTACATGCAGGGCAAGGGAGGCTAGAGGAGGGGGTGGAGGCTTCTCGAAATGAAGAAGTTACTTTTAAAGTGGTATAGAAGACATCTTTTGAGCTACCACATCATACAAATCATGTATGACTTAAAGAAATTGCAGATATTCACACATCGTCAGACAAAAATCATGAATGAAGGAAGTGATTTTGCAAAGAGTTAAGCATGGATTAATTTCAGACTCTTTAGGTAGCACGTTTTGATTTCAACTGAACTCTGAAAATATGTCAAGTTAAATCCAAACATACATTTCAAAACAATTGAAGCCAAATACCTTTCTGTCCTTCATGAGCTGCTTGGTAAAGTTAATTTCTTAGTGTGAAGCAAACTGGTGATTCCCTAGGAGTTGGAACCAACAGAAGCAATTTCAACACTTGTTTCCTCTTCCATCCTCCAAAAAAATATGGCCCTAACAAAGAGGTTAAATGTCTCTCGAAGCATAGCAGGCTATCTCTTTAAGTTTCAAAATCTAATGTATTAGCCTCTATTTTAGGAACTGTTAATACCCCATAAATATAAAGCAATACTTGATTAATAAGGAGAGCTCCCACAGGGGGGATATACTTGTCTGTCTACTCCAGATCTTACAACCTGTTCTAAAGTAGGCAATATTATGCCCATTTTGAAATGAGCAGTGGGAATAATATCTTGCTTTAGATTCCATGCTAAATTTTATTAAAGCAAGGAGCTCCAGATGTGTCCTTCAGACAAGTGGTTTATATCAATTTTTTTTTTTAGTATGTAGCTTTTACAGAGTGGGGCGTGCTTTAATACAATCCCAGGTAAACAGCAGGCTTGAACCACCACCTTGCTTCCATTGCTATGGAGTAAGTGTTTACTCCTGGATCCGATTTAAGCATTTGCTCTGCTGAATCCATCACAGTCAAGGTCTTCCTAAAAATCTTTGTGGCAGGGTAATTACTTCTAAGGAGAACGAATAGGGAAGCAGTTGGTTCCTTAGTTCCTTTTTAATGGCATAAGATCAATCCGCACTTTAAAAACTATCCATTAGTTCTTTAGAGACCCAGATCCTCCTGCATATGAGAGTTTGAAACTCTTCAATATGAGTGATTCCTCCAGTTCCATTATTGGTGGAAGAGAATCACAGTTTGAAGCGGAAGATATGTGCATTATATATCTCACGGAGCACATGCAGCTGAAAATACATGTCCAAAAGTTAAGCAGATTGAAGATTCAACAATGATTTTCCTTCTCTCCCTCGCTGCTATCACATGGATCTCCTTGAGATGTAATGTTGCAATATTATTTAACATCCTAACATGCCAGCGGAATAAGAACGTGTGTATTTGGGAGAAGACAGTTTATTGGTGTTTTCCAACCAAGCATTTATGATGCATTAAAAATTCTTCGATTCTTTAACTGTAACTACTGCTAAGTTTCTCTCCCACTATTTTATTTTATAGTCACTGTAACTCGCTAAATAACTGTGTCAGAACAGTATGATTCACCTCTGCTGTTTGTAGGGGAAACTATTGAAACACTTGCATTTTTAATGCTCTAGGGTGCATTTTATAATTACAGTTGAATCCAAGTTAGGCCATAAATAAGTAATATCTGATAGCCCCCTGTGATGTGAATGAGATAGTTGGCTGAAAATTTACACACTAAGTAGAGGCAATGAAAATGCTTTCTGCAAAGCCTAAAGACAGTTGGTAAAACCACCTTTGAGGTATAAGTCGAAAACTGAGATACGTCTCAATTCTTTGAGTGTAATGGATGTAAAAAGAGACTTTATTCTGGAAAATGGATATTTAGAATGACTTTCTGTTATCATGTTCAAGGGTCTTGCTTCATTTTGCCATTCTGTGGGTAATTTTGGAAATTCTTCTGTGCTGGTGATGTTGTAGCACATTTCCCTCTTTTAGAAGCCACCCTCTCCACTTTGTGGTAACCCCGTCCTAAACACGCTCTTCTGCAGTGCTACTGGAGGAAACAGCTGGGCGTTGAGGTGCATGGGGAACCACACAGGGAAACGGGGGGGTTCATTTCTGACACTTGTGATGATTTAGGTCAAGTCAGTCCCTCCAGTGGGCACTGGGGTGCAAGCTGGATTGCCGAACTCGAGTGCTGCTTAATTTATGGAGTATCACAGGCGCTGACTGGACCGACTCTGTGAGGCACACGGTGCTACAGAGAAGCCAGGAACCTGGCCGCGCATTTAAACAACATCAGGAGCAGGACGAAACGTGACTGCTGGATTTGATTTCCATTTCATTTAAGAGCTGGGCTACTTTGGGTCAGAGGGGGTTTGCCTCACATTTAGAGGTGCTGTGAGAATCTTGGAACTCCTTTTGGAGTCGGTGTTCAGCACAAAGTCAGGTGTGTGGCTGTATGTTACCATTATTTTATTTTGCAACACGTTAATATTTTATTTTAAGCTAAGAAAATGTCAGTGGGTAAAGGTTGGGTAGAACAGTGAAGTTATGGGGACTTTAATATTGCATTATAATTGGAGCCACAGGAGAAATGATATTCTAACCGTTGTTAACCTTTGCAAAGCTAAATGAATTGCGAGCAAACTGTGGTTTTTTTCTGTTTCCTCCTCTGCTTTTCATAACATAGCTCCTTAATTTACAAATCTTGCTGTTGTCTTTCAGCAGATAGTTTGAGCTATTTTGACAGTCTCTAGTAAACATTTTTATTAGTATCTGTGCTTCCTTGTCTTCCAAAAAATCTATGTATGCCACCACACCTATCTATAATACGTATTTCTTGCCAGTGTACTTTTGCATACAGAAGATGTGAAAATATTTATTATTTTGAATATTCAGCCTTCTAAACTCATATTGCTGACCAATGATCCTGTTCCTTTTATGTTAAAAAAAAAAAGTGCATCTGTATTTCTTCTGTGCTTCTCTGCTTTATTAGTCAGATTTATAAGAGAAGCATTAAGAACGGTTTGAGTGAAATAGGATGTGTAAGCACCAGAAGAAACAGCGAAACAAGAGTTGAAAGCATGACTTGGACTCTTAGCTGCTGACACAGTTGGCTGTAAAGCAGTCGAGGATCATGCTGGTAACCCTGCAACTTGTCAGGAGGAGACCTCTTGCTCCAAAACTAGGAGGGTGGCAGCAAGGTGACAGCATGTCACCGCTGCCGTTCCTTCTCCTAGTGTAGCAACTCACTTAGAAACTCAAAATGAGGAGATGGAGGTGTTGACCAACAGACTTGCCTAAGAGATCAGAAGTGTGAAGTGAACAAAACTGAAGCCAAAGGGTCCTGCCAAAGAAGCTGTTGAGCTCTACAGGGTATAAAAGATCTATGAACTCTATAAACCAGGTTTGCTGCCTCCAGGAGATGTGGCGAGGACCTGACAGCCAGCATCCCTTGTCCTCTGTGTGGGACACAAGTGATGTTGGCCAGACCAGCTGGCCAATACATTTGACATTTGTGGGTGTGAGAGTCTGAAGGGGTATAATCAGTTTTTCTCTGAGGTTTTGTTAAATGTAATCACCTTCAGCCTGGAGAAGAGAGGGCTCCGGGGAGACCTTATTGCAGCCTTTCAGTACTTAAAGGGGGCTTATAGGAAAGATGGGGACAGACTTTTTAGCAGGGCCTGTTGCGACAGGACAAGGGGAAGTGGTTTTAAACTAAAAGAGGGTAGATTCAGACTAGATAAAGGAAGAAATTTTTTGCTGTGAGGGTGGTGAGACACTGGCCCAGGTTGCCCAGAGAGGTGGTAGATGCCCCATCCCTGGGAACATTCCAGGTCAGGTTGGACGGGGCTCTGAGCAACCTGATCTAGTTGGAGATGTCCCTGCCCATGGCAGAGGGGTTGAACTAGATGGTCTTTAAAGGTCCCTTCCAATGCAAACTGGTCTGTGATTCTATGATTCTGTTCTATGATCTCATCCTGAGCTTTGTTACGTTGATTTACCATAGTCCTCTGATGCCTTCTACTGCACTTCTGTTCTGTGTCCTCACATGCACTGTTCTCCCCATTTCTTGGCTGCTGTATGTCTCGTCTTTCATATCTGCCCTTGAAACGTCCTTCTAGGGGTTCAACGCTGACTCTCTCTAGTCCCATCGTAGCCTTACAATGATTATTAGAGAAATGGGTGTATTTCACGAATGGAACAGAAGTTGCAAGTTTTGTGTTTTCATGGTGGCACATGAAACCTCATGTGCCTCTACTAAGGTCTGAATATCAAATAGTGTAATTTTACTTTGGTGCAAATAATTGGACTTGTTCCTCAGAAAAACTTCAGAGGGAGCAGTATTTGTCTCCGTACAACAGTCAGGCAGATGGTTTAATGTGCTGTACATTGATTTTCCTGGCTGTAAACATTTGCCCAGTGTTTTCAATAAGTGAGAATGGCCTGTTGCAATGATACAAATCTGGAGTTATGCTGCAGGTATTTACTCTCTTTGCTTATTAAATAATTTCTTACTGCAGCAGAAATGGCATTACTAAATATGTGCCTAAAATACAGTCTGAATCACTGTTTTTGAGGAAGAGTTTGGGAATATCTTAAACTTCTTCATCTTATTAGAAATAAACAGTTCAGCATCCGTGACTTCCTTCTTTCCATGTTGTCCTCATCACTCTTTGTCCTCCACAATGGTCACACGTGGACCACAGCAGTAAGGCCATTTGGTCTCTCCTCCATTAATCAGTCCCATCATTATTTGTGCTCATTTATGCTTTTGGCCTCTAAAGTCTCCTGTGACAACATAGTGGTTTGGGGTGTGATATAAGTACTTTGGGTTTTTAAACCTTTATTGAGTGGGATTTAGTTTATAGTTTTGACACGTTAATTTGGGTTTCTGTGTGTGTTGTGTCGAAGCTCCTCTTCTAGTTAGTGCAGAGACTACAGAAGAGGAGAACGGAGGATGGAAGGAGTCTACAGGGCCAATGCCGTGCTTGGTCCCCATTCCCACTTGTAGCTACAGCCTGCTCAGACATCCCTGCCTTCGGAGTAGCTTGTTCTCCTGCCTGAAAATAGTATGAGGGAAAAACCTTCAAAACACAGGTCAAAATAACACTGATTTCCATTCCAGTTTCATCATGTGTCCCATGATTTTTGGTGTGTTTACTTAAAGCTTCATCTTCCAGACCTGCAAGATGACTTTTTATTTAAAGTTATGCCCTTTGTGATAGCATAGAAGGACTTGCCAATCTGAACCCTAAAAAGCAAAGCAAAAACAAATTAAAAAAACCCCAAACAAACCGAACAAATATATTAATACCTGCTTTCCCGAAAGACCTCAAACCTCTAATTAGACTGATCTTGTGCTTATGGAAGCTGCCACCATTTTACAGGGTGTCAGGTTGGTTGTGCTAGCCAATAAGTAGATTTTTAAAATAGACACAAAAGAAAAATAGTATCAACTGCCGCAAATAAGATGGGTTGTGGCTTGTTAAATCTTGGTGCCATCTTCAGTGGAAAGATAAGGTCATTAATCTGTAGGTCAGATCTGTATGTTTGCTGTTGGCTGCAGATAGTTGTTTGGTAAAGGCCAACTGTGCAAACCCTGTGCACTCCTTCAGCATTATGTACTTATTCCAATTATTTTCAGGTTTAATGCATTGAGTACTTAAAAATGTGTCTGATAACTCTCCAGCATATTAAAATTTACTTTTAAATAGCACATAAATAGCTTCCAATTCATCAAAATAATTTGGCATATGTTTCTAGTAATCATTGCAGTGCTTTCTGAAATTAAGTGACCTATATATGTTAAAGCATATTAGTGTTGAAGCTGCTGTATATTTTGGCATTTAAAACTGCCATTTTTTACTAGCAATTCTGATGTTGATAAACATTGTAGGAGAGTTTAATAATTGGGCCCTAATACACCAGATGGATTTTCTTCTCTCCTCATGAGAATGCATCGTATCAAAGTGCTGATGAAGTTTTCCAGCCATTTAAAAATGAAAGTGTACTCGTTTGAAGAGCTTTAAGGATACCTGGAGTGGAGAGAATATCCTCTCTGCTATGAAAAGGAGCTTAGAGCACAGAATAAAACCAGACAGGGTGTTTAAGTTCAGATTTTTGTGTCAGGGAGAGAATACCCTGTGGTATAAAGAGCGCTGAAGGCTTATCCACAAATGATTAATGCATGTGTTGAGGCCAACTGAGGGGAGATTACTTATAACCATGTTGCTCATTTACTGTACTTAAATAATCTAATAAATAATTAAGAATTACTTAATTGAGCTATTTATCAAATCTTGTCCATAAAATGTAAATGTAACTTCTCCTTGTATTGCAATATTTATGCTGCATAAGCATAAACTTTTATAACTTCTGTAGGCCAATAAAAGCTGCATGTGGTAGAACCTGACCCAAATGAGAAGTCATGTTCAGATTTCCATGGGATGAAAAACTCTCCAGGGGTGTTAGATGTCTCTAGATGGTTCTTTCTCCTTCCAGCCTGGTTTCACATCTGAGTTTTCTGGTTTCCTCTTTTTCTATTGGAAAGATTGAACTGCTCTCAAACTGGACTCATTACTGCCCCTAGGAAAACAGAAACCCAACAGCTGATAGTTCAGGTACAGCTACTGGATGTGCTGCTTCGCCTGTACGTGACATTTGCAGGACTACGTACAGACTATGCTGGGATGTTACAAGCCCAATAACATTTCTGTCCCCTTTACCTTCTTTTCAGAGAGAGAGATGAGGAGAAATGATACAAAAGCATTGTTTGAGATGGGAGGAGGTGTAGAGAGAAGGCTTGAATGAACAGTGGATTTCAGGGATGAAGGAGGCTCTTGGTAGGCTATTTATTATTTTTGGAGGAGAAAGAAACAGAAGGAGAAGGTAAAGCAAGTCCTGCAGCAAAGGTTTATTTTTAAAGCCATTTGGAAATGGGTGGATATTCGTAGCTGGCAGAATGAGCGCTGAGGCCGTTCAGGAGAAAGCGGGGCAGAGCACCGTGTTTGACTAGGACCCTGCCAACCATAGACTTTCGCTCCAAATCATTTTCCAACACAGCTCTCGTTCCACACAGCTGTTTCTTTCTGCTGCTTCCATATTTACACAGTTGCTTTCCAAGAAAAGGTATGGGGAAAGAAACCTTCTTTAAAGCTACTGAGGTGAAGACAGGTCCTTTTAACTTATTTCAGGATGGTTTAGGCTGAGAAAACCCAGCAGATAGATCTTGACTTCACTCTACCCCCAGGGCTCTTCCAGCAAGTGATGGACTGCAGCCCAGCAAGCAGGCGCTGCCTTTTATTCCTCCCTGAGTGCTGCCAAGGGGAGGTAGTGCAAGGGGGAAAATATATTTCCTTAGTGGCTTTATAGCTTTTGTGGGTATTTGCTGCCTCCTTGTGACGGTACAAAGATGTATGGTGCTGTTCCTTTGATATACAGGGTACTGTGCGTTTTAAAAAGAGTTTTTATTAGTCTTTAATTGTTAGTTCCTCTCTGTGCTTTCTTCAGAAAGTCTTGGCTGTGGTGGCAGAAGTAAGGCAGGAAAGAGAAACCTGTGAAAGATTCTGGCACGTACAATCTTGTGCAATGTTGCATTTCAGAAAGGGGATTTAATATAAGGATAAAGGCAATCCTCTTAGTTCTCCATTCTAGCTTTCTTCTCCAAGGGAATAAATTAATATGTAGGGAGACGCTGTGTTCAAATCAACGAAAAATAAGAAGTCAATATCTGATGTTTACAACTCTCTGAGGCCACATTTTTCCTAAAAAGGAGCCATCCTCATAGGACTTCAGCATGTTTTGACATGTATCTTCAGTTCGGGGGGTGTGTGTGTTCCTGGTGCTGTCTTATAGGTACATGTGAATGGAGCCCATACGTCTTGTAAGGGTCACCTACAGAAAGGTGGAGATCTCATTCCCTTTGCCGGTTGTGCATGGCACAAAGCAGCTTCATCTGTATGCTTGACCTCCCGAGAACCCCTCCTGAAGGTAAATCTCTCTGAAATGGGTCTTTATAACACAAAGGTTCTAGAGGTTGACGAAGCATCTGGCCCTTTCCCTCTGCCCTTTGAACCTCCCTCTCCTTTCCCCAGATAAAGGGGTATTGAGGAGGTAGACTCGGATAAGCCATGGCAGTAGCTGTTGCCCGTAAGCAACATGCTTTAGCCTGAGATGAAACTTCTCGCTGGAGTCGTGACGCGAACGCGATGGCCTGGCAGGCGTTGCGCTTTGGCAGCCTGTCCTGGGGACTCCTGCAGATGTTTTGAATATTGTTGTTTTCATGGTCAAATTAAATTGGAGCCAGGAACAGTTTTCCCCGCTGCCTTGAAGATTTTGTTTTATTTCCACCCTCCATTTGCACACTGATGTTAAAACGTTACTGAAAACAAAGCAGACCAAAGATATAGCTCATGGTCTTAGCTGTGCTGGTTTTGCTTGGATACGTTTTGGATTTTTGCTCTTCAGGGAGCACTGTCCTATTTGGGCCTCAGAGATGAAGCAAACATTGCACCTTAGAAAGACTTTAGGTTTCTTTGAGGAAAAGGGAGCTTAAAGGAAGAGAAAAACTTGCTAAAGCCATTGAGTAAGTGTGGTGGCATTCATGCCGTGGGGAGCTAACAGGAGTCCCAAGACAAATGCGGACACTCAAAAATTTCGCTAGTCCATCAGTCACTTGTGCCTTTCAAGTGTGGCATAAGTGAAAATCCATCTAGTCCAAACGTGACCTTGTCCAGGAGAGAAATACTGCTTCCAGGCGGTACGGATAGTCTGCTATTGCGCTTTAGACAGTGGCAGGGAGCGTCGGGAAAGGAAGAGAAAGCTGAAGGTATGAAATCCTCAATCATCAATAATGCATTTTAGCTTCTTTACCGATATAGCAATTAAAGATTTAATGTATATGCTTTACTAGTTAATGGGGGCATATTGTTTTTTACTGCAAAAGTCAGTAGTAATCCAGTACCTCTCAAAAAAGAAAATAAAATAGCCATTAAAAGAGCTTGTCTGAACTGTTTGTGTTTGCAGAAAAATGGCTAGGCTTTTACAGTGAAATAATGTCAGATTTTAAAATTTAGAGAAAATGCGGGGGAAGTGATTTGGAATACATACCTCTTAAAATGAAAAAGGCCAAACAAATCTCTCTGTGATCCTGCTTAAATTTATAAAGAAATAGGCACCGTAGGAGTCTTTAAAAACTGCGCAGACGTTTTAATGCTGAAGTCACACAAGTGCCAATTTTTTAATATCATATACTGTATGATAGTAAAACATACTTCTATACATATCTAAGCCTGAAAAATACAATCACGTTGCCTACTGCCTACTGCCCCTTGCATGTTTGGTGCCCGATCACATGCAGTTTTCATAATGTATAGGCTATGGATGGTGATACGTAATCAGGGACAGGCCCTCCTCTTTCTGTGTCTCCTGCTGTCTATCCTTTTCTTTAATGATAAATATTTCCAAGTTTTGCACTACTCTCTGCTAAAGAATTTGCTGTTGTAGAGTAGGTCTCCCAGTTGCTGAAGTAGTGCTTGAAGGACAAAACGTGCAGTCCCTCGCAGCTCGTACAAGGCAAACGGCACGGCATTTATGAAGAGAGGGGACAACAGGGAACTGGTGGGATGAGATGACATCCATCATCATAAGCTGGTTTTTTGGTCAGCAGTGCAACAGTGGCTTCACATCCAAGTGGAAGTCATCATCAAGGTCATGGACTTTTGTATGAGCGGGGTGGGAGAGCACAGTAGAAACCACAGAGTTGTTTGGAGGTTTGGGGATCTGCAAAAAGGATTGGAAGCAGAGCTGAGTTTGGTTTTGAAGGCAGGGAGTATTGAGCAGTCACAGTCTTTCTCCCACCGTAGTCTTTCCTGCATAGCTGTGGGTCTCCATTGGGAGCCCCAAGAACGGCGAGAACCGAGCCGTGCCCAGAGGCAGGGAGAGGGGCACTCCGGTACCCCTTCAGCAGAAATCCCTGTTCAAGCATACAGAGCACAGCGGTCAGCGTAAATAGTGCACTTTAGGAAATAAGTCATCTTCTGGTTAATCTTCCTTTAAGCACTCTCTTTAAATATACGCTAAAGTGTGGGGAGGGAGGTTTGGAGGCATTTTCTCTTACCCATCAGTGCGGTACTTGAGAAGAGAGGCGTTCGCCGGGGTTCTGATATACAAAAGGAAAAATTTTGATCTTAGAAAGCTTGTGTGCCTTGAAGTAGCTCATTAAGTATTCAGTGTGATAAGATCATAACTGTCAATAAAGTCGGCTTTTATTATTCTTCTTATTATTATAACTGCTTTTTGTTATATCTGCTTCTTTGCGTTTTCCCTAGAAGTTGATAAATCTATTCATCCTTTTCTCCTCTTCAGATTTAAGAAAAGCAATATAGATTTGGGGAAATCAAGAAATGCCTATAGTTCTGCAACAGCCAGTTAAAAAGAATCCAACTACTATACACTTTATCTTATTTTTGTAATTTGGAAAAGAAAAAAAAAATCCATTTTCTCTGCTTCTTTCAAGGCTTTTCTTTTTTGGGTTATCCCCTCACCTTAAATATCGCCAAAGATAGTCAATACTGGCTTTTCCAAATTGATTAAATCTTTCAGCCTTACTGATCTGATTTCCTGGTGAAAATTGGTGGATGTCCTATAAGGAGGTCAAACAGGTAACTTTGGAACAACAGTTTTCTCTGAAGATAGATGTACGTCATTCCTCACCAGGTGTCATGCGCGCTGAACTGTGCAAAACACTTTGCACTGCTGTATTATCTTTCATCAAAGTACCTCTAAGTATTATATGAACTTTTAGTCTATTTTTTTAGATTTGCTAGAGTTTTTCAGCTGCCATTATGTTATGAACAAGGACAATAAGATTTTTTTTTTTTTCTTTTCCTTTACAGTTGTTTCCTGTCTTTGCTCCTGGTGGCAGCTGTGGTTTGGAAGATTAAACAAAGTTGCTGGGCATCGCGACGAAGAGAGGTTGAAATGACAAAATTGAATGCTGTCTCTTAAATGACTTTTTTATAGTTGTTCTCTCTTTTTATTCACATATGCATAGCGTTAACCTTCAGTTAAGGATAAGCTTCACTAATCTATAAATGCTTCTGTTTGGGGATTTATAATAGTGTACTTTGGATTACACTTTCAGTGACAAATGATGCTATTTTAGTATCCTGATGGTGCATTTCTGTGAAGCACAAAAAAATAGGGGTGAATGTCCTACATTTGCAGAACTCAGGTTCTAGACAGCATAAATACAAAACCACCGCAAATTAGGAGATTCTTTACATCTGTTTCAGTAGAGGAAGTTTCTGCGCTGAAGCTCTGAACCACATTAGCTCCCGCTTTCATCTGTTAAAAAAATGGCTAATCCCCATTTTCAAATTAAAAGCTTATCTAAATGTTTTGGGGTTCTTTTTATTTTATTCCCTGGAACATAGTAGCATAAGAGAAAGGTGGGAGAAGCCACCCACGATTTGGAAAGCTGTGGTGTACTACTTAAAAAGGCAACTTTTAGTGTCAGAGCTTTCTCCTCCTCACCTAGCCATGGACCATACCAGTTTCCCAACTTTTTCTTGTTTGCAGCATGTAAAAAAAATGTGTGCTTTACACACCCCAAAATATGGTTCCTCCTTGTTTGTCCCTGATGCATTTGGTGATTTTTTTCACCACCCTCTTGTCCTGCATCTCAATTGAAGCTAATTTTGTGTTACACCCTAAGCACGCAGGGTGACTGAGATAGGGTGGCCAATATCTTGTCACTCAGTAGCATAAAGAATGTGTCCTTATTTCTAATTTTTAAGCATAAATGCAGAAATACATAGTAGAGCTGTCGTTCATAGATGTCTTCCGTTCCTCTTTTGTTAGAAATACTTGTAAAGCTTGAGGAAACTGTTTTAAACCTTTGCCATGCCATTATTAGATATATTAATAAAGACTGTCTCCAGAAACACAAGCCTGCACAAAAATTTTTTGACTTTTTGGTATTATCTAAGATGATTTTATAGTTTGCAGGGTGTTTTTTTTATACAATAAATCCTAACAAGGCTCTCTTTAAACATCAGTAGTTAAAATAACGATTAATAGCAATTTGTTACACTGCAAGTTTTAAGCATGCTCAAGTTTACCCCTCTGTTCTGAGGATGTTTCTGAAGCATGTGGTTTTTAGATTTGCCATTCTTCCTTCCTTTGGAGAGGTGGCTGCTCTCTTTGGTTTTCTCCATTACCCTTACAGGAGTCTTGGGTCACAGAGTTTGCAGGCTGGACTGGGAAAAACAGATTTTGTTTCACCACTTTTTTTTTCCTCCATAAACTGCTGACACAGTTGGTGGAGACCACCTCCTCCCACCACATTACAATTTAGAGGCAGGGTGAAAGGAAAGGGGATTAGGCAGCAGTGGCAGGACACCCGATTCAGACAGCATATTGTAAACTTTGAGTTAATCTATGCTGCAGCCCTGGAGGAAGATACTTCTCTGGTTTGAGTTATATTTTTAGAAGTAGTCAAGTTACAGTCGCCTGTCTCCCATGGGTTGTGCTGTAGTAATTCTGCGCGTGTTCCCCAACCTTAACCCACAAGTAAGAAAGATATAATGCAATCTGCAGGTAATTCCCAGCTATCAATCACTTCTGCTTCCAATATAAGCATTGCAAGTGCCTAACTTCTTATCGCAGTGCGGAGTGAAAAGTAGATAGCTGAAGCTTAATCTGAGATATGTATAGGACAGAAAATGGAGTGTGTTGAAAGGTCTAGCAGTCAAAATTATTCAGACAGTATTGCTTGGAAGATATGCTGGGAGAAGTTGTACAGCTGTGCTTGGTGTATCAGGTTAATGGAACAGAGCATCATCATTTGGTTGAAACTAAATTTGCATTACTCCTTGCTGAGAAAGCAGTGTACTACAAATCCAGAATCTAGATCAGGGTTTTGTAAAATATATAAGCTTCCCCTGACTTTTTTTTTCCTTTCTGTAGCTAATCCTCTTTGACCAGCTGCTTGCACATGTCAGTGCTGGTGTTCCTCAGCCTTAAGGCTAAAGGGTCTTTTGGGTGTGCAAACAAGGCGTATCAAATGTATAGTTGTAGGAAAATGAGTTTGGAGCACTGAGCAAAAGTTCAGGCTTGCAGAGTATAAAACTTGACCCGAAGTAAAAATGGGAACAATTTGTGTCATATCAGGCATAGAGGAGATGGGATTGTAAATTGTGTGTTTATTCCCTCTCCAGTGAGCACCAAGTTTAAGTATCTTCAGACATCTTAAAGAGGGAAAATGGAAATAAAAAGGCAGCTTTTATAGGAGGCTTAGGATGAGGTGAATGACATTAGGAAATAGGGATAGGAAACCTTTCTATCTTGTCTCTAGAAAATGACATGTTAAATGTATCAAGGTGGTAATAGAGAATAATGCACAAAATACGAGAGTGGCATTAGAAATTTAATATGCCCATCTGCTGTCGTGAATTTTCTGTCCTATTGTTTTATTTTAGCATCCAGATCCCATTTTCTTCACCCTCAGTCTGCTGCTTCTCTTCCACTTTGAGCAAGAAATAGCTCCTCTTAACATTTCCAGCAAATGGAGCGTGGATAGTAGTTTGGCCGACCCAGTGTAACTGTCTGCGTGAGGGTCAGCTGGATCGCTCTCCGTGCCCCATTGGGATGTGTTGGGATCATCAGCGCCAAACACGTACGGAGATAACTACATTTGGGTGTCTAGAGCTCGGTTGCACCCTTAATATACATAAAAATGTGTACATTTCACCTCCTTTCTTGCTGGGACTATCCAGGACTGAACGTTTTTGCTCTGTGCACTGCCCAACTTATTCAGGATGGGTTTTGTGTGTTGATTTACTGCAAGGGATTATCCTTCTTCTTCCTGACCTCATTGCTGAAACCTTTTTCCCTCCCAAGAGTATTCAAAATGTAGCAGCACTTCTTTTTTCACTGGCATCCTCGGCTGTAACATCCATGAACACTGAATACCATTGAGGCAGGCGGTTTTCTGTATTCATTTTTACGGCAAAGACTTTCCAAGGGATGTGTGCTGTGTATTATTTATTGCCCTGCCTTCGTTTTCTTCCCCTTCCTGCTCTCACCTGTTAGTATTTCATTCATCTCTTATATTTTCTGTCTTAGACTGTGATTTAGGGTATTCTTTGTCAAAGGAAAGGATTCAGGATTGGAATATTTTCAAACTGTAACTGTAAATCAGGATCTTCATCGCTGTCTAGAGTCTCCAGTGGTGTCTTGGAAGGATCTGGTATTGGCCTTATGCAAGAATATTAAAAGGTCAGGCTATAAATGTCGCTAAATTTGGGCAGTCACAGGTGCTTTGGAGGGCTTGTAAGAAACGAGATGTGCTGGTGCTGAACTTTGCTGCTGTATTCCCCAAGCTCCCAGCAGTCGTTTGGCAGTGTGGACCTTCTTGTTCAGTCCACCGACAGTGCTATTCAGTGTCTGTCAGCTGAGGAGAAAATACTAACTTCTTGTTGGTGTAGTGTATAGGGGGAACATGAATTGGAGGAGGGAGAAATCATGGCAAGCGGATAACTTGTACGGAGGTCTCGAATACATGGTCAGCACACTCTGTGGTCTCATCAGGGTGAAACGTAAGGCTGTGTATGTATTTTTTAAAAAGTTAGAGTGGGTTTACTTCCCAGAACACTTGTTCCCTGGAAAATAGACTGAAATGATGGTGGCCATGGTGAATTAATAATTGTATGTAAATTCCCAGTTCCTACGTTTATAAGTAGAGTAATAAAATGAGAGCATAGTGTTAGTATTGTGTGTAACCGGTTATTGGAGTACTGTGTCCACTTTGGTCTCAGCAATGTCTTGGGTGTTGCAGATGGTACAGAACAACACTGCGAGATTAATTTGTTATCTGGAAGATAAGCGAGAGACTAAAGCATCACAAATTACTCATTTTATCCAAGGAAGAACATATTGAGATTTGATGATGTGAGTCAGTGTCTGTGAAAAGGAATCATAGAAGATTCATGATGGGATGAGGGTCTTCTAAACGACCAGCCAAAGGCATTACACCCAGTGTCTGCAACTGGGGGTAAAATAGTCAAAAGCTGTTTCGTTTTTCTTCTCTTTTTAATGGTGAGAGTAGCAATGCCAACAATTTTTTTTAGAAACATGGCTCTCAGATCAGAATTTGAGTGCTTTTGGAAGGATCTTTTCTAGGTCAATCCAAGTCACATGCTTGTGGAAATCACATGGTGCAGTTCGGTGGCTCGTACTATGCAGGTCAGATCAAATAATTGTAACTTTTTCTGATACCCCTAAATTTAAAATCTGTGAATGAGAACCAACTCATAGTGCCTGTAGGCTTTTTCCAAAATACAAATGCTGTGTGCTCACTGCAGTGATCTATGTGGCTTTCATCACCAGCTGAAGGAAATTATAGCAGAAATAAGTGATGCCCTGAAGAGGAAAAATATCCCAATATACTAATGTTGACTAGAGATTCCAGCTCAGGGAAATTGATGGTCCGTTTTTGTTTGAACATGCTACTGTCACTTCTGTGCCTAACTGAGCTCCTCTCTGGTTGAACTTGCAGATGGCCAGTTACAGCTGACCATTTGTAGCTTTAATAAGTCTGCGTAGGACACCCGTCATATCAGGTTGGCAATCCCATACACGATGTTGGCATCCAGCTGAGCTCTTCTCACATAGTCTTCAGTGGTGTTGCCGCTAGAGAATTAAGTTGGTTTTAGTATATTCCAAAAAAGAACTGTTGGCCAGTATTTGCGATGATGAAGCTAGACTATCAAGTCTAGCTCGAGGAGAGTTCAGCCTCGTTTAAAAAACCCCACAACTCTATCTATATCGAAGCTGTTGTCATTTCAGACTCCTAGGTGTCTCTCTGATGATAGGAATCAGTGGTACAGGAATCTAATTTAGCTATTTGGAAAAATCAGGGAGAGAAGCAGTGTTGTGTAATTATGCTAGAAGAGCTCTAGTAAATCAAAGGTGTGCTCTGCTATTGTGTAATTATCTGGTATTGGTATATATTTTAGTCTGCATAGACTATATACTTCTGATCTTTTAAAAAGAAATTATATCTTATTCTTTTTATTAAAGGTCAGGTTTTCTGTGCCCTCCTACTGGGCATGATTATGATGAATAAGTTATCTTAATCAGCCCTGAATTAAATATCCTCTGTCATTTCAGCATGAGGCAACTTCCCAGCAGCTTTGCTTTCTGGGTTGTTATAGTTTTGAAGTGTGGAAATGCCTGTTGAGAAGCATTTGAACATTAATTCTCTCCTCCTCTCTCTTTCAACATAGCCTGCAAAGTCAGTTACAAAACTAATTAGCTACCATTAATACGTGCACTGCTCTAGGGGCTTAAAAACTTAATTTTCAGTGATGATGGAAGTGTCAGAGAAAATTGTTTGTTTGTTGACTTACATGGTAGTTAATGTAATTGTAGCTAAACACTTTAAATCACTTATTTCTAAGACAACGTGGCTCATCTTCGTGGAATATTTATATCCTATATATTTGTTTCTTTGCTAATACCCCTTTTTATTTTAGAGTAGGTAATTCCATTGACTTCTTCCCTTTCCCCCAAGGTCACCAAGTAACTATAACGGAAAGCAAAGTTCCCACACCAGGATATATATGTTACTTCAAAATAATGCACAGTGATGCCTGAGCACCCGTCATTGCTGGCCACCTAGACATGGAGTTCCATCTAGCTGCTGTTGCCACCACCACTGGGAAGGACACCTTCTCCGAAGGCCCTTGGGAACCCCAAGAGAGTGGTGTCCCCTTCCCATGCTGGCTGCCAGCAGCCTGCGAGCTGCAGTTTTGGCAGATGTCATTACAGGAGAGCTCTGGGACAAGTCCTGAAGATTTTCCAAGTTAGTCATGCAGCGGTGCCTGGAAATAGGTAGTTGACAGTTCACGTGCATACGCAAGTATGTATTTGTGCACAAATGGGACGAGCCACCTTCTGAATTCAAATGAAGCTCTTACAGCAATTCAGGATGTGCAGGAACAAGGTCAAAACGCCTGTCTACCAGTGCAACCACTTTACCCAGTATGTTTGGAAAGGACAGGAGTGCTCTCCGTCCTCTGACCTCAACAAAATCACTGTGACTTCGGTTAGCAAGGGGCCAAGTCAGAGCTAATAAGCCTTGCTGGGAGAATTTTGTTACCCTTTGCTCAGCGTATGCAGCGAGACCTTTAGATATTTGATTGGATTGTGTGTTCTATACGTTGTGCAGAGCCTTGGAGGGAACATGTAAGAGGACTGACACGCTTGAATAACTTTGCAGAATTGATGCTGTTTAAAAGACTGGTCAGGAAGAAGGAGACAACTTTGTTCTGTTTCCTTATCACCCTCTATTGAGCTTTGGCTGGGGGGGATGAACAGCAACCGGAGTTGCTGAATCCGTGTTGGAGAACAGCATCTTTACACTCCGCGTGGTAGAGCTCCACACTGCAGCTTAATACAGGAAAATCCCAAATATTCTGTTCTGCCCCCAAATCTTTTTTTTTTCCTAAATGTCTTAAACAACAAGAGTACAAATTGGTTTGTTTCCTTATCTTCTTCACCTTTCTTCTCTTACCATGGCACTGGAGCTGTTACTTTTTTTAGACTCACTGTTGTTTGTGAGGTCTCTGGGTTTTGGCCCATTGGACCAGTTTATCTTTGCAGTACAGACAGGGTAGTGGTTCAAAACACACAGCCGATTTCAGAGTATCCTGGTTTTTCAAATTGGCTGTGGACAGCATGGAGAACGGAGCTGGTGATTTTGTTTGTTCCTAACAGTGGAGCTTGATTTTTCCATGGCGGTACAGAAATATGGCAATAGAGACCCAGTTCAGCGAGAGGTTGATCGTAGCCTTAGTTTTGCAGCACCATCTCAAATTCATTGCAGCCTCGGAGGTTGTAATATGAATCCTCAAAGGATGGCCTTTAATCGTACTTGTCTCATCAAAGTAAAGGAACATGCAGCTTGCTCTGCTGAAATATCTTCAGCAAAAGTTCCTCTAAAACCAAAATGTTATCTCCTGAGGGTGCCCAGAGTAGCTATACTTCTAAAAACACCGAGCTATGAGTCCACGAAGATCTGAATTTCAGAATACCTTGAAGGATTAGATCTACAAATTTCCTGGGGAAAAAAAAAAAACTGTTGATAAGACTATTTCTTTTTTCTGGCTCCCCTTTTTAAAGTTCACCTCCTTCGACCGTAGACTGGTGTAATGGTACCAGACATTCCTGCTGACACCCTGCTCGAATATGTCCTGTCTGCTGGAAATAACTTTGCTCCCTTTTCTGTGGGGTCCTGCTTGCTTCTCTTTTACTCTGCCTTAAAATGAAAGCTCATCCGTGCCCATTGTTCACTTAGCACACCCGTGGTTTTTTCCTCCTTGAGTTTCTACTTTTTTCCTTCTCATCTCTGTTGAAAATTGAGATGAAATACTCGTGTAAAAGCTTGAGTTCATTACAAGTTCTAGATAGCTGTTTTGCTTGGCTTTTTTTAAAAGCCATTCTTTATAAGGAGCAAATAAAATCCAAAACGTGTGGCTTTCTTCTGGAAAAATTGACATCCTTTCATGACTGAAAATATCAGAGTCCCATCCCGAAAGGCACCGTAGCCCTGTGCTCATAAAAGAGACTCTGCAGGGGGCAATTGCTGAGATGGATGATAGCAGGACGGTTATCCAGAAACCGGTGACTGTTTTATTATCGTGAATAAAATGTTCGGGCTTTTCTTGTCAGAAAACACAGCATAGGTTATATTAGTCAATTAACCTGGTAACCTGAATAGCTGTTTTTCTTTTGCATGAGAGCCTGTGCTCTCTGGGCATGAAAAGGCTTTCCTGAATTCCTCTGGCCGTTTTTCTCCCGTCAGTAACACACTATTCATTTTGGATTATCCATGACTCAACTTGTATGAATTTAGAGAATCACTGGTATGAAACCCTGCATTTCTGCACCATTCGCTCCTGGATCTGTACCTCTAGTCCTGGGCGCTATGAGATGAGGAACCTCGGTGGTCTCCCATCCTCCCTGCTGGTTTTCTCCTCCACCATAGACCATTTGTTGAGTTTGTTTATTGTCAGGTTCTCTTAGTTGCACCAAAACCTTCAGGCGTTGTTTCAACACTTCCCATTCTGCGATTGCTTTAACCTGTGATTTTTTTTGGAAGGAGTTTTTCTACTGATAGTGGGGAGAAAAAAAAAATCAATGCAAAAGAAAGTTGTGCAGGTTTTCACAGTTTGCGGTTACTTAAATATTAAAGGCCAGTGGTGTGTTCCAGTACATGCTTTTTGATGTGTTTTTATTGTAAGCCTGTCAAACGTTTTGCCTTTAAGATCCTCTTCAGACCTAAGTGATTTAAAATATTCCCAGGTTGTCCTATTAATTGTGTGATCTAGAAACCAAAGGTTTACTTGAAAGAGTTTTGAGGTTCATTATTTTAAATCTCAGAAAGCCAATCATTAGGGATGAGGGTAAGCCAGGTTCTGGGGTATCCTGATGTTAACTGCTTCTGACTTATAATGACATGCTCAATGTTTTGGCTAGAGAAATGCTACAATTTCTCCCTTACACCATAATAAAATCTTTTAATTAAAATTTTGACACACCAAACAAAGGATAGGAAGGATATATATACGTGCACAGGTTAAACATGCACAGTGCGTGCCTTGGGGAAAAGAGTGACATTCTGGTTACAGAACAATTATTTCTCAAATTAATTCTTAATTCGGGGGGGGGGAGGATTTTGTGGCATGACTCGTGCTACACCAGAAACTGGTGTTAGGAAAAGGATGTTCCCTTAGGCATTTGCTGCTTTGGTTGCAGCTTGGACCTTTGGTTTTTCCTGGTTTTACGCTGAGAGTCAGCTGGCTTTGGGACAACCCCGAAAGCGACGGCTTTCCTTGGCCGGTTCAGAAAACGAAGGCGATAACATCGCTGTCAGCATTGCTTTTCCCACTGCTCGCGCTGTAGCACTCAGAGGCATCTCTGCCTTCACAGCACCGTTCACGGTTTTATTTCTTGAGGCTCCTATTGACTTCAATAGGAGTCATGTTGCCAAATTGCACATTTTCTTTAGTAAACTAAACTTCCTTCAAAGAGCTGATAGCTTTTAGTTCGTAAGTCTCTTGGACATCTTCATCAGGACAGCTTGTTCTTTGATTTTATAGCCATTAAACAAAGCGCTTTATGATAGCTGAAGGGGACAATTGCAGGAACAACAACCCAGCAATCTGTTTCACACTTGCTTTAGTCTGCAATCTGCTGGTGTGCTTTAAATATTCGAAAACTCCTCGCGTTCTTTTACCCAAGTGTGAGTTACACACACGTTTGCTTGCAAATGCTTAGTACAGCTCCGTTTGTGTGAGTTGGTTGGGTTTTTTTGCTTTGTGACAGTATCTACAATCTGCTCTGAAATGCCTTTTTTTTTTTCCTTTTTTTTCTTTTTTTTTTCTTTTTTTTCTTTTCTTTTTTCTTTTTTTTTCTTTTTTTTTCTTTTTTCTTTTTTTTTCTTTTTTTCTTTTTTTTCTTTTTTTTTTCTTTTTTTTTTCCCCTGCTTTTCCCCTGCTTTTCCCCTGCTTTTCCCCTCCCTTGCTTTTTCTTTTTCCCCTTCAGAAAGTAAGCAAAACTTTGCCACTTGCCTTTTATGGCAGTGAAATTTTGTATTTTTTTTTATTAGACTGAGAACCATAGAGCCTTATATACCCCCCAAGCTTAGTTGCATCGATCCCATCGTGCCTTCCTGCCACCTTGCCTGAACACCGAACATACAGAGACAGTCTTCCAATTTTCTACAAAAAAACACCCCCAAAACTAAAAGATGGCTTGGCAAAGAAAAGACCATAGAAGGTTTATGAGTTCAAGAAAATGGTGATGTAATTAGTTTTGTCCAAACGAGTCGCACGCTGGATAGCAGCATCTTCCCTTCGCCTGTGTGCTGTGTCCCCGTCTGCTCTGCTGGATGTGGGCAGTGTATCTTCCTGGATTATTTGGGGCACGATGCCTTTTGTGGGGTTTTCTTTAGCGCTTTTTAAATGCTCTAAATGATCAGTTAGGGTTTGGAGTGTCAAATTGCCCAGAATTAATGGGGAAATGTGTGTGGTGATGGTGGGAAGTATAGAGGGCATTTGGTAGTGGCTCAATCTCGCTAAAAAATAGAGTGTAACTAGTATTGCTGCAGCTAAGGAGCAATGCTAAATGTGTAAAGCTGCGTACAACAAGTGGTTTTAGGCAGTTGCTGCACTTAAGGGGAAGACTGCTGGTTTTGTACATGCTCCTCGAGGTGTATGCCTCTTCCCCTATTAAATAGGGGCACCGAGTCACATCAGACCCATTGCTTCTGGGAATTAGGGTTATGGCTTCTGCATCCACTTACAGTTTGTGTAGCTTGCTGTTAGTATTAGAGATTAGCCGCTGAAGCCAAAAGGAAGCTCAGCTAAAATTGAAATGCTGTTTCCAGCCCAGCCATATAGGAAGTGTCTTTTTTGTGTTAAAAAAAGGGAGCTGCATCGTAATGCTTAAAAGTGCTTAAGAGTACAATAAAAAGATGTCTTGTGTCACAAAGACTTGCAGAGATTTACCCGGGAAAAGGTTTTCTATTTTAATAAAACATATTGCAACAAGGACATGCTTGCCATTTGATATATTTGCTGCATTCAGAAAGGAAACAAACAATAAAAAAGATGATTATTCAATAGATGCCTGACAGCATTTTGCTAGTGCTGTTATAAAAAGTATCAAATTCTTTCTTACAGTAGTTACATACTGCTGCTAGTTTAATTTTAAAATGGTTCCCACAAATCCTATGGAATCCTGTCATGCCCCAGACAGGTGATGACAAACAACTAGAGTATCAAAGCTTAAAAAGTAAATAACTGCTTTATGAAGACGTAAGCAGATGCGTTTTCCCCTCACAAACGAGTCAGGCTAAGGCTGTGCGTGTAGCTTTACTTGCAATAACCTGTTAAGTTGTAGTAATGTGAATATTTACAATTATCTGTCTGTACCCTTAAGCCTGTTAAAACGCCAGGAGGTTATTTTTCCACATTCATTGATATCCCTTCGTATTGGGTAAAACCTCTCAGATAAAGCCTCATGGTTTTTTTCATCTTTGTGTTGGAACAATATGATAATAATATTTTTCTGTTTATTAAATTAGCAACTACTCCGTGAGATGCAACAGATGGCAAGTCGCCCCTTCGCCTCCATCAACGTTGCCTTAGAAACAGATGAAGAGCCGCCAGATCTCATTGGGGGAAGCATAAAGGTGAGAGCTGGTGCTTTAGGATGGTCCTTACCACAATTAATCGTGGATGCTTGTTTTAAACAGTTGTTAACACAATAATCCCAAATCCTCTATTTGTTATATACCTGCAAGAAACCGTAAGTCCATGAGGGCCAACAGGCACTGTTTTTATTTGCTTTTATCCCTTCAGGTATGCATTTACAACTTTTGGGCTGGTTTAGATAGAAGTTATACTGTTCGTAGGGTATGAAATTTTGTGTTTGCCTTGTTAGTTTTTATGCCTTGTAATAGAGAAGAATGCAGCTTTACACAATAGAACATTTGGCTAGAAATAGCTAAAGGTGCTGCAAATAGAAACCATTTTTCTGTGATATCTCAAAGCAAACAGGAATGTAATCATGTCTGAGTACTATAATTGTGTTAACATATTTCTGATTATAAATATATGTTCAAATACATCTTGTGATGCGCAAATAGGAGTGTGGAGAAGTCGTTGTCTTACACCAGGCTGGCATGTTCTTAGACACAACACATTGTATTTTTAGGAGAAGCATATTTAAAAGGAGACTAATGAATTAAAAGATCTTTTTAACGTGATGCTTTGACTAGCAGACTTGTATACAAAAAGAAAAAATTAAGAACCTGAGAACACTGATTATTTTTGTTTCCTGTCTAAGGTAGCTATTTTATTTAGACTTCAGTTTTTTGGAAATCTTCCTCATTAGTCTAGGCACAAAGTTTCTCACCTTCTATTACTGTGACGAGAAAGCAGGTTATGCTTTTCTATAAAAAATGTGTATATTTTAATTATTGTAAAGCACATGAAAACAATCTGACCCGAGGACTTCTGTTTGGTGAGTAATAATATTTAAGTCTTGGTCTTAGTATCAGGAAATGCCACAATTAAGGTTGCCTGTATAGCTTTAGCTCTTTCTTATTTATGTGTGAATACAGTCTTTCATGGCAAGTTGTAACACTTTTTCCACCCGATTGGTGTCTTGCAGCATGTTCTGGGTGGACACCATGTGGAAGAAGCTTTTCGACCTGTTGTCTTAGTTTCATTATTTGTTCTGGTTATTTACCGTGTTCCAGCCAAACCTTTAGTCCCAAGCTTGAATGATTCCTGTGATTGCCCCACATTTAAGTGCTTCATGAATTAATCGTTACCTTTTTCTGAAGTCAGGAATTATCATCCCTGTTTTGCAGAGATGACCCTTGGAGTGTAGTGAACATAAAGTAAAATTTTCAAAGGTACTCAGTAATTTGAGGTAATTGAGTGACAGGGCAGCTAAGCTGACCTTGGAGGCTCTGAGGGTCAATGGGTTCTACTCCCCATTGACTTTCATTTAACACCAGATCATTCAGTTTTTCTGTGTTTTTATAATTTCTCTACTTCTGTTACCAGGATGGTAGGCAGTGGAAGTCATTAGCCACTAATAGCTCACCAAGACTTTGAAATACAGGCTTGTAAAATTGGATTGTCACTCAACAAATTAGAATGAGCCTTTTCTTCATTGCTTCACTGAAGAAGCCATGGGCTGTGTATGGATGTTCTCACCAGGCTGGAGGCGGATATGTGAGGCTGTAGCCTGACTGCTGATGGTTTTGGGTTGCAGTCTGTCTGTCGGGGGGCTATTCCCTTCCCCTCTTTCCATTTTCTGGAAATAAGCTAACTAAAAGCATCTCTCCTGTAGGATCAGGCCAGAACAAAGCTGTCCCAAACTTTTTGATCTCTCTGACAAGTTTGTCTACACTCATAAAGTACAGAGGAGATAGTAAACTTTGGATCTCTTGTGTTCTGATTACTGCGTTATTTCTTCTCTTGTTCGGCTGGCAGTGCTTTTACCTTTTTCATTCGGGCTTTGTTGTTCATTTTTTCCTCCGTACCTCTCTGCTTTTTGTTTTCTTCTCAGTTTCTTCTTTGATTATAGGAACGTTGAACCTTTCTCTTTTGAAGTGCTTCCATAGACAGCACCGCCGACAGGATTTCATCTTTCTCACTTGCAGCTAAGCCTCCTTCCTTTCCCATGTCTGCCGTCATCTTCCATATCTCACGTGTCTGACCTCCTTGGGTTACTCAAAAATGGATAGAGAAGCCAGTTTTAAGCATAATAAGCAAGACTGTGGACAGATGTCCTTTTTCAGATCCAGAAATTGTTACCAACTGCTAATTGCCCTCTGTGCTGATAACTCAGACAAGTATTTCTTAATCCACTTCAAGCTTAAATGAGAGGGTCTGATTCAGGCAAATAGCACAAACCTTATACGGTGACCTGAAGCCAAGTAGGGAACGTGGACATGGACAGTTGTGCCAGCAGGTAACTTCATCTGCTGGAAGATCTGGGTGCAGAACCAGAATGCTTTTCCATGACAAGCAGAGTCGTTAATTTGGGTGAGGGGGCGTGTTTATATAGATTTTTATCATCTTGCAGAATTTGGATAGGGAATGGAAGTATGTACAAAAGTCTGGAGTGTTTCAGCAAAGTTGAAATCACGTGGAGAGGAGAGGAGACTCAGGAAGCTTGTGGGTTGTGAGCAGCTTGGGGAATGACGCTTCTGAGATAGTCTGGCCTGTTGGATGCTGCATATAAATGAATTTAAATAAAAGTGAAAAAGCAGTCTCAGTATCTATGGGGGTCGACTTCGGGTTTTCTCGTTATCCCTTTTGCACCTGCATGGGAGAAAAGCTCTTAGCAGGAGGGAGCTGCAGGAAGATGGGCTGGGACGATACAGAAAAGTGGAATTGCATTTTTCTTCGTGTTTTTTCTGTTCTTTAATTATAAGCCAAGAAAAGAGTGAAGAGAAGTGTGGCTGCGTTGTTGGACTGTAAGCCATTCTCCAGCTACTCGGCCATTCAGTGTGTCAAAATTTGAGAGCCTTCGTTTTAATGCAAGAAATCCAGACTTGCGTTATCATAAATGCATTGATGTTTTTCTTTCCCTGTGTGAATCAAAGCCTTTGGTTAATAACGAGTTTATTTGAGGGTTACAAAGGAGAAGTGGAAAATGGGACGTCTTGTCTGCAAGAGATTAATTTCCTTTTCCATTGTGCATAGCCAGTTGGCAGCCAGTGTCAAGCTAGTTCCATCCTAAGCTAATGTTTTCCAGCTGGACAGTATTAGAACCGTGTTTTCAATTAGTATTTTTCCTGGGGTACTTAGAAGTAATAGAAAGTGATTTACCTGCAGGGAAACTATTCATGTTACAGTCTGCAGCTAGGCAACACGTAACTAGCTGCTTTGGTTTATTTCCCACTCAACAAATACCCAGTGGATCACAAATCTACCACTAAATTTGCTTAGTTATTACAAAATCCATTGGTTCTTCTCTGCAGCTTTTTGTGTGTTCTGAGGTCCTGCCTATCACATTTTTTTTCTACGAGTATTCCACGTCCCTGGGTATCTGGGACTCATCCAAGTGTCTGAACTGGTATTACTGTAATTCAGGCTTTTTTAGGTCTTGTTATCTAATTAATCTAAGTTTTGTAGTCCTCTGCAGTGATTTTTAGAAGAAGCTTTCCTGAAAGACTTTGGAAAGTTTATAATTTTGACATTGATTTCCAGGTATCTTGAAGCTGGTAAAGGCATGAAGTTAACGCTTGTAGATTCTTGGGAAAAACACATACGCAGCATAGCAAGGAAACACTTAGCTTGAGCAAAACACCTACAGGATCAACAAGAAAATTGTTGCATTAGAAAAATTTATCCTTAAGTCGGAAAAAAATTGTCTTGGAAGCTTTTAGAGGATTTGAAAAACACTCTTGTAAAACGGAGCATTTGCCTAGTGGAGCTGGTCCGTAGAGCAGCCTTTACTGTGCTATGTTTAGGGATCCAACGTGCAAAGCCTGTGCTAAGAGGTGATTATTTTTGCATCCATGATCGACAGGCTGTCCGCATCTATAGTTGCCTAAATGGAGTGAGAGAAGTATTTGGTGAGCAAAATCCTTGTGAAGTTCATTTAGCGTGTTCTGTACCTTCATGCCAACGTGCATTTAATTCTGCTGTGTTAGGCTTCTGAGGGCAAAATAGCTTCACTGCAAATCCTTAATCAGACATCAGCTCACCAAGCTGGCTGATTCCTTAAAAATAGCAGAAAAGTTGATGGAAAATAGCATCTTACTCTAGTAATTAGTTTGCATTGTTATGGAAGAAAGTGCTGTTGAGTGGTTTAAAGACTGCCAGAAGGTCCCATCTGTTCAAGAAGTACAGAGATGAAGTGGTGGGCTGATTTAGGAGTGGGCAAGGGATACCACAGATTTATATTTTCAGTCTATTTGTATTTCGCATCTGAGTGGTGCCCTTGTTAAATTCCTTTTACATTGCAATGAAGTTGCAACCATCAGTAATGAGCAGAGAAGCGAGTAGCTACAAGTCCTGTGCCAGAGGGCGGTGGATTTGGGGAAGCTGCAGGGGTACCACTCTGGTGAGGAAGGATTTGCAATGAAGCTCCAGCTCCAGCACTCCTACAGGGCGACCTCATCTTAATTTTTACGTGTAGCTCTATGTTGGGCTGCTTCATGCAATGAGAGAAGTTAAGCCAAGAACAGCCAAGGACCAAGGAACTGATCGTTTTTAGGGCTGTTACCCTGTTCTGGTTGTCACTCTTGGTGACTTATTTTCCCCTTAGTTCAGATGTTATTGACCCATTATTAGTCCATCAAATTTGCTGATGGACCAGCTTCTGAGACCCCTTCCCAACCCACTTCACTTAAAATGAGCCAGGTGGGCACGAAGTCTTCCACTTCTCCGTGCCACCGAGCTGAGACTGGGGGTCTGCAAGCAGGCAGATTTGGCAGGATGGCAGGCTTGAGCTGTGATATATAAAAGTAGTCTTAAGGAGAAATGGCCAGGCTATCGAGATGCGTTGGAGGGGAACAGAGCAGGTTAGGGTTTTTCAAGGGTGGTATAAATAAGCTGAAAGGGAGAATCATTCATTATCCTCAAAAGGATAATAGTTGGAAGAAGGGGATGAAATTGAGGGGGGAAAACATAAACTGAATAATCTTAATCTGATGTGGCAGTTGCTGGAGATGGTTCATACGCAGCCTTCGAGGCCAGAAAGGCTGGTTTTATTTCGCCTGACCTGTCTAGGGCAGGCTGCTCGGGCTTGTTAGCTTGCCTTTTGAAATGCAATTTAATTCTAATGTATTATTTCTGGGCTTTCTAGCATTTGCTGGTTCTAGGAGCTTTTCCTTGCCATAAAGCTAGGGTGTTCAAAGCACGTCAGTGGGTAGCTGTCTCCTTGTCTTTAGCAAAAGCATTTCCACTCATTAGGCTCGGTCCGTGTGCGCGAGCGGATGACAGGAGCCCTCCCGTTGCATCAGGGTGACGAGGGACATAAAACAAGAAGCGACATCCCAGCTTGTACTTTATATTTGGTGTTAATTCTGCTTATGCTGGCCCACTTTCTAATTCATGGAAAAGTGTATGACCGCCTTTGAAGGAGTGCCGTGCTAGATGGAGTTGCCAGTGGTAAGAAGGGAGCGTTATCTGGGCAGCCGAGGTGTGTAAAACGGATTAGCTGCACTAGAATTGCAGTCATCCGTACTGCGAAGGCAACAACAAAAATACCCGATAAAACCTTCACCTAATGAATTATTTCCACTTAACTAGTGCCAGGTATCTTGTTTTGATTTCTGTTGCAAAATTAGGGACTTGGGGGGAAACTTTTGCCACTTCCATAATATAATATGGAATATAAATATTTGGAAGGGAGCTATCATGGGATCAACAGAGACATCTGTTAAGCCTGCCTTGTATTTAGGGAATATTTGGCTGATAATTGAGATTTAACTAGTTTTAGATTTGAAGACTGTAAATTTTTCAGCAGGATGGACCCTGATTTTAGCTGATAAGGAGGAATTTGCTGGAGGGAGAGGAAGGAGCACGAAGCTTCCCGCAGGAGAGGGTTTTTCTAAGCTCTTTTTTCCCTCTAGTGCAAACAAGTGTCTCTTCTGATTGAAGTACTAATAACACCAGCAGCTTCTCAAAAACATTATCGGGGACCTGTTTGTGTTCCTTTATGCCAAGTAGTTGTTTTGTATGTCTTGTGTTTGCAGTCTTCATCCATCTGTCCTATTTCATTCGTTTTTTAACTTGCACTTTTTCTTGTGCAAAAACCAGCCAAGTGGTCAAAAAGAACCAGAAAAATCCTGCCTCTTCACCCGTATAAAATCAAAATAAATATCCACTGTTGGCCATATATATTTTGCCCAGATTTGATACCCCTGGCCTCGTTCATCCCATCCCCGCCCCAGGGCATCAGCAGGGAATTGAAAAAGAAGGGCGAGTGTTGGCTTACGTGAGTGGCAATGCTCAAAGCTGTGACGTAAGATTTTGTCGTTTCAGGGTGACTGCTTTTGAACTAAAAACTTGCCTTTCCTTCACCGAGAGCTTGTGTCTGTGTTTTGCTGGATTGACAATGTGCACTTTAAAATAGAAAGCAGTTGTTAAATGCAGTGGGGTGAACTCGGTGCCCCGTGAGGCTGGTTTGCATATATACTCCCAGTTATTGATAACTCGGGATGCTCGGATCTGTATTTTCAATTTCAGATTGTTAGCATTCATCTAAGGGTTTGAATATGATTTTTATTTAGTTCCCCACATGCAGGAACCCAGTGTTGGGGCCGAGTTGTGAGCAATTCATTCCCCAGCCTCTGTGTCATTTACAAAGTAAATAACAGGGACAAGGTAAATGTAAATTTTTAATCTAGATTCATTTACTGCAAATTATTGCTGGATGTTCATTCATCTCTATCTTGGAGAACATACATATTACCCTGAGAATATGATTTTTAAAACTTAATACTCTATTTTTTATAGAAAATTGCTTGTAACTTATTTTACAAATGTTCAGTCAGCTTTTAATGGCACAATTTAAAAACTTGCAAATGGAATTTGACCCTTTTTCTACAGAGTGAAATCATCTGAAGAAGTGGAATCAAGTAATAAAGTTGAACTGTTTCAGTAATGTTCCTCTTCTTTTCCCCCACCATAAGATTTTTCCTTTATTTTAATTTCCTTACTGGAAATTGAAAACCATGTAAGAGTTATTTGATCAAACCACAGAAATATGTTTTCTTGTTAAGGAAAAAAAATTGCTACAGTTTTTTTTTTTTATACGTTTTGAAAAGCAATATGCTGGCAGTGTGTTACGGAACCTAAATAAAATTGATGCTGTGTTTTTTAAATTACACAGAATATTTATTGTTCTAGCCATTAGTTTTATGTGACACATTATTAACCTTTAGAATTTGTCGAATATAAGCAGCGTAAATAGAAATAATGAGATGAAATAAAAAAGAAATGTTTAGGTTGAACATCACGCAATTCAACTTGATTGCAGAAAGCATTTGGCTGTGAAATTGTCTCCCAAGGGAACCGGTGGTGCACTCTACACCTGGGTCACCTAGAAACAGCCCTGACCAAGTCCTGGAAAATGCCCTGTTTGTGTAAAAATCCTGCTGGAGAAGCCAGACTAATTAGATGACCTAATAGGTCTCTTACTGCTTTTAACTTCTATAATTGTTAAAGCTTTACGCGTATTAAGTACATATCAAAACTCATAAACAACTGAAATTGCGTGGCTTTTTAGAGCTGGTTTTGGCCAGTAAAGTCGTCTGTGGAAGGAAAACAGTTGAAAACAGATTTCGCTGCCTCCAGGAACAATGGGGTTGTGTCACCACTTAGTAAAATACTTTATATTTTCATCCAAAAACGGGTAGTCACTGTTTCCAAGCGCTGCGTAACACAAAATGCATGGTAGCGCTTCTTGGTTAAAAACCAGATGCTACAGTGCACCTTCCTGAAGCACATTGCCCAGTAAAGCGTGTTTAAATCTGCGCACCAGGCTGAGAGGTCTTTGTTGGGTTTTATGGTCTTTCTTTGACATTTGCTCTATTCTGATTCCCAGTTGTTGGGTTTTTTCCACCGTTCCCATTGATCGCAGCTTTGCTGGTGTGGAGGAGCAGTCAAAGTCCATTGAAGGAGAAAAGTTCAGGCTCTTTGTGGCCAGCAGGTCGAGGGAGGGGATTCTGCCCCTCTGCTCCGCTCTGGTGAGACCCCCCTGCAGTGCTGCGTCCAGCTCGGGGGTCCTCAGCACAGGACAGACATGGACCTGTTGGAGCGGGGCCAGAGGAGGCCACCAAAATGATCAGGGGATGGAACAGCTCTGCTGTGAGGAAAGGCTGAGAGAGTTGGGGTTGTTCAGCCTGGAGAAGAGAAGGCTCCGGGGAGACCTTATTGCGGCCTTTCAGTACTTAAAGGGGCTTGTAAGAAAGATGGGGAGAGACTTTTTAGCAGGGCCTGTTGGGACAGGACAAGGGGAATGGTTTTAAACTAAAAGAGGGGAGATTTAGACTAGATATAAGGAAGAAATGTTTTACGCTGAGGGTGGTGAGACACTGGCCCAGGTTGCCCAGAGAGGTGGTAGATGCCCCATCCCTGGAAACCTTCAAGGTCAGGTTGGACGGGGCTCTGAGCAACCTGATCTAGTGGGAGATGTCCCTGCCCACGGCAGGGGGGTTGGACTAGATGACCTTTAAAGGTCCCTTCCAGCCCAAACTGTTCTATGATTCTATGATCAGCTGCATGAAATTGTCACTCCAGCGCACTCACAGTATTTCTTTGAGGACAAGGAGTAGCTTTAGGGAAGGGTGCCTGACCCGTAGACCAGCTGCAGTTGTCTGTTCATAGCACAGATACATCCCGGGCAGCGCAGCATCCCCTTCGCTGACCTCCATCCTGGCTGCAACTGGAAGGGACATAGTCTTCTGGCTACACGTTTCTTACTGCTTCTGTGCCTGTTGGCTGGGTGCAACCATGTTCTGTGTTTCGTGAGTCAAGGGCACGGCTCATTTCTGATGGGCTGTTGGATGGCAATTTGGCTCGTATGGATTGACCCACCAAAGGTGAGATCCTTTTCTCCCATTAACTGTGGTCTTCGTCCACGCGCTCCGGCAGCTGGGCTCCACTCTGCCCTCTGTGCCCCTCTCCTGGTGTGGGACTCTGCTGTTCAGGCACTGTGTGAAGCAGTCATGATGTGCCAAGTATCTGAGGGATGCACCTTATTTGCATAGATTTGAATAATGTCTACTTTATTGTGCCATTAAGCCTTCAATAAAAAGGAATTGCTTCTATAATTCAACAATGGGTTTATCAAAACACTCTAAATGAAAGTCTCTGACAGAGGCTGGTTTTAACCATCTGATGAAAGGTGTTACAAAGTTTGGAGATTTACATTTTTTTTTTTTTTAAGTGGGCCATTAAAAGCCACCTGTCAGGCTGAAGCACAGGCGTTTATAATGACCTGATCTCTGGTTCCTGAGTCCACTCCAAACCTTCTTGCAGAAAAGCAGCTTGGGTCTGCAACAAGAGCATTCAGAAACCACGCAGGAGGCAGACGTGCTGCAGAGGTGGGGAAGGAGAGGAGATGTGAGCTCTTCTTAGGTCTCCCCATGAAAATTCAACTTGATGAAGCCAGACAGCTTCTCCTTAGCTGCTTTGTGCCGTGGTAGCACCTACATAGGTCATGTCAAAACACAAGCAGGCTCACAGCAAGGCCAGCCATGGGTGAGATCCCCAACCAAGATAGCCGTTAAGTTGCTGGTTGAATTCCCCACGTGTTTTCCTCCCTGTCTGCAGAATACGGTCCCCGGGCCCCAGCGCCGGGTTGCTCTATATCTCGCAGAGGGCACAGTATGCCCTTCACTGCCAGCTGACCTCTTGCTTGCATCAAATTCATCATTCCCGTCACTCGGCGTGTGAGTCATTTCATCAGGCTGCGCTTTGTCTCTTGGCCTGGGGAGCGCACGCTTGGAGATGAGATGCAGTATGAGTCACAGTTCAAAAAGCAGGTGCCTGAACTGGTGCTGTCAAAAATAAATTTGCAGGACTTGATTCTTCATGCTGGTTTTTGCTGTTATTAACTGCAGCTTGTCTCAGGAAACCGGCTGGTTTTGATGGACAATAGACCATTTTTTCCCCCTTTAAATTTAAGATCGAAATTAGCTGCAGCAAGATGATCTTCTGCTTGGTATATTCCTTCCAAATTAGCTTGCAACTGCCTGATCCTGATAGATTGTGGATGCATCATTATAGAAAGTGTACTTCCTTGCTTTGCATACTTAATAGAAACAAAGTTCCCCATATAGTGAAATATTAACAATTATTTACTAATGCTTAGCTTTTCTGAGCAGGTTAATAAGGGAAGGAAGGAGGCTCAGAGTTATGTCCTCTGCCCTCAACTGTCCATGGTACATCAGATAGATGAAAAATTCAGCATGAGGGTCAGACTCATCCCCATGAAATAACATTGAATTTTAGGTATCGGCGTGGCCGGGGTCTGCTGTCACTCGCTGGACGACAGCACTGGCTGCCTGTTTGGGCTCTTCCAGCTCCGCAGGAGCTCCTCATGGTTCAGCGTGGGATCAGGAGAGCAGAGAGGAGGAAGACGTGTGACCTTGAGGAACGAAATAAAAATCCCATGGAAAGGGAAAGATCATGCCCACAGGGACTCGTAATGAGAGTTTCTGCTGCGTGCTCAGGGTTCATTAGTTGGAAAGGGCAGAGGAGGAGAAAGGGTCTCGTTTGGGGCTGAAAGATTAGCTAAATTACCCTCAAAGTCCCTTCAGCTCTGTGACTGAGAGCTGTATAATGAACTACTTCTATTCTTTACCATTTTATGATGTGCAGGAGAATCAGGGTGGTTTTGATACCGTTACAGAGGCCCTGGCAAAGCCTGAAACGCCTCTCCGGTCACCCCTGGTCCAGAGCAGCAGACGAGGTGCAGGGAGGGACTGTTGGGAGAGCTGGAGAAGGGGAAGGGAGTGCTTATGTTCAGAGAAGAAATTCAGAGTGTTGCTTGTTCAGATGAGCCAAACGAAGGCCGAGATGTACCCTAGCATAAAGCCTAGGGAGAGGGCGAAGGCACAGAAGAACATCAGATGGATGAATAAATTTAGATGGGGAAGAATTGAGGTTAGAATAAAGTTTCTGGTATCAGAGCGGTGAGATCCAGAAGCAGGGAGCCTCTGGAAAGCTCTCACAAAAGTGATGGCACAGACTGAAAGTGTAACTACTTTTAAAGCAGAGCATTGCACTTTTATGTGCAGTCACCTGCATTAGCGAAGGGCTGGATTCGGTGACTGTGAGAAGTATTTTCCAGCCTCCTGTTTCTGCATATTGGCTGGAGGATGATGAGCGTGCTGCTAAGCATCCCGATGACATTACAAAGCATATTGGAGTAGAGTTGCACAGAACAATTTATGTTGGGGAAGGAATAAAGTTGCAGAAGTGTTTTGATTAAAATCATAGAATGGTTTGGGTTGGAAGGGACCTTTAAAAGTCATCTGCTGCAGTGACCAGGGACATCTTCCACTAGACCAGGTTGCTCAGAGCCCCGACCACAGAATCATAGAGTAGTTTGGTTGGAAGGGACCTTTAAAGATCACCTAGTCCAACCCCCCTGCCACGGGCAGGAACATCTCCCACTAGATCAGGTTGCTCAGAGCCCCGTCCAACCTGACCTGGAACGTTCCCAGGGATGGGGCATCTACCACCTCTCTGGGCAACCTGGGCCAGTGTCTCATCACCCTCAGCGTAAAAAATTTCTTCCTTATATCTAGTCTGAATCTCCCCTCTTTTAGTTTAAAACCATTCCCCCTTGTCCTGTCGCAACAGGCCCTGCTAAAAAGCCTGTCCCCATCTTTCTTATAAGCCCCTTTAAGCACTGAAAGGCCGCAATAAGGTCTCCCCGGAGCCTTCTCTTCTCCAGGCTGAACAACCCCAACTCTCTCAGCCTTTCCTCATAGCGGAGGTGTTCCATCCCCCTGATCATTTTTGTGGCCATTAATCCAGTAAGAGTTAAAAGCAAATACATCAATAAGGTATTAAAATAGATAATCTCTTCTTGGCTTGTTCAGTTGCTCCTTCACCCTTCTCTTCCCCCCACTATTTCTTCTCTGCTTGGTCCTTGCCGCTCACTCTGCTCAACCCTGAGGATGAGCGTGAGTGCTCGCTGGAACACCCAAGCACCGTGCTCCAACCTCTGGGATTCAGCAGAACAGTGGAATGAGTAAGGTACTTGGCTCTCCCCAAAAGAAAATAAGCTTTGTGCTCGGTGCACGCTCCTGCTCCTAGCCAGAAGTCCGTGGGCTGTATTTCTGCAGTTGCCTTCTCTGTGCTCTCTCCATTACCTCTGGTAATTGAGTCGCCTCTGGGATATAGCACCAGGGTATGCTTGGTTGCTTTGTGGGAAAAGCATTATTTTGAGTTTGATCCCTTTGTTGGGGGTGGGGAGAAGATGAAGAAATCTGCAGTCATAAACCAGGCAGACGGCAGCTTACGTCGTTATAGCCTGTAGAGTACGTATTTATCTACCTTGCACAGACTAACAAATTGTTGTTGCAATCATTACAGTAAATATGAGATATGAAAACAGTTTTAAGTTTCATTTTGCTTGCTGTCATCGCTTTTTTTCTTTTTTATTGAGCAGCAGTAATTTAATAGCATTGTTTGACTCCTGTTTGTTTTTTTTCAGTCTTGCATTGTATTGAATTTCTGTTGAACATTTAAGTACAGTAGTACAATTTTATGCCTAATGGAAAAAGCAATAATGATTTCATTAATACCAGGGTAGAATTTGTCCATACTAAACAAGAAATCAGAAAGCACTGAGCGTATCAGGTAAAACAGTGTTTCTTAGCTTTTTTTGCTTATGTGGAACAAAAGAAGGCACTCTCTTGTACCTGTACTCGTAGGCGTAGACTTGCATCCGCATCTTACTGTTGTGCCATCCCACAATAACGCTGATCGCGTGTTATTGTGTGTGGGATCGGGCCCCGGCTCAGGTAAGAGCGTATTTTAGTTTCTGGGCTGTGCTGTTGCATTTTGTCTTTCTAATGACATATTGAATTTAGCTGTAGATCATTCAAACAAAATCTTTACAAGAGTACAGTGGGAGGGTGATGCTCAAAGACATCACCATGGATCCACCAAGGGATCCATTCCCCTGCTCCTCTAGGGTGGGAGAAGGCTGGCTGCCCATTATATCTTCATAGTTATCAATTCACATTTTATCTGAAAACTGTATTTCATGTCCATATTTGTAATTTAAGTGTGAAATACTCATATTCAAAGTAAACAGGCTTCAGTAAAGCATGTTAAGAATAGTCTATCTTAGGATACGACAGGTTGCTGAAACCAGATCCAGAGCCAGGATCACAAATAGGTCCCCTGCTCTACGGAATCCTCTGCTTTTCAGCTGAAAAAAGGCCAGTGCAATCCAGTAGACTTTCTAAAGCACTTTTCCAGAGCAACCAGCTACCTAAGAACATAGTCCAGAGTGGTCTAGAAGACCACTGGAAAATGAACACAACCCCTTGGGAAAGAACAGAAATGAAAGACAAAATTGGGGGAACACAGCTTAAAGCAAACAACAATGAAATAGAGAGGGGTTTGGGGGTAAATATTCTTTACCATGTTAATGCATACAGTGCTGTGAAGGTTGTCATGTGGAGTTAAACTCTGGAAATGGAAGTTGAACCTCCAAATCGTGGTGGTCAGACGTGACGATATTTGTGATACGCTGCTGATGGGTTTGAAGAAAAAAAAAAACCTTAATCCTGTTGTTTAGCATAAGCTGCTCCTTTGTTATTGAATTTAGGGAGAAATACAAGCCTTGTGCGGTGCTTGACTTTTTAATAGCTAGATTTTTATTAAGTAAATGTGTTTTTTGCGATGACTAGGCTTTTGATTGTTACTAACATTGGTTTTAGCTTTGCTAGCTGCGTGCTGGAAATTTGCCAAGCGCAGAAACATGGTTCGTGCCCTGAAGCTTGTACAATCTGAGAAGGACGAGGCTGGGGGAAGAGGGAGGGTGTAACACACTGGATAACATTTGTTTTCTCCTCTTCCTTCCCTCGCTGCAGACTGTACCAAAGCCAATAGCGCTGGAGCCCTGCTTTGGGAACAAAGCAGCCGTTCTCTCTGTATTCGTGAGGTTGCCTCGAGGACTTGGGGGTATACCACCACCAGGACAGTCAGGTGAGGAATATCATCGTGTCCACTGGCTTGCTATTAACTCTGTGCGCCTTCCCCAACCTTAGAGGTTCACCTTACAGTTTCAGACTTGATCGCGCAGTAATTGCTGTACCCGCACCGCAGCTGAGGATGTGCTTGGGTTATTTTAAGCTAGCTAGCTTGGGCCCTGCTAGCTTCCGACCTGAGTTTCTTGGGTCAGTTGATGGATGAATATTTGATATTTGGATTACACTTTCACTTATGGCTGGGGAAAAAGGGGGATCTGGTACAGACAGGTTTGCAGTAGTTACTTATGAAAGTAACTTGTCTCCCAGCCTACTCCCTCCATTCCCAGCTCCATTTGTAAAGAGACGTCAAGTCCTTTCAAAGCATCCGTGCTGTCCTCTTAGCAGCTCTGGACAGAGAAGTTTTCTCCATCCAGCTTAAGGTTTCCTTGTTCCCAGCCCCTTCTCACTTAAACCTGCTTGCAGGGCACTGAGGCGTAATCTCCTGGACAGTTTGTGGTTTAACTGGGGTTTCTCCAGTGCCCAGTGAGCATGGTGGATCTTAAAAGAGTACTCGCTGGGTTTGAGATGGGATGGTTTGGTTGTGAGCTGTGTTGAACTAAATCCCAGATGGCCAACGGTGGTTTGTCTGTGGATCTGCCAAGAGGGTTGCAGAGATGAGAGATGTCCGGGAAGCGCAGTGGAACGTCCATGCACGTGTGCTTTCAGGATTTATTCTAGCACATCTACTGGTGCAGAGGAAGACATCTCTCTATCCTTACGGGTTTCACATCCATTAATACCCACACTGCTTATTTCCAGCTTTTTCTACTGCAGTTGCTTTCAGTAAAACATGCAGTATTTAAAAGCTTATTTCGGAATAGCTGCTAGAGTTTAATCTCTTAAGCCAAAATGCTTTTCTAGTTTGCTTTTTTTAAGAAGAACTCAAAAAGTTATATTCATTTTGTGGCTTGGAGGGGTTTTTTCAGCTGTGGCGGAAGGATTTGTTTCTGTGACTATTTTGTTCGGTGACTATTTTGTTTTCTTGCCTCAGGTCTTGCAGTGGCCAGTGCACTGGTGGACATTTCACAACAGATGCCAATTGCCTACAAAGAGAAATCGGGTGCAATACGAAATCGGAAACAGCAGCCCCCTGCACAGCCAGGAACCTGTATTTGATGCATGGACATCAGAAACTGTATAGGGTTTTAAACAAAACAGAAAAGTAATACCTAGGAGGAGGAGAAAGATTTCCAAGTTGTGTCACAAGAGACTAGAAGCACTCAGAAAAACACAACTTCCTTGAACCCAACTTTTTCTCTCATCTGCGTGATAGTTGGCTTTATTTGACAACTGCTCCACTTAAGTTTTACTGACACGTGGCTTCAGATTGCTCCTTTGTTTTCTTCGAGTTTAAAGTAAAATAATTTTATTGCAGGTCCAGTAACATCCGATCGCCGCCATTCATGGTCAGTGTAAATAGAACAGTAGTCCAATATGAATGACACTCAGGTTTATACATGGAAAGTGCTTTGTAGTTCATGTATTTATCGAACTGTACAAAAAGAAAAAGATGCAGTGTTTACAGGTGTCAGCTCTCAACACATAAACACTACTATTAATCTTCAAAGCATCTTCATCCTTTGTTTTCATTTAATATTATATGTTTATTCTCTCATTATTTAAGTGGAACTCTCTTCCAGATACAGCGTTTTTGTAGTCATCATGGTCCAGAACATCAGGAACGCAAAAGCTGGGATGGTTTAAAGGTTGATGTCACATGTTGCTCAGACCACATGCAATACCTGGAGAAGCTGAATGTTGCTTTTGAAGGACTCGGTGTTTGCATAGTCTTAACCTGCTTGGAGTACACCACACACAAGTGCCTGGACTTGAACAGATCTAGGGAGTGAGGAGGCTGCTACACACATTTCTTCTTAACGTAATTATATTCCTTTAAAATATATGTATGCACACACATATATAGTCACCCAAGGCAATCTGTGTTCTTTGTAATATATCATGTGCAGTCAGGGGAAAATGGCATTTTCCTGACCGACAAACTACTCAAGCAGTTGGAAATATCTGGAGGGGAAGTAGAGTTTCAGTGTCTCATAAGAAAACTCCTGGTTTCACCAGCGCTTTTAGTAGAAGCAGTTTGTGTTCCAGGCCAGATAGGTGATATTTCTTCTGATTTTTCTCTGCCCATTTGACCTCTTCCCCTCCCCCTTCCCTCCTGCCATTCTTCTGGACGAGAGCTGAGCTGTGCCGAGGCTCTGCTCCTCGGCAGTAAGATTTGCTTCATCTCCTTACAGGGAGTAAAAAGCAACACTCCGGGTGCCAGATCATTTGAGGATGAAGTAAAATAGAACTTTAAATAAATAGAGCAGCTTCGTTTGGCCACAGGTTTGCGTTTTACATGATGGGTTACTGATATTTCCCATATGGGTTGAACTGTCTTAGATGTGGAAGAAGGTGGCTTGTTGGTGAAGGGAAGGGACTTGCAAGCAGCAAAGACAAGGCTTGGCTTTTGGGGGATGTATCAAACCGTCTTGAAGTACTCTGACTAGTTGGGATTATGTTTTGAGGTTCAAGGCTGGACTTAACCCATCGGTCTGTGCATGCTGGTGCCCAATGTCTCATTGATTCTGGAATGTGGCGTAGCGCCGGGGCCACGCGAAGTTGTGATCTTGAAGCTGGTAGGAAGATGTTACATGAAGGTGCCAAACGAGGCGTGTAATTGTTGCTTAATCACAGTAAGTGCGGTTTCATTCAGGTTGCCGAGTCGCTGGTTTCTGATGAGGACATCTAGTACTTATGAAATGGAGAAGTAACAAATTGAGGGGAGTGAAGGAAAGTGCTCTTGCATCTTCTGGACAGGTAGCACCCTTGTCCAAAATGAAACCCAAGTAACTGCATCTTGTTTTGTGCACGTTTTGGTGATCGATGATGTATCAGCCACTTGTTCCTTTTTTTTGTTTCTTTAACTATTTTGAAGAAGTTCTTTGGAGCGCGTCAGCATCGCAATAAAGACGTGAATTGCCATGCGTGTCCGGACAGCGGTGATGGGGGACAGCCTGCTGGTTTAAAGACCATGGTGGATTATAATTCTGATTTCATGTGTCATTTAACAAATACAACAGAACTGCAGAAAAAATATTGGGAAAAAATGCATTTTATGTATTTATATATATATATTCATATATATATTTATATATATAATGCACCTGTTTCTAAACTAGAAGTTTAAATGCCCTCTGGGGAAAAGAAATTATGGGAGGGAAAGGGGTGAGCTATGTCTTTTAGAATGAGGGGGTTTAGGCAATTTAAGTTTTAACTGATGCACAGATTACCTCAGACAGATTCATCTCCTGAAAATATTTTCTAACTTCCTATGTGTATAGGGCTAACCTGAACTAGAGAAATTATACTGGACTAAAATCCCTCCCCTGTTATTACTTTACAGGTTTTCAGTCGTGGTGCACATCCTCATGTTCAGAGATGTCTTCTTGCTTCTCCGACACTTTTTTGGGGAGGAAAACTGCCAACCCAAACTGAGAAAGCTCTTGTGCTTAAGTCTCCATATTCAGGACAGCACTTAAGCAGGTGCTTAAAGTTGTTGCTTAGGTTTTCCTGAAAAGAAACAGCTTTCAGAATAGGCCTGGAGGGGTGATATATTTTTACATTAACAAAAAGACATAAATGGATTTTCCCCCCCCAGAGAGCTGGGCTGTCTAGTCTCAAAAACTTAGGGTGGAGCATGCCCAGAAGTGTAGCCACAAAGTTAGGTGTCAGATATTGGCAAGACGAGCAAAAATGATCAAACTTCTGAGATTTAGCAGAACCAAAAAATGTAAATAGAGGAATGAAACTTATTTATATAAATAAAACGAAACAGCTCCTTTAGGATGTAGCTCTGCTCTGCATCTTATCTCCATACTGATGAGGGAAAAAGAGAACTCTCATACATATCTCTGCTGCAAACAGTTTCATCCCAAGTTAAAGGTAAAATAGAGGTGAAGATGGGAATGGATGGGGGGAAGAAGAATTGCCGGTGGTTTATCACCAGGCCAATATCAAAAGTGAAGGATTTGTGGGTTTATTCCTTTTGGAGGTTAGGGGGGGGGGAAAGCAACCTTATTTCATGGGAGAATCTGTAAATAAATGAAAAATAACACACCGATTTTGCACTTGTACATAAACTATACAGTAGCGTGCAGAACATTGAAAGATTTAAAGTGTATATAAACCAGAAAAATATTGAATGTATTTTTGATGCATTTTAAATGATGTATGAGTTTTGTCTTAATAACTTCTTCATATGATGAGTATTAGATAACTTTCCAGAGCTTTAAGGAAACATCAAATTATATTCGTGATGTCTTGCAGTATAAAGCAGGGAGGCATAACTTGACTTTTATGTATTCAAATGCATTTCACTTAAATGTATAAGCGAAGTAAAATACGTCTCTTCCATTTGAAAGGGGAAAAAAACAACGCTTGAAGACAGGTAATAAATGTACTTAAAGAGGTCATTACTTGGAGGATTAAGTCAGCAGTTTAAGCCTCTACCATCAAGATTGTGCCAGTGATTTCCGTTCAAAATCACCATTTTCAAGCGTTTATAACTGGCTGAAATTCAGCATTCAAGGTCTCAACCCTCAGAACATTTTTATTCTTTGAGAGTAGCCTTTAAAAAAAATTCATAAAAAATCAGAAATGTGGTAGCCCTTTTATTCTAGAGAGCAACAGTGCCATTGGATCTCCAAATAACATACATTTTTTTGGTTCACTCTTTTCCATTCTTTTTAGCCCAGAATTTTCTCTGGACTGTTGTAGCATGAGTGACAGGAGACCCTGCCATGGTATGGGTCAATATGTTGACTGCAAGAAGATTTATGGGACACAAAACTTTTGAGTTATTGCCACTCTCCCTGGGCTTAAAATGCGCTGTATTGAAATTGCCAAAATAAAGCTATACATGATGGGGTAATGCCTGTGATTAGCATAAAGTCATAGTGTATAATTTACCAAAATCTGATGGTATGGTACCATAAAAGCATGACAGCCCCTGTTGGCAGATACACGCTTCCTTAGGGGTAGTTTGTGTACTAAATATTGCTCAGAAGCATCATTTTCTCTGCAGTGAACGTTTTATCAAAATACATAGTCACTGGGTTTATAGTACGGTTTTGAAATGGCAGCTCAGCTTGCTTGGCCCTAAATAAGCTGAAACGAGCTTTTGATGAAATACCCTCACTCCAGAGGCTGAAATAAAACTTCAGGCTTTTCCCATAACCTGCTGCAAGTCCCGTGCCGCAAAGACGAGGCTGATTCTCCATCCTTACCTGCTCCCGATGTTGGCAGCTGCTTTTTCTTTTCCACGAGACCCTGAGTTAGGGACAGAGCATCAGCTGCATCTCTGGACCTGTAAAACCCTTTTCCCTTCAAACAGGAGTTTGCCAGCACTGAGCTTCCGAGAAAGCAAAGAACGGACCCTACATGCCGGGAGCGACTTTTAAACTCATCCGTCCAACTTAGAGTAAGCTGCGGACGTCTCTTCTTTTCCCGTTTTCTACCTTCATTTGGCAATACCGTAGGGGAAGGGGAGGGAAGGGGGTTCGGGTTTTCGGAGCCTCCTGAGCTAAGCTGCAGGAGCAGGTTGGGAGAGGGAGTTGCGCGTGTTTTAAATGGAAAGGTGCTGCTGGAAGATGCAGGCGCCAGCGTTTGGGGACGCGGGAGCAAAGGGAAAGGAGCGGCAGGTGCGCGCTTCTCATTTTCGGGCGCGGTGTTGGCAATTTTAGTCAAATTCACACTCCTGTTGATAGCTGCTTAAATTAGCTTTCGTTTCCCATGCTAGGAGTACTACAATAATGTGTATTTACGCTGGTTTTTTCTGCTTCTGCCTCAGGGCAGGTTTTGTTCAGTTCATTACTTTGTTCTAATACTACACATGGACAATTTTTGTGCGTCTTCCAGGTACTATAGTTCTTTAGACATTTCCTCTCCATTTATCATTGACTCCACAAACCTCACCAGAAGAAAGAAGGAAAAAAAAAAAAATTGTGGAGGTGTGTAACATATGTCAGTCCATTTTTTTTTTTTTTAAAAAAGCAAAAAGAAAATAAAAATAGAGTTTTATATTACTCTGAAATTTGTGCACAATAAATGTTCTTTACACTAGGATCCTTGAATTAATTGTATTCTGGATTTTTTTTTTCTTTGTTCTGTAATTATTTACGATTCTTATCTGTGTTCAGACGAGCTTAGTTTGTTAATATGTATAATTTAGCATTTATTGCATTCATATGTAAATATGAGCAAGTATTGTAAACTATTTCATTGCTGGGGATTGTGGGTGTTATACATACACACATTTAGGACTGCAGGTTTTGGTATAATTTTTTGTATTGTAAAATAACAGCTAATTTAAAGCAGGAACGAGAAAATTATTGGGAGATCTGTGCATTTTAAATACAAATGTGAAGTACATGTATATAAATAAAAGTAAATAATGCAAATCTTTCCTCTGAAATAAAAAGTTAGATGATCTGGTTAAAATTTTTTTCCCTTGTTTTTTCTTCTTCCTTTTTTCCTTCCTTTCTTAAAATAGGGGGAAGAAATAACTCAGGATGTTTTTAAAGACTCCTGGCTGGGGTGAGGGTGAGTTTCTACCATGGTGGTGGTGGATCTCAAGGTGCTCGTGTCTCCTTGAGCGGGCTGTGTTCACCCCGTGCCAGGTACCGAATTTGGGAGGAGGAAAAAGACGACGTCCTCCACCGAAGCATGGGAGTAGCTGCTGTGTCTGCACACTGCCTTGTTCCCCCAAAACCATCACCCTCACCTACATCTACGGGGCAACGAAGCTGGTGAAGGGCCTGGAGCACAAGTCTGATGGGGAGCGGCTGAGGGAACTGGGGTTGTTTAGCCTGGAGAATAGGAGGCTGAGGGGAGACCTCATCGCGCTTTACAACTACCTGAAAGGAGGTTGTAGCGAGGTGGGGGTCGGTCTCTTCTCCCAAGTAACCAGCGATAGGACAAGAGGGAATGGCCTCAAGTTGTGCCAGGGGAGGTTTAGATTGGACATTAGGAAAAATTTCTTCACCGACAGGGCTGTCAAGCATTGGAACAGGCTGCCCAGGGAAGTGGTGGAGTCACCATCCCTGGAGGTATTTAAAAGACGTGTAGATGAGGCCCTTAGGGACATGGTGTAGTGGGCATGGTGGTGTTGGGTTGATGGTTGGACTCGATGATCTTAGAGGTCTTTTCCAACCTTAATGATTCTATGATCCTCCCTAAGGTATCGTAGGGAAGCTCTTGGTCCCTGATCTTCTCCACGGCTGTCTCTGAAGGGTGGTGGAAAGGAGGAAAAAGTCTTTGCTGTAGAGAAAAAGGGGCTTGTCCTCCATGCAGGTCACCTGGGATGGTCAGGGCTGAAGAGGGAATTTATTTGCTCCAACCTCCTCAGCGCTGGGGTCATGAGTCCTTGCTGTCGTGACATAGCTGGTTTTTATTTGGTTCGGCGACTGTGTGACCATCCCAAAGCTCAGGGCTTCTGCATTCGGGGCTTAAATAAGCCCAACAGCAATAGAGAATCTCAGCCTCTTCCCTTTCTTACTCTCACTGCCAGTTTTTCCACTAAAGCGCTCCTTCCTTTGAATCAGAAGAGAAAAATCTGCCATCCCTGGAGACTGTATCATCCAAAGAGTTCTGCTAATAATTGTGCAACCTTATCAAATATCGGTGCCAGCTGGTGTTTCAGACGCACACAAAAGCTGGGAGAGCAAAGTCGGAGTGACCTCTCCTCTCCCACCCCTTGGAAGCCCGCGTGCAGCGCACCCCGCATCCAGAAACAGATTCCTGCCGAGACGCGATCCGTTGTTCTCCATTTATTTTTATGTCGCTTTTCAGCTTTGAAATTAAGCACTGCTGAGATGAAGCAGAGTTGAACCTGACATTTATGAGCCATGAAGGTTTCAGTCACCGCCGTCTCCTAAGACCGTTGTGCTACTTCATCCCGTGGCATTAAACTTGGATGCCGAAGCCCAATTCTCAGAAATTGCTGCCGAGCTGAGCGGAGCCTTCCAGTCTAAAAGCACAGCGTGGTGTGTCCAGACTTGAAATGAAGTGGGCAGGGGGTAGTGGTTTTAAAGCTAGTTTAAGCTCATTTTGGACAGCAGGATAAAACGTAGAGGTATGAGGCCGTATTTCATCCCTGCTCTGATTTTTCTTCTTGTGTTGTAGCAAAAAAAAAAAAAAAAAAAAAAAAAAGGTTTGCAGGGAAGGAATGGAAGAGAGCACGGAGGCTCCCCAAGGCTCCGCGTACGTCCAGGACGATGCTCTTTGCTGTGTCACCCATCGTTAATGAACGCGGTTGGGTAAGGAGCCAGAGGGATATTTGCCACGCAGCTTTTCTTTCCACAAGACTTAAATATCAATCATCTACAGAAGAAGGGGAAGCGATTTTAAGTCTTTTTACAAAACAACCAATTTAACTCAACCACCCTACAGGAAGCCTGGACTTTGGGTTGGATTGGGCGTTGTTTCTCCTTATCCGGGTAAAAGGTGGGGTTTGGGATGGGTTACACATGGCTGGTTGGTAGGAAAATCATCCGTTGGTATGGTGGAAGCACAAACGCTTGGTTTTTTTCCCCATTAATGGGAAGAGGGGAGGAAAGAGAGGTGTACAAATGAGCCAGAGCTCCACAGCTAGCACAGCTTACCATTTTGGAACAAACAATTTGCAGAAGTTTTTGTGTTCCTCCTTGGGGGTTTTGGTTTCTGAACTAATTAAGTAGCAACTAAGCAGGGGATCGAGTGACAAAATGAAAACTCGGAGACATTTTCAGAGGCATAAGGTAAAGTAGGTGGGGGGAAATTTTAATAAGACGACTGATGGGACCTGCTGATGAGTTTATGGGCTGGAGGTGGTGCTTCAGGACCCAGGAGTCACCACCAGTCGGAGGTGGGCTGAGCTACCAGTGTTCCCCATTGCAGGGGTGGCCGGGAACAGCAACACCTCCCAGAACTGTGTCTGCAACACCAGATAGCCCCAACACCCTCGGTCGCGTGATTCTGGGACACCAGTCATCACCCTGTGGCCAACACTGAGATCAGGTCCATGATGCCCTTGGAGGGCTGTTTTCTCCCCGGTGACTCCAGAGACTCAGTGACCCCTGCACTAGGGGTGTCTTAGGAGAAGTTAAGATCTGCCCCAAAATGAAAGAGCAAGATCCAACATTGAGATGCACGATCAGAACTTTCCTTCCCCCTCTGCTTCTCTGTGTTCCCGGGTCCCCAATCAGACCTTCTCGTGCACCTCCCAGAAGCCACGTCTGCAGGGAACTCAGCCAAAAAACGCTGCCGAAAGTGCTTCTGCCCACTCTGGCTCTAACGAGGAGGGTGACAACCTGCTCCTCACGGCGAGAAACCCGGGGCGCAGCTCCACGAGCCCACAGCCTGCAGGACCGGGGCTGGTTTTGATCTCACTCCACCAGCAATGACCAGCGATGCCGTGGGAGGGTGGGATTTAACCTCTCCTGATCCCCACGCGGGCCCTGAATTTAGTTTGGAAGCAGAGTTTTAGCGGGGAGGTGTGGATTGTGACAACTGATCACGAAGCATCGTCATGACGAGGGATGAAAGCATGGAGATAACTGGTGTCTGCCTTTCCCCATCCGTCCCACCAGCAGCCCGCTGACTTTTATCAGGTCTGCTTTCCAGCCTTGCAGCCACAATGTGCCTCCGACAGCGTGACTGGCACTATTTCCATTGACGCGTTCCCTGGGATCCCCGCTCCCACCAGAAATCATTTCCACTTCTCCTTAGAGAAGGGGAAAAAAAAAAAAAAAAAAAAGCGCTTTGAACATTTTTCATGTCAGAGCTAATTCTGCAGCGCTTCCCTTTGGCTAACATCCGCCGTTTCCGCACTCGGTGCAAAAAGACAACATTTTAATAACCGAAACGAGTTGCATCCAGCCCTATCAGCACATTAGCACCGTTTGCATGGAGATAATGGAGGGTAAATTGTTGTTTCTGCTTCAAACGTCCCCTCGCAGCGGTTGTACATCAGCCGCAGGATTTCGCTTGTGCTGCGTCTGCAGTCCCAGCGCGACGGGGGGTCGTCGGTCCCCGTCGGGTCCTGCTGGCAGGCCTCTCCTCCAAACCTCCAGAGATGCCCTGGGCTCATCTCTGCCCCGGGGGCTCCAGAGGTTGTAGGACCTTTTCTCTGGGAATTAGGGAAAGTCATTTCACCTGCTCTTGCTTCCGGATTTGTCCCTGTCTGATGTCCCTGGTTGGAGGAGGGAGTGGGGCTCAGTTTTGTCGTGGGCACAACCTGTGTGCCAAAAAGCCAGACCCAGACCCCCCGAGATGTGATAGAAGTGAGGGTCAGGCAAAGCCCACTCTAGCGATTAGAGGTGCTTTTGCTCCAAAATCTCTTCACCTCAAATTTAGGGTGATTTCCAGGCTTGCTTGAAGCCAGTTGCTATGACCCACAGCAGGGATGCCCTAACCAGCCCTTCGCCCCGTATCGATCACAGAATCACAGAATGGTTTGGGTTGGGAGGGACCTTTAAAGGTCACCTAGTCCATCCCCCTTACCATGGCAGGGACACCTCCAACTAGATCAGGTTGCTCAGAGCCCCGTCCAACCTGGCCTGGAATGTTCCCAGGGATGGGGCATCTACCACCTCTCTGGGCAACCTGGGCCAGTGTTTCACCACCCTCAGCGCAAAACATTTCTTCCTTATATCTGGACTGATCAAACCAGCAGACGCTGCCCCATCGGGTAGCCGGCAGGAGCAAGGACAGACCCTGCGACCACGGGAGTCCCGCGGTCTCCTTCAAGGCCAGGGCCCCCCTGAAATCCATCGCCGTCTGGCCCTGGACCGTCCCTCACCAGCTTTTTGGGTGCTGACCTTGGGCGAGCGGCCGCCTGCCAAGAAGCAGGGAAAATACATCAAACCTGCAACGTTTTCACAGCACGTTTCAGGTTCAACCGGCTGGAACTTTCCCAGGAAATTTTCTTTGTCTCGGCAAAACCTCAGCCACCGAAACAAGCCCGCGCCTTGTGGGGAAGGAAACGGCTTTGACAGGAGTCCCGAGTCCGGCCCTAACCCTCAGGCTTTGCTCCCCCTCCGCATCCTCAGCTGCTTCGTGCATGCACGAGGACAAACATGGTTTTGGGCAGGAAAAAGTGCAACGTTCGACCTTGAACTCCCTTTGTGTTTAGGAACTGACTTGAATTTCATTTGCCATTTTTATATAAATTTTATATACGTTTGTTTTCCAGAATTTTTTTTTCCACCAAAAATTGGCAAGAAAACATTCAATTTCCCTCTAATCAATTTTCCTGTGATCTCTTTTTTTTGTTTGTTTTTTTTTTTTTAAGCTGCCAAAAATAACTCACAGATGTTCGTGGCATGAACAGAAGTCTCCCCGGCTGGCATGAACTGCCACCCTCCCTCCTCCTCCATCTCCCTCCTCCTGTGCCCTGCGGAATGGTGCAGCACCAGCCGCCCCCAGTTATTTCCACCCCCCCTCCCTGGGTTACGCGGTGACATCTCGGCATTAGTGGCTCCACATGCCACTAATTGCGGGTGCAATTATTGCCATCCCTGCTACATCTTGCAATGCCTCCCTCCTCCTGCGCCGGCACCAGCTTGGAGCTAAATCTTCCCCAAATTGTTCCCAAAGCTTTGCATGCGTCACCCCTGCGTGCAGCGCAATCAGGACTCGCGTGGGTCCGTGTCCCCTTCCCGGGTGGCATTGATGTCTCTCCATCTCAGCAGAGTTGGTTTTTCACCTGCTGCCCCTCCTTGCTGGTAGGCAGCAGATCAGAGCTGGGTTTCCAGCCAAGCACGAGGCATCTGAGCCCCACCGCTCCGCCAACCCCCCCAAAACATCCCCCCATTTCTTCCAGCTGCCCTTACGGCGCGGGACCAGCGAGCTCGGCAGATGCACGAGCCTGGACGTACGGGGACGGACAGCCTGGCGTCGCAGACGGGAGCAAAGGGGGTCAGGAAAATGCATGTGTGCTTTATTCATGGATATGTTTGAATATTGACATGTACAGAAGAGATAAGTACAGGTTACACCCCGGTAGTATAGCCAGACATCAAGCATCCTCCCCTACGTGCCCGCGCCCACGCACGCGCCCAGGCCGTTGGCATCACCCTGCTGCCCTCGGGGTTATTGCTCCAGCAGCGGCTCCCCGCCGCGCTGTCTCCCTCCCTGCTCACGCTCTTGCTTTGACGACGATGTGGTATTTGTAGATACACAATATTTCAAGGGCTTTCAGGACTGCCAAACCACTGGGAACGGTGCTGAGCAGCCAAAAAAATAGAGTTTGGTGGCTACAGAAAGTTTGGCTGGTTCTTTTCTTCTTTTTTTTTCTTTTTTTTTTTTTCCCCTCCCCATGACTCTTTGTGCTTATGAAAGTCCCCAGGTATGGAGTAATTCCTAAAAAAATCGTCTCCCATTCTCTCTCTTGGCTCACTCAGTCCTTTGCCTTTTCAAGCAGCTGCTATGACTTTGGTCGTTAGTCAAGAGACTTAAAAATGAAGATCCATGGTTCACTTCACAGAGTTCAAGAGAGATGAAATTTCATCGAAAAAAATTACCGACTTTTCACAAGGGAAAAGAAACGGCCTGTGCATGCATGTGTTTGTGGGCGGGGAGGAATGCAGTCGGGTTTCCTTCCTCCAGAAGGACTGCTCAAAAGCCATCCTTTTTTGCAAAGTTTGATTCGTGAACAGGCTCGGAGGGAGAATGGACATTAAACGTTGGCAAAAAGGGTGAAACGATCAGGAAAAAGCCATGCAGGTTTGGGGATTTTTTTTTTTTGTTTAAATTCTGTGTAATCTGACTGCCCATCCCCCCCCCCTGGCTCTTTCCTGCTCATTGCTCTGTGCCTCACTCCATTTCGAAGCATCCCCGGGCCGCGGGGAACCCCCGGGAGTGCAGGACCTGGCCTGGGACAGTGTCTGAAGGACGCTCTATCCAAACTCACAGCACAGGACAAAGGCTGAGGACAGGGACTGTAATTTCAGACCTGCAACCTCAACTCCGCAGATGCTTTTGAGGTCCCTCAATCCAGGGCACGGGGAGGAAACCCCTCCAGCAGACACCCACCTACATGAACCCACCGCAGTTTCTGCGGGGATCCCGGCAGACCGTTGCCATGTTTTTTGAGCTTCTCATGCAATGCCTCTGTGATATGATCTATGGTAGTCGGCTGTCACCTTCTACGGCCTCGGGGCACTTTTAGCTGTTGCTCTGCCATCCTTCCAAAACTGAGGACTTGAGAAGACACCGCAATGGGAATTGAGGGTCTCGTTGGACTGTGATGCTTAGAGACAACTAACATCCTAAGGAGTCTTTAAAGCAAGATATAAATCCAGGGGACATGGTGATGTCTCTCATTGAAATTGTTAAAAATCGTTTAAGATAAATCTGCCAGAAAGTGTAAACAGACCATTGGTCCTGCTGTGGGACACGGTGATGGGCTAGGTAACCTCTGGAGGTCTCTTCCATCCCCTCTAGTCTCTGAGTAGGATTCTCCACATCTAGTTTTCACAGCATACCAGTCCTAAGGGAGAGCTCAGGTGGGGTTGCCAGTCATCCTGACCACCTAGAAAAAGTCTATCTCTGCTGGCTGCCAATCAGAGAAGGAAACGGCCAAGAGCCATGAGAGGCTGCAGGAGCGGGTACTCCTGGAAAGCAGCTGACACTTCCATGCCCGTCCTACACAGAGACTCAGCCCCAGCAAGGTTAAAGGCCGGTGGAGACAGGCTTGCTGGGGCCAGATGTGTAGAAGAGCAGGGCATGACTAGAGGACTTGAAAGGAAAGCGGCAGCAGAAGGCAATTCACAGCATGACCTCATGATGTTGAGGTAGTTCCTTGCCTTTGAAGGGCTGAGCATCAGGATTTAATCCCTTTCTCACCTGTGGCTCAGAGGACACGAGTTTTGCAGAGTTGCAGCTAGCAGTTGTGTCACTTGGTGCACAGGTGGCTTCACGGTCCCTCAGAGGACACCGATGTCCTGGATAAAGGGGAGGTGTTCACAGAAACTCACGGCTATGGCACTTTGAAGGGAGGGAGGGGACTTTCCTGCCTGTAGCGCTACCTCCCTGCCCGCTTTTCGCATCTGGGTGAGACTCTTGGCGGTGAACATCTCACATACAAGTTTCAGTTCAGGATGCGACCTGGCACAAGACTTGGATCTTGGCACGTTCCTCTGCACAGCCCTGGATTAGGACAACCGGGTGCTACAGCCCCGAGGACCTCAAGGAGCAGAACTTTGGATAGGATGCAGCCAGGAGGATTTCTGTGCATGTCTTACACATCCACAGGTGTTCAACTGAAAACAAGCGTGGTTTCATATTGGACCAAAACCCAAGAAAGTTTCTGCAGTTTCTCAGCAGAATCTGAAGCAATAAACAATGGACGGTGTTCTGCAGGGAATGGGAATTAAAAGCGCTGGACTTTTCTGTGTCAGCTTCTGCTAAGCCTTTCTGTGGATCCAAACACTAAGGAACTATGTTCCTCGGAGGAGCACAAGCCAAGGAAGAAATGGGCTGCTGCAAAGCCCAGGCCTAAATACTCAGGGAGAATCTGGAGCTATTCCTGTGCCTCCTGTGGCGGTCAACTTGGGTAAGCATTTATCCTGGGAAACCTTCTCACCCTTCCTTACCATCTTCTTTCTTGGTTTGATCTAGTGAGGGGTTCAGCCCCTCAAGAAGGCACTGGGAGTCTTCAGCTCACCTCCTCGAGGGAAGACCCCCAAATGCTCAGGTAGCCCAAGGTCATGCATCTGCCTCCCTGTGCCCCAAGAGACCAGAGAGACATTTGTCCTCACCCTCCAGCTGGGCTCTGGCTGCAGCTCAGTAAATGGGTCACTTCACCAGCCTTTGCTTAAATGGCCTCTCGGCTGAGTAAATAGGACTTGGCAGGAGGCAATGTCCTTCACGTGCTAACCTGGACACAAGCGATTGCCTCTGCCAACTCTTCAAGGAGGGGAACCATAGCAATCCACTCCCTACCCATTACATGATTCATGACTTGGCCTTTCCACAAATTGGCTGGATATTTATGTCCCCAAGGCAGTATCTAGCAAACCCTTCCTATCCTATCTTTTCCTAGGAAAACTAATGAAATCCCCTGACTGAAGACCCTCTGCCTCTGCGAGACCAGCAGATGCACAGGTAGCACATGAAAGTGGGTTGCGTTGGGCTCGCATCGAGTCCTGCCCGTGAGCTCACACATTCATCCCTCATGGAGAAAAGTTAGCTTGGAGTGGGACAACATTGGCCTCTGGTTGGTTGGATGTGACAAAAAAATACCTACCCCAAAGACTTTACAGGACCAGTGAATAGTGGTGCTGGGGTTGGGACACGACGAAAGCCAGCCGTAAACAAAACGCAACACACGTGTTTCTTCCTGAACACCATCAATACATGACACATGTTTCTCTAAAAAGGAGGGCCCGAGGGGTAGGTGACAGCTTGGAGATGCATGCTAGTTGCACGCTGGCCATGGTTTCAAGCGGGTGGACAATCCCCGCCAGCCAGTTCGTAGCGTGGTTACTTGGTCCACCCCAGAGGTGCTTTAGGATCAAAACCAACCACCTTCTCACCGGTGCTCTGGTTTCTTCAGTCTGAATGAGGTGGTCTGCCTTTCAGGTCCTGAGCAACCCTGGAGACAGTCTGAACTCCACATCGCTTGACGTGTCCTGTCAAGAGCCCCCCAACCTGAGTCAGGGCTTCAGGAAACCTCCCGACAGCTCATCCATCAAAAGTCTGTCCCCTTTTGGCTGGGGCAGGTAAAGCATTTCCTTTGCAGCTTTCATTTCTTATCTCAACTGTCTCCTTCACCTTTTCCAAGGGACTTGTCCATGGCTCTGACCCCAGCCGCAAAGAACTGGAGAGACAACAACCAAGCTGTGGGGTGGAAAGCTGGCCAGGACCAAGAATGAGCTGGTTGTCAACGATGTGGATTGTATAAAATCAAATAAATTGGCAGACGGATGAGGAGGAGGAAGGGATGCCCACACGCTCACCTCTCCTTCCCATCCCCTCCCTCCTCCCCCTCCAGCCCCCCCAAAAAGTTACTGGTCTGGTTGTTTTGTAAAGAAACCAACACAAAGAGAGTCTCTGCCTGGCGTGTGCCCACCCTGCTTCACATCACGAAGAGGTTCAGCACAGCAAGAGCGGGGAGAAGCCACATCTGCAGTGGAGAGCCTGCCCAGCAGGAGGGAACTGCTGGGCTGGAGGTCCCTGATGACAGACGAGTGGAGCCCCGCAGGAGCCTCTCCTCCCCGGCCACCTGCAAGAAAAAGGAGGCGGCATGGGGTGAGCAGTGTGGTTGTTCCCCACCTTGGTCCCTCCGAGGATTTAGGGCTTGGGGACTGTGCAGCCTTCCTATGTGTGTGCACGTGCAGAGGGAGCCAGGGCTAGTCTCAACATCCCGGGTCTAGTCTGGAGGTCGGCTCAGCTCTGTTGGGGATGGTGGTGAAGGTGGTGGTAGCACTGTGGCATACAGCAGGCTCACCTTGTGGGCACAGCGCTGGCTGTGCAGCCCACAGGTTTGGACACTGGTTGGAGGTATCTTTGTGTGAGGTGGGTGCCTGGATGCCCACTCTGGTCAATGGAGATCCATGCAGCTTACGGAGCCGCTGCTGGTCAGCGTCTTGCCCTGGTGGCCTCTTCAGGTGGAGATGTCCCCCAGGTGTTGAGTACACCTCCACGGGGCTGGTAGGCATTTCACCAAGCAGCACCTGGGAGCCAGGTGGCTTATTCCAAAATACAGTGCATGAGTTTATGTGACTGACTCGCACCCTGGGTGCCTACCCCCTGCACCCTTCTCCTTATACAGTGCATTGACATCTGTGGCCAAAAATTTGCTTTACTAGAGACCTCTATTTGCATTAGTTGATAACTGAGATAAGTTAGAGCCAAGGTTCTGCACTGCTATGAAGATGGGAAGCAGATGGACTAATTGGTCCATCGTAGCTTTCCTCCTCAGATCCAGGGGCACCAAACTCATTAAACATTGAACAGGATCTGGATTTGAAGTTGAATTGAATAGAATAGAATAGAATAGAATAGAATAGAATAGAATAGAATAGAATAGAATAGAATAGTTTGGATTGGAAGGGACCTTTAAAGGTCATTTAGTCCAACGCCCCTGTCACAGGCAGGGACATCTTCAACTAGATCAGGCTGCTCAGAGCCCCGTCCAACCTGACCTTGAATGTTTCCAGGGATGAGTCCAAAGTCAAGACCCAAGTCCCCGGTTTCTCTCGCAGTGTCAGCAGGGACCATGCTCCAGCAGTGCTCACACCTCAGCAGAGGGATGTGCTGCTGTCACGTGGAGGTTGGCGATGTGGTAGGGCCATCCCTTAGTGCAGTTGCTTTCTCCAGCTTCCCACTTGCTGGTGGCAGCAGCAGTTGGCTATCTGCACTGGACTGTCAGTGATGAGGGAGGTTCACAGCTTCTCCATCACTTCCAGGGTAAAGTTCTCTGTGCAAGGTCTGCACCTCAGGCCACTACTTGGATTGCACTAACAGCACCCGCTAGAAGCAAATCCTCCAAATCTCCTGGGTGCAAAGTTTATGGCCTGATGAAAGCCACCGATGCCCTGAAAAGCAGTGAGGGAAGCTGAGGCCACATCTCTGCACCTCCCAACCTGCTGCTCTGTGAAAACAGAGTGGAGGGAGGTGAATTTCTTGGTTTTCCAGCAAAAGAAACAGGGAAGAGACTTAAAAATACCCATGTGTGGAAGCTCTCTGAAGGTATCGGCTAGCCCAGTGCAAAGCCCACGCTCAGTCCTTGGAGTCTAGTTAACTGACAACTTCTGTTACCTGAATGTTCAGCAAATCAGGGTCACTGTTAATTATTCAATAGTAAAATAATTCAATCTGAAAATTACTCTGGTGGGTGGCAAATCAAGGTCATTGCTTTTTATTTAAAAATAAAATATTTAATACCTACTACTGCCATCACCAGTAAATTAATCTGGTTTTTGTTTTAAAATAACTTCAATTTAATATTATTTTGATACTAACAATTTGCTGATGACTAGAACCTTTCATCTGAAATGTTCCAATGCTTAGCAAACCTTAGTCAGTTAAGTCTCAACATTATGACCTCCAGGTTCCTCATCTAACAAGGGAGGAACCTGTGTCCCAGGCAGCTGAAATGCTTGTCTGCAACCATGCGGCTGCCTTGCAGGAGGGTGAGGAGCCAAACCAGTGGTCCTGGCTCCCCTTCTACGCTCCTGAAAAGCCCATAGATTTCCCAGTACTTCTTAAAAAAACCCGTATCTCTCTGTAGCACCCACGAAAGAAAAGAGAAGGTGACCAACAGGCAGGAGGGCAGAGTCAGGGATCATAGAATCATAGAATCATGAAGGTTGGAAAAGACCTCCAAGATCATCGAGTCCAACCACCAACCCAACCCCCCCATGCCCACTAAACCATGTTCCTAAGGGCCTCATCTACACATCTTTTAAATACCTCCAGGGATGGTGACTCCACCACTTCCCTGGGCAGCCTGTTCCAAAGCCTGACCACTCTTTCAGTAAAGAAATTTTTCCTAATGTCCAATCTAAACCTCCCTTGGCGCAAAAGGACAGGAGCATGTAGCCCTGTGCTTGATGTTGGGGACGAATATGTCAGGGCATGAAGAAGAGGGTGAATCGGGGACTCCAGGAGGTGGAGGGGAGGTTGGATGTCTGCACACAGCTGAAATGACACAGATGGAAGATGGAGCTGAGGTGAGGAGGGCTGGAGGGCATGGAGGAGGTATAGACATGGCCAAGCATCTCTTAGGGCCAGGTCAGCCCTCTCCTACCTTGGTGGGCTGGAGGTGCTCGAAGATGTTCTCTCTGAGGGTCGCCACGGCTCTGTTGGCATTTTGCTCCTGCTTGTACATCTGTGTGGTGGGGGGGATGGATGGGGCCACAGCTGCATTCAGGTAGGTCCCATTGCCAAAGGCCAGAATGGCATTTTCTTTGTGTGGGAAAGAGATGGAGAAAAGCATTGTTAGGGCAACGTTTCCAAGGGAAAGCACATGCATCCCTTCTCCAGCCTCCTTTGACTGCATCACCCAAATGCACGCCCAAGGGTCTTCAGAGCTCCTTTGTTGAAAGCACAGGGAGCTGGACACCTATAGACTCTTGAAGACCAGGGCATCTTCATACCCTCATTCACAAGAAGCCTCACCAGCCGGCAGGTGATGCTGCCGGAGCAGCAACGTGCCGGGCGATACTTACGGAGGCAGATGTTGTCGGTGAAGAGATGCAGAAAGCTCTCACACTCTTCCTGCCGATTGCCGCTGGCATTGCACGTGCACCAGGGAGCTATGCTGGAAGTTGAGTTGTCAATGTAGTTGGGTGTGATGGGGCTGCCTGCCGGGAAGGATGGAGAAGTGTTGCTGCAAGGCTGGTACTTCAAGAAGGGACAATGATTTCCCTGTTCTCTTGGGTTGCTCTGCTTACAGCCTCAGCTGAGCCCCTCCGTGATGGCAGCACGAGAAAACCCTTCAAGTGCTGGTGTCAGAGGTCTCTTTTACTCCCAGGGAGGAGAAGAGAGAGGGGCAACCCTTTTGTTCACCCTGCTGCCAGCAAAGCCTTCAGTCAATTAAAACGTGCTGTCAGTCCAAGGAACGGGCAGCTCCTGGGAACTCAGGTTCCCTAATAACATTCAAACACTGTACGTGAATGTGCGTAAAGGTTTCCACGCTGTCTTTGAAAAAGCCAAACTCAATCTCCAGAATAGCCAGAGACAACAAAGGAAGGATTAAACCAGAATGAAATCTTGACCCAAAAAGCTGTCAATCTATCCCATCCGTCAGGATGGACCAAGTCCAATGGCCACTGGCGCTTCTCTTTGGACTCTGGCTGTGCTTGTGCTAACTGCTGCCAGCTGGGTCTCTGCAGCGTCTGAAAACCCAGTTTGACATCCTCTGAAGTCAGCAGGATGGCAATGGATGGTGATTTCCAGTGGCATCACTGGTGATGGCATCAGGGAACCCCTGACAGAGCAGATGCCCTGGGACAGCCCATCTATTTCCATCCGAGGGAGAAGCTGGGATCTTGCAGCAGCCCATGGTGCATGGTTTTCCTCCCTCCGCCGCAGCTATCCTAAAGTTACCCTGTGCTCATGGCTTAGGCTCCTTCTCTAGTCACCGCAGAGAGAAAGCCCAGCATCTCCCTGACATCCCAGTCTCAGCTCTCCACCCTACTGTCCTCATAGCTTTCAGCTGGCCAGAGTAAGAGGAGATGTTTCCCACCCAGAGGAGATGTTTGCCACCCAGAGAGTGGGAAAGAGACCAGCCAAAGGACGCAGCCTCTTACCTATGATCCCTGTATACGCCAGCAGACAGGCAGCGTAGCTGTCCCTCCGGCAGCCGCTCGCAGCCTGCAGGGACGGCTGGCAATTAAACTGGAACTCCGCATAGCGTGACCTGATGGAGCGAGAGCACAAAACGGGACATATTAGCACAGATATTCGGGGCAGAAAGGGACATGATAGCACTGGTGGTGTTTACGGAAGGGAACACATTTGCGAAATCCTTTGCTGCCGTACGTGTTGCCAAACCAGTTTGAATGAACATGGTTTTATACTCTCCTGCCTCCCCAACAGACCCAGAAGTGGGTTTTATCCCTTTGAGATGAGACATGGATAGGTGCTGTAATTAATGTTTTACAGGCTTCCTCTGGGACTGCAAGCAAGGTCCAGTCTTGGAAGAAATGTTTGTTTTCTGATATGTGAAGTTGGTTTTTGAGGGAAGAGCTGTTGCAGGCAGCGAGGGAATTCATTCTATATTGCCATTAACTGACTCTTGGGTAATAACTTCCCCTAGAGACCTAAGCCTTCATATTTAGGCTGATTTGCTGAAAAAGAGAATCACCCTGGTCCAGTTTCTCTCTCTTCAAAGACTGTGCTCTAAATGTAGCTAAGGTCATCCTCAGATTAAGGGAAATGCCCAAAGGCTCAGGTATGAAATGCTCTACCCGTCATCAGGGCTGCTGCCACATCCTCTGCTTCTCAGGAGAAGGTTGGACTCTCCGGAGCCTGCGGAGCGAGAGGTGTGTGATGTACAGCTCTGACCACAGACCACTGTGCCTCAGTTTTCACATTGTCTAGGTCAAAGCACCAAACCAAACCACTTAGCACGAAGCAGCTTTGAGTCACACACTGGGCTTGTTGGGACTGTCTGGACCATGCAGGGAAGTAGGTGCATCGTTCAGATGGATTGCCTGATTGCTCTTTGCATGTGGCTCCCCTGCTACCTTGGGTGGATAAACTCTGTGAATCATGCTGCCGAGCAGATATTTGCCACCTAATTCTTTAGGGATGAGTCAGGTTGTTGGCACATAGGCATCTAGTGGTGTTTGGATATCGTAGGATATCTAAGACATCCACATGGGGCTTTCAGGTAGGACACAGAGCCTACTGGAGATTCAGATCAATCTAAACAGGCATCCCGTGGCCAGGTAAGAAGGCATCTCATGGCATTTGAGTTGCTTAGGAAACTCAAGTGTCGACACTTGAAGGTAGGGCCCTTTAGATGACAACCTGCAATGTCTGAACCACGTGCACTGGGTACCTCAAATGTTTGCTCTGCCTGAGCAACCTCAGAAAAACTGAGCATGTTGCTCCTCCCGGACAGCTTATCTCTTCCAGACATTTTGTTGGTGCTCCTGGTCAGTGTCAGCACTCCGTCTTGCACTTTCCTGCCCTCTTCTCTCCTCCTCCCCAGTCCTCTCCTTTTTTTCTCTTCTTTGTTCCCATGTTTGCCCCATACCAATCCCTTTCTTCTGTGCCATGGCCAGGAAAACTCCTCTTGCCCAAATTTTTGCTGCATGGTTTAGGCGAGGGAGGTACCGATTGCAGGCTTTGTATTATTCATGTTAGTGGAGCCCACCCCTCCAAGCTGGGAAATTCACGGGGTTACAGCTGTGAAGAAGCTACAGGAGGACCAAGCAGCGCAGGCAGGGTCAGCCCTGGAGTATTTTACTCTATTTCTTTAAAGTGCCATGATTTGTTCCTGGCTCTCCTTATGGTTTCTGCACTGCTAGCTTTGACCAGGTCACATGTCAACCCCTTGCTCCCACCGTGTCTCTAGAGGATGTTTTATATTAAATATTCCGAGACCAAGGAACCAGATAATTAGCAGCTGTGCTGCTTGCAGGAAACTGTTTCCAGCCTCCTGGGAAGCAACACTCTCCCCTTTGCACCCCTTCTTTCCTGCTGGGCCCACTTCTCTTGTTAGGGAGAGGGCAGTACCCGTCCATTTCAGATTCCCTGGGCAGCCGGGGGAAATCTGAGCAAGAGCTGGTGTGGCTTGGGGGCTTTGCATCTTTCAGAGTCAGCTTCAGATGTATAGCTCAGGTGCTGTCCCTCATCCGCGTTTCTGGGGGACAGAGGGGTGAGGGTATTAGTACCAGTCCATCCTTCCAAGAGGATGCTTCTGCTCTCACCTCCCTTTGTGAAAAGACATAATTTTTTAATTGTAATTTAAAGATGGCGTGCTGGTAGGGGATGGCTGCTGGAAGTTCAGCTCAGGAAGTCCCAAAGCCCACAATAATTAGAGACTGGGACAAGACTGGGAGATGCGTCCTACACTTGCTCTTGTGCTCTTCTCCAGGTGTCTGCTCATGGCCACAGCTGCACACAGGACACCGGGCTGGGACCACCACGTTTGGTGCAGTACGGCTGCTGTTACGGTCTTACATCTCTTACTGACAGATGGGCTCCACTCCTGAGAGCTGTATGTGGATTAACCTTCTGGAATATCAAAGACTTTTTGAGAAATAGAGGGGTGAAAATAGTACAGCTGAGGGAAGAGCACTTAAGGGGTATGCCTGTGAGTGTGCATGCATGGGGCTTAAATGGAAACAGAGGAGCAAACCACCCTGGCCACATTCTACATGGTGGATCTGGAGTGAGAACTGTGACTCTGAGGCTCCTACTGCAACCACTAGAACATCCAGCCTTGCACAGAAGGGTATATTTTTTATAGATACGATTAATTTTTTTAATAAAAAAAAAAGAAAGACATGGTTTTAAGGTATCTGCAAGTGCCTGTGACTGTTAGGATAGTTTGGGTGCTCCTGGGCTAGGGGAGATAGACAGTGAGGAGACAGATTGGTGAAAGTGGCTGCAAGCTCCCCACGCCACATCCCTGCTTAGCTTGCACTTTCCTGGAACTATTTCCATAGCAGGTCTTTCTTTAGGACCAAAGCCAAAAACCCATAGAAAAGGTCTAAAATATCTCCAGCACGAACTTCTCAAATCTTCTCCTGTCTGTTAATGCCTTCTGTATAGAGTATGAGACAAGGACATGGGTCATGGGAAGGAGCCACTCAGGCAACAGCCTATGGGTTGTGGTGGGATGGGTGCCTGCAGACAGGATTCTTCAGGCGGGTGTGTTGGCTCTGGTCACCGGGCTGTCACCGGTGGATGAACCCTAGGCTTGTCCAAGGGACAGCTTTCCATGTTGACCACCCCGGTGTGCAAATGTTACCTGCAGACGTAGTTCTCCCGGCAGGAGTCCAGAGGCGCCAGGCAGTTGGGCTTCTCCTTGGACTCATAGGAGCAGGCAGGAACGATGGTCTGCCTCCGGCGTTCGGCACAGGCTGTGTCATCGCAGGGGCAGAAGAGCAGCTCGTGGGTGTACTCGGGTGGCACGCGGTCAAAGAACTTGCGCAGAGCCTTGTGGCACTTGGAGCGGTTGCAGGTGTCGGCCCGGGCCAGACGCCGGATGCAGAAGGAGACGTACTCCGTCCGCAGCCGCTGGCACATCTCGTCCACGTTGCAGGCTTTGGCAGCGTCCAGACACCGATTCACCTGGGTCACTTCGTTCTCAGACCCTGTGGAGTGGTGAGAGATGGTGATGGGGTTTTGCACCGACCACCCCACCAGCAGCACCACCCTATGCTGAGATTTTCATCCCCATACTGCTCCCATCCATGGCCACCTTGGTGAGACCACCACCCGCTTCATGATGGCAGTGGCCAGGGTGAAGTCCACATTTGCTCTCTGTGTCCTGGCAGGTCCAAATCCCCTTTCCCTACTCACCTTTCCCACCTCACACCCCAGAGCCTGCTCCACCAAGCTCCTACATTTAATAAAATGGGCATCTCATCACACTTTACCGTGAATTAACCAACCTGAGACCTGGGAAGACAGCAGTCATTAGAAAGTGCATCTACTTATGGCCATGACTGAATCCACCAGTGTGATGGGATCTCTTCTAGAGGACCTTCTTTTTCCAGAACATTGCTCAAGATCAAACACTGAGTCAGTGGCAAAGCTGGGTCTCCTGACACATGGGTGGTCTGCACTAACCCTTGCACCCCAGACTCTCTACCCTGTGCAATGAGTTTCCCCAGGCCTCCAGAAGGTCAAGTCTGGCTTTGGCAGCAGCTGTGCTATGTTCATCCCAGGACCTGCCCAGCTAAGTGAGAGCTGTCTGGGTCTCAAAGCACCACAACAGTGCTCTGGCTTCCCCCATCCAGACCAGTCCTGCCCAGTATGCCCATGTCCTAAGCAGCGACAGTGTCTTCAAGGGATGGGCATCAGAGCTACCATCCAACCTGATGCCCCTGGGACCTTGATGCTGCCTGTGTGTGAGCATGTGCGGGTCTCTCCCCACACCCTTTGCAAGGTCACCCCTTCGCAAGGTCACCCCTTAGCTGGCTTCCGTGAAATCGCTCTGCATTTCCACCCTCTTAAAAAAGAGGGGAAAGAAAGCCCCAGATTAGCAGTCTGGGTGGGAGAGTAGGGCTGTGCTGTGGGGATGCAGGGAAAATGGAGGAAAACTTGCAACAGGGCAAACAATCAGGAAAATAAAGCAAAAACTGGGGTGACGGATGAGAAACACACTGTCTTCGGGAGGCAAATAGGGGTCTCACCAGTTTATGTGCCAACGACCTCCTCTGCAAATGTGGGGAATAGGTGAGAGGGAAAGGTATTTGTATAACACTGGTTTTAGGGCTCCTTCAAAGATGGATGGGGCTTTGTTTTATAGAGGGGGGAAATGCCGCAGGGTCCCTGGTAGGAGTCGGTCGAGACATTAGGCTCTGTCTGATTGGACAGCTAAGATGAGGGTCCTCCACGCGTGAGAGAGAAAATGAATTTGAAGCCATTTTTCACCTCTCTGAATTAAGCCCATGACCTGAAGCACAAGAGAAGGACTTTCTCCCCAGCAGAGAAGGATTTTTTCACAGAGGAAAAATCCCCAGAATGATAAATTTCCAACGCAGAGTCAAGCCCTATCTTTGGCTGGGAGTTAAAACCAGCCAGTCACTGCTGACAAGTGTTAAAACATTGACAGTCTCTCTGAGCACTTCAAAACTGGCTGCCCTCCTTCGTTGTCACTGACGTTATCAGATACTCCTTCTCCGAGCATTTCTTTTTCCCTTCTTGTTGTCCCCGCTGCTTATGGTAAGCTGGAAGTCAAATTCCAAGTTTTGCAGTTATTTTATGATGGGTGAAACTTTTGTCTGGTGTGTTCCCACCACGTAGGGACTTCCCTTTAAAAATGCCCAGAGATAATATTGCTAGAGCATCGGTTTACTGTCAGCAGACGTGCAGGAAACAGTTCCTTGGAAGGGTTTCATTACCCATGCAGCTAATGAATCACAGGGAACACGCTAGCTTTTCTCCTCTTCCCACGCAACAACAGAGGATGTGCTTTTTTAAATCACCACTACAATTAGAGTGGAGGGATATAATTCTGTTTGTACAGTTTTAATAGTGGCCATATATTGTTTATGTAAAATTGGGTTAAAAATATCTGTTGCTCTGACTTGGCATACGGTCATGGGGATGTCTTATGTTTCAACAAGTGCTTGGGAATTTTTATTTTTGATAGATTTGAAAGAGGGTGCGTTGGCAATGCTGACCGTATGATCCTGGGCACCGGATAGGCACAGGGCAGCAGGTCATAAGTTATGTTACAGAAGGTGTTGATGAGTATAAATAGGGAAAAAAAGGTTAAATCAAGAAACTTCTTGTCCCTAGATGGATGCCGAGTCCTTTGGTACATATCCCTGCTGCCCTGGGCCCATTCGCTTTGCTGCTCAATCGGTTTCAGTCTGCTTTAAAAACCTGACAATGCGTTAACCATGCATAAAAATCCCCATCCCTAGATTTCGCCGTGCTCTGAAGAGCCCTGTAGGACTTCCAGCAAAAGGGGAAAAACTCTAGTAAAGAAGGCCATGACCCGGCAAACAGCTTTGTGCATGCTTCACTTTCCATGCTCAAATCAGTCAAGTGGAGTCAATAAGAAGATGTGAGGTCAGGGAGCAACCCCCTTCCCCTCGCTGCTCAGATTGTCCAGGGCTGATGGGTTAATTTGCTCCTGGACATTTTCACCTAACAAGTGCCTCGCCATCGCGGGGACTGCAGACATCCGTCGGCTCCTGGGACGTGCTGCTCCTTACGCACTTGGGTGTGCTCCAGCTGTGGATGCCATCCCAGAGTCAGGTGCACATTTGGGAAGAGCTGCAACAGGACTGCTGTTTTGGCACATCTGCCAGAGACACCCAAGGAGTACATTACCTGCTCCCAGACGGGTAGTTTAGTAACAAAAATCACTGTCAGTAAAACTTCCCCATGGCTGTGGTGCATAAGCAGAGCCAAACGCTGGTTGTGGTGGCAGCTGTGATGTTGATGATGGATGGCTTAATAGCTACCACACTGACCTTTTAACTGCTGAGCCGTGGGTTCATGCCCTCGAGGGGGTTAAAAGGTGTTGGGCAGCTCTGCTCACGTTATTAAGTGGATTACATGATGCAGAGCAGAACACGGGTCTGGGTCCTGAGGTTGCCCTCAGGGCATGGGGTTAAAAGGCTGCGGCTGGGATCAACCGGTAGGTCAGGTTATTGACATTTTTGCCTGCAGAGTTTGACCCTGTGACTGATGTGGAAGCACCTTCTCATACCTAACGATACCCAAGCAGCCCCTGCTCGGCAGGGTGTCTGCATGGCACAGGTCATCCACCTGCTATGGAGAATCAGCCCACCTGTGATAGCTCATTGGAAGAGGTCTTCCTACCATGTCCCTCAGTCCCAGCCCTTCACAGTAAAGACATGAAAAAGCCAAAGAATGAAAATCACAAGTGCTTCTTCCTATGACATGTTCCTCTACCAACAGTTTAGCACAGGAATCATGGTAAATTGATTGCAAGATCTGAGCAATGCTTTGTGAAGAGGCCACAAGAGTCCACAAAGGACTGCCTTGTCCATAGCACTTGATCCCACAGCCAGTTCCCCCCAGTTTGAACCAGTAAGTGTAAGAGCATCTTCCCACCCACCTACCTGCAGTGATGGATGCCAGCCGGACGTAATCAAAGCCCCTGATGAACGGCTCGTAAGGGGAACTCTCCAGTACATTCATGCCTGGGGTGAAAAGAGAAGTTGGTGAGAAGGGTGAAAAGAAAAGTTAGTGAGAAGGCAGCTGAGGCTCCTAAGGGATGTCCGAGACCAAGGTTCAACAGCTGCAGTGCAGGTTTGCTTGGTAGGTCCAAGAGGACGTGTGCTCTAAAGGCCAGAAGTAAACTGATATGCAGAGACACAGGAACTGGTGTGTGGCCATATCCTTAGAGAAGGGAATAGGATGTAACTGGCTTTTAAAAATATATCACAACTTTGGCGTAGGACAGCCTCTCAGAAAACTATTGATTTGCAACCCTCTAACGCTCAAGTCTTGGGCCCCTTTACAGGGAATGCTGCTGAGGACACCAGACACTAACACAGGCTCTTGCTCATGGGCAGGGTTCAAACCACCAGCTCCCTAGATACATGGGGTTTCCATCACCATTCTTGCTATTTTCTATATGTCCCTTCCCGGGTCAGTGGTCCTCACCTGTTTCTAGGACACAGCCAGGGCTGTGCACAAGGTTCGTATTTATTAACACCTCTGCCCTTCTCCTTGCCAACAGCCCTTTCTTACTTGGCACGGAGCTAATGACCCACAGCTCCCGCAGAAACTTTCCCCCTTCATTTTTAAGTTGCTGGGAAGCTAATTTTATTCAATCGGTGCTTCCCTTTCATCCGCTCAATGGTCTGTAATGCCCCGTCATCCTGATGGATACCACAGAATATTATTGAAGCAAACAGCTCAGTATCATTTTTTTTTATTAGACATTTAGATGGATATGGACAGCAGCAGCAGATGTACTGGCTGGGATAAAAGGACTATCAAACCTCCTGCTCCGGGCATATGCTGATCACCAGCTGCGGTCAGGAAGAAATGGCTCCCAGGGTACACAGCCCTGTGCAATTACCACAGGTGCATTACAAGGCAGCTTTACACCTTCATTGAAATATCTTGCATCGTTACTGACTGGAGAGGGGCCCATTTGTATGTTCCAGTGTAGCAGTTTTATGTCCTGATGATATAGCACCTTATCAGAGAATTGTTATCGGGTTGTCATCATGTTATTGTGTCTCCAAATGGGAAGGTGGCTAAACACAGGCGTGCTCAAGAGAAGCTGAGTAAATAGTATGCTTTGTAAATTCCCTGAGCACACACTTCCACAATTGATTTTATAAGAGAGCTTCTAGGAAGCTTTTTACAGCCTCCTGGGTACGTATGACTGAGCGACGAAGCCCTACACGGAGCATGTGGATTGGCTTCCTTTCTCAGTCAATTAAACATGTGTAAGGACTCTGAAACATGTGACTATTATGAAATATATTTCCCCAGGGAAATTAAGGCAAGGAAATCAAAGGTTTGGGAGTGTGAATCTGCATTGCAAGTGAACTTGGTGCTTGAAAAAATGCGGGGCTCAGAACACGACAGCAGAGGAGAAGTAGGGCAGAGCCTTGGCAGTCTCCAAAAACAGCCCTCTCACAGTCATCCCCGAGACGGAGGTCCCAAGCCGCTGGGCGGGAAGCCCATCCAGCCTGGCCATCCAGCACCCATCTCCTACTCTGCATCTGGAGACCCACGCCTGGCCCCTGCCTGCTCCCAGTGCTCCCCGCCATCCTCTTCCTGCTCTTCCAGCAGCGGTCCCGGAGCTGGAAGTCCCCCTGACACCACTGTCCTGCACAGCCACGTCACAGGTGAACTGTGTCCAAAGCTTCAGGCCACGAAGGTCAGCAAGGAAGAGGTTGCGACGTAGCCTGTTAAGATGAATGGAGAGGCTGGATTGCCACCTCTTGCCCAGGCTTCACTTCAACACGAACAAGTTCACCTGGCAAGTAATTACGGGAAAGATTGGATCCTGGAGGGTGCTGAGGTCTCTTATTTCCCCAGTCAGTTCATATCACCGTGCTCTGCACCCTGCAAGCTGTGGCACCCGAAAGCTTTCCAGGAATTTGATCAAATGCTTCCTTTTCTGACAAGTCTGTGCATTATGGTCTCCATCCTCTTTGTTTTGCTTGGCCTTTTGGCCTGTGTTATCACCCCTGCACCTTTCCTTTCGGTTTTCAGCCAGCGGTGTTTTATTAATCTATTTCACAGCCCATGGCTGGAAGGTTCTGTTTTATTCCCCATTTTAATTTTCATGGTGCATAAAATACTCACCAGCCTGACAAGGAAGAGTTATGGCCACTGAGGTGCATTTTTATGATGACTCTTAAAAAACGTCAAAATCCAAACTTACTAAATACTGGCTCTGGGAACACTTTAAATTCCAACTTGATGTCACCAGCCCCAAATCTTCACAAACCCAAAGACACTGCTGCATTTGCGAGCCTCCAAGACAGTGATTTTTTTTAAGTTCATGGTGTTTTTTCCTCAATGCCCATGCTTTGTATAGTGTTTCTCTAAAATCCATGGCTTTCGTGGTCTTGGTTAGCATACTTAGATGCAAAACATACCACGCATTTCTCCAGCAAAAGATGATGAGGTATACTGGGAATGTCATAAAAAAGAGGCCAGGTTAAAAAAAAGGAGGTGTCTCAGGTTTTCAGGATCTCTTTCCCCAAAATTTCATTACTGTGGGGGTCAGTAGGTCTTGAGAGAGAACGGGATACTACAGGGGTGATCTCTTTTGCAGCCACTTTGGTACTGGGGAGCTCTGTAGAAAGCCCCAGTTGTAATTCCTTTTTAGGAAGATCATCAGAAATGAGTACCCTGCTCGACTGACCTTCCATCAACGTGTGGTGGATGCTCCAGTAGACACTCAAGCAGTGTTTCTCCTTTTTCATGCCTCGCTTGCACTTGCAGCCGTACAGCTGGCTGGAGAGCAGGGCTGTCACGGTGCTCCGGCACTGGTTCTTGGCGTCGGGGCCCAGCTTGTTGGCTCCATTGCCTGCGATGCATTGCCGGAGGGTTCTGAATTTGGCGCTGCAGATGGGGTCGTTGGTGCAGGACTCGCCTGCTTGAAGGCAGTCCCTGCTCGAGCTGACAGCTTCTGCCATACCTTCTGCAAGAAAACCAGAGAAGGGGTGTGAGGGTGATGGAGCAACCCCAGGTGGGAAAGGAATTGTATCTCCCATGATCTGGACCAGGCTGGATGTCCATCTTCACATGCAGAGATGGAAATCCCTCTCATCACCATCCACTCTACAAGCAATAACTCTGCTTCTGAAGTCTTTAAGCGGGCAGATCCCTCTCCAAAAGGTCAACTGGAGGATTTAAATGCCGGGGTTTGCCACTCCTACTCATGGATTGTCCCCATGATGGGGCTGAAACACACTGGCTGCTCGAGTGTGCTGCAGCTCTGCTCAGCAGTGTCGCAGAGGAACAGAGGTTGAAAGGAAGTTGGAGGGATGTTAAGGAGACAAGACACAACCTGAGATTCAACACCTCAACCCAGCCCTCTCTCCCATATTGCTGGGCCACCAGCAGCAGTGAGATAGATACATGTGACCTCCAGCTGAGGAGCCAGAAGAAGAGGTCACATCTCTCCTGGAGACCAGGTTCTTCCTAATTTGAGAGAGTGACACTATGGGGTCAGCCTGGAAGCAGGATTATATGTGGCAGAAACCTGACGAGCTCCTGGTGCTTGCTCTTTCCTGCTTGGAGCCCAAAAAGCTCTCCAAGCACTTTGCTCCCCCAGCTCTCTATCTCATTTCTGCCCCCCAAAGTCAACAGCAGCCCAATGTTATGGAGACCTCAGCTTCTCCTCCTTGCATGCAATTTAACCCTGCCTACACCTCCCTGAAGCTATGAATGGCTCTGCGTGGGGTGTTTTGACAAAGAGTCAGCCCACATGTGTCCCAGGAGTTGGCCCTTGTTCACCCACCATTTTGTCTTGGCTTTTTCCAAGCTTCTGTAAATTCTCCTCAGAGTTACTTGAAAAAAATACAAAATGCTCTGTTCCCCACGCTGAGAGGATAAAGGAAAACATGGGAGGAAAACATTATTGCTATGTGTACACCAATAAATTAAACATGCTCAGCAGGGCTCGGTGGTGCTGTACGCCCATGGCCTGGAGCAGACCGTTTCCATGCTATGAAATGCTCTTCCTCTCTAAAGCCGGCTGGCCACATGCACACTGACTCCTGGGGATGGGTCCTGGCTCCAAGGCTCACGGCTGCATGGCTGCACCTCGGCAATGGCAGGGCCAGAGGCTCAACCGTGTTCAGCGGGGCATGGTGGCACCCAGGTGGTAGAGAGGAGACAGGGGTCTAGAACAAGGCAAATTGCATGCTCTCCCCTTGGTGTGATGCTCTGGAGCGTGTTGACATAGGTCAGGCATGACTGCACCATGGCTTGGGGGAGTGATGAAGAGGGAAACGTGGTTTATGGAAAGGGAGAATCAGCTCCCATGCCTATAACGTAATTTCGGATCCTGCTGTACTATGAAAACAGAAACTGCTGTCATGACCTTGAAGGAGGACTTCTCAAATGCTTCCCAAGAGAACTCCTTGTCCCTAGCAGAACTTAACTTGTCTTCCCTTTGGATAGGAACCAGAAGGGGAAGGATACTTTACCCTTCACGGGGTAAAGGCGGGGGCACCTTCTGGTTTTTGAGCCCCTCCAGGGTCTGCTCCTGGTGAGACCCAACTTGGACAACATTAGAAAATCCTCTCTCCTGGGAAAATTGCAGAGCCCTGATTTCTATCTCTGAGGGCTTCATGAGATCTGCCCTCTCTCCAAGAGTCTATTGATCTCTCCATAAAGTCCTTTTTTTCCTCCTTTCACCTGCTACCTCTCCTGCCCTGAATTTCTGCATCTGCCTCTGCTGCCCTCCCAGTTCACCGCTTGAGCCCAGTATATCCATTTCTCTTCCCTTAGCAGTCGCAGGGTGTTTGCTAAGACAGAGCTGCTTCTGTTGCTCTTGATTAGAGTAGAAGGTAGCAGCTGGAGTTCAGATATTTCAATTATGTTTATTACAAACTTTGGGTGAACCCACCAGGAGGTTTCCTCCTGAAATATCCCAATGGCATCTCAAATGTAAAACCTTTCATCAAACTCCAGACTATTTCGAAGTGCCTCATGGCCAACGTCAAGCTTTCAGTTATCTCAAATCTCACAACACCTCGAATTCGAGTTGTCCTACCCCTGATTTATTCATAGACCTAGTTTATTTAGCACTTAAATCTTGTTTGGATCTGCCAAATGTGGAGAGAGAAATTATTTCCAACATGTAGGAAACTCTGCCTTGGGCTGTCATATCTTGAAGAACTCCGAACACAAGGAACCAGTTTCCTTGAAATATCATTTGGTCTGCAATTTCACGGAGATCTATAAAATGAGCCAGAGCTGCTCAGAGTCTCTGCTTTCAGACACCACTGAATTTTCCAAGCACATATCTGAGCAGAATCCATAGGGGTAAAAAAAAAAAGTGCTTGACTTATTTTGCCCTGGCTTTCTCCAAAGGATCTCCTCTGGATAAGGATAAAGCATGGCAGGTTTTATTCTAGAAGAGATGACTTTGTCAGTGTCATGTCAGCTGCTAGAAAAGTAGGTTAAAATAGAAATTATGACCCTCCTTCCCCCTCTCCGCTACATGAATTGCAGAAGATACTCCCCAGGATGGTTATAAACACAGCCAGCCTGCAAAAGCCGTAAAACACTTTGGGATCCCACTTTAAATAAATCAAACAGATTGACCATTTGAGAAATTTTCCTGCAAAATTTTAAGTAAATATATCCTCAAGCTGAGACTTGCTTCATAGAACAAAGGCCAGGGGTGAATATTTACAGCCCAAGCCCAAAGCATAAAACACCCCCATTCAGACTTTATGACAGAGGTGCTTGAAGCAACTTGAAGCGGAGCGTCACGAATGACCCGTTCCATAATCATGTCACTTAAAAACCAAATCATTCAGGGGCTTTTATTGTTAGCGATGTCTTTGCAACTGAGACAACATAACACCACGTTTTCCTCCTCATACTACCCCTGAGAGAGTAATTTTATGCAACATTAAGAGAGAGCCTCTTAGGGGGGAAAAAAAATCTCTGTGACTTATAAAATAGATGGTGTTTCCTAACAGGCAGGGACAAAAGCAAGATCAGGTCTTCTCTCCCAAAGATGGAGTGGCCTTTCTGGTTTTGCCTTCAAAAAATAGCACCTTGCGGACTCTCCACCACGGGATTTTCCTCCGCCTCTGCCCCTGACTGACAGGGGGCTCGGGATATGCACTGGGTTGTGCGTGGCTTGGGCTTTCCGTGCCTCTGCTTTTCTAATAGCAGACCTTCCAGCTCCCTCTGCTCTCTTTAAAAGGCCGTTTGTCTGGATTTTTATTCCTCGCTTGCTGCTAATTTCACGCTGTTTACGGTGGGCAGATGGAGTAATGAGTTTATTTTCACATCCTGTTTGTAGCTATGCGGCACATCTGTTTCTGCTCTTGCTTACCTCGGTGACATTTACATAAAGTTACTCCTAGTGTGCAGGAGTCAGAGAAAAATCTGGCTCTTCCCATTGCCTTAACAGACCCTTGGTTCTTCTTATACGGGTATCTCACAGCGCATTTTGTTGAACAAGGAGGTCTGACTCTCCTCCAAGGAGACCATGTCCTTCACCAAGGAAATGCAGCTGTGTCTGGGGTAGAGAAGTGTGAAGGTGACCCCATGTGCCAGTTGGGAAACGGTGAACAAAATGCCTGGAGAGCACCAACGCGGGGCCCTGCCACTCTGCCTTTCTGATCCAACCAACACATGGGCTTCGGATGTTTTAGGAGGAACCACACCGTTTCTCATGGTGCTGTTCAACCTGGGGCTTTGGGATTTTTGTATGTATTAGGTGTGAATCCTTTTACACCCCTGATCCACGCCCAGTCCTAGGGAGTGATGAACACTGTTGTTATTTCTATGACAAGCTGTTGAGTCCAAAATGTTTGGTGTTTGCTTTTACAATATTTGCTGCTAAAAGGATAGCTATCCAAAATCTCCCACAAAGCAACAGGAGTGGTTTATTACCCCTTTAGGTTAGTTGGACATCTTTTACATAATTCTTCCTAAGTCAGGCCTGCCAAATCTTGCACAATGAGTACAAGTATGGGACATGGTGTAGTGGGCATGGTGGTGTTGGGGTGATGGTTGGACTCGATGATCTTAGAGGTCTTTTCCAACCTTAATGATTCTGTGATTCTGTGATTCTAAGTATGATGCAGAAGGCTCCTGCTTCTCACTCCCCTTGTGCTCAGGCTGGATCTCCTGCGCTCATGCATCCTCCATGCTGTGGGATCCCTTCTGCTCTGCCACCTCATGTGCCTTCAGAGGTCTTCTGCTGACCATACACATCACATGCAACATGGCACGGTGTGTGAGAGGCTGTCCGTCTACAAGCCTTGGTTTGCTTGCAAAGCTGGATGGGTCTCCTCACGCCAGAGTCAGTCTGCCAGCCAGCACACGAACCGTGTAAATGGCTGGGAGAGGACATTGCAAAGCGTACTTGCATCCTGTGCTAACGTGACAGACACCTGCAGAACCGGGGTCTAAACCTGAGGTGGGCACCAGACCATCCCTTTGAGTTCAGCTGGGAGAAATGGCCATCATTGAGCAATCCTAATAGGCTGGGTCAAATTAAATCTGCGGCACAGATGTTAGTGCTTGCTAATAGGCAACTGCCTGATATCCAGAAACTTTCAACTCACCCAGAACTGTCAGAAGTAAGTTGTTACACACAGTTTTCCTGGAGTGAAAAATGATGGGAAAGGGAGTCTGGAAGAAATATTCCCAGTATTTCCCAAATATGCATAAACCAATAACGATGCATGAATGGGCCCAGGTGGCTAATGCAGGGGGCCACTGCCAAACCTTGTTTAGACTACATTTTCACATCATGAATTTACAGTCAAGTGCTCAGGATCACCTAAGGAACAAGCCCATGTATACAGCTCAAACTTCATTTCCCATTTACTGTTGAAATAGCTGCAGAGTGTGCAGTGGACTGCCTTTCCTCCAAGTGCATATTTTGGATATGCCTCCACCTGCATACCTTGGACTTTTTTCCAGAAATGTAAGAAGTTGTGGCTCACAGGTGTCCCCCTTTTCAGGGGTCTCATTTGCAGAGGGGTTGAGGCACTAAAGAGTGCTTGAGGCATGCAAGAGTGGCGATCCTACACTGGGAATTCATTGTCTGCATTGCACTAACACGTACTCACATGGGTTCATGTCATTGGACAAAAACCCTGCACCCTGCCTGATCTGGGGAGAAGCATACAAAGCATAACAGAGCTTTGCCAGTAAACACCTCTGCCATACTGATGGTCCTTCCCCAAACCTGCCTGAGAACAACCCTCTCAGGAGATCTGTCATGATTTAACCCCAGCCAGCAGCTCAGTCCTACCCAGGCGCTCGCTCACTCCCCCCCGGTGGGATGGGGGAGAAAATCGGAAGAGTAAAAGTGAGAAAACTCGTGGGTTGAGATAAAAACAGTTTAACAGGTAAAGCAAAAGCCGTGCACGCAAGCAAAGCAAAACAAGGAATTCATTCATTACTTCCCACCGGCAGGCAGGTGTTCAGCCATCTCCAGGAAAGCAGGGCTTCATCACACGTAACGGTGACTTGGGAAGTCAAACACCATCACTCCGAACATCTCCCCCTTCCTTCTCCTTCTCCCAGCTTTATATACTGAGCATGACGTCATATGGTATGGAATATTCTATTGGCCAGTTGGGTCAGCTGTCCTGGCTGTGCCCCCTCCCAGCTTCTTGTGCATCTGGCAGAGCATGGGAAGCTGAAAAGTCCTTGACCAGGGTAAACACTATTTGGCAACAGCTAAAACATCAGTGTGTTATCAACATTATTCTCATGCTAAATCCAAAACACAGGACTCTTTTAGGAAGAAAACCAACTCTATCCCAGCCAAAACCAGGACAAGATCCCACACACCTCGTCCAGAACTCATAGCTGTCATCCAGATTTCCTAGTGCCCAGCAATCCCCTTCGGGATGCTCTTCCCCAGGCAAGGGCAAGTTTCCTTCCCTTCCGTCTGTCTTGCCCTGGGCTTAGTGCATGCTCAGTGCTCCAACACCATGAACACTCTGAGGGCTGGCTCACTCTTTTGTTGGATTAGATCAGAGCAGCTCATGCGAGGAGGATGACACCATTCATTGCTATCAGTCCTCTGTGGATTTAGATGGGTTTACAAACATAACACACACATAATGAAATCCCACAGTGCAAACTGATCTTCTTTTGATAGTGAGTCTTCCCAGTCAGCACTGGGGTGGTGGAATTTGCTGAGAACAAATCAGGAATATAATGTCTGAGGGTGTCAAAGCAATGCCGGAAAGTTCAGGCCAACAACATGCTGCATGTCTCAGGCAGGCATTAAAAATACGCTGCCTGACTCTTTGTACCTACAGCTCTGACCTTTCTCCCCTTACTTTCAGGTTATAAGCAATCTTTTGTCTGTATTTTCTCAGTGCCTTCAGGCAGGACTTTACAGGCACTGAGGAAATACAAATAAATACAATAACATTCACTAAGTGTTTCCTTCTCCTCTAATAGCTGATCCACGTAAAAGATAATTTACTCATTGCATGGAATCAAAACCAGAAGAAACCACATTCCTCTGATCTGTCTTCTTGCTTATCATAGACGAATACATGACACCTAGATACGTTCAGAGAAGCCTGAAAAATTGAGATGTCCTACAGATCAAGACCCCTGCTGTGGCAGGAATTTTATTAAGCAAGCCATCCCACCTGTCCTTTGGCATGATGGATCTGCGCAAGCCAGATGATGCACAAACGTTTCTAGTGGGTTATTCTCTGCCCTGTGAGGACTTACAACACAAAGTGAGAGTGAAATGTGATAGCCATAAGTGTTAAATGAAAGCCAAAGAGGGCTCGGTGACTCAGGTTTTAGACATCTGCTGAGATGAACTCAATAATCCCCAATTTGTCTTTGAAGCCCTTCTCCTCTGTAGCTCTCTGAGCCATTTGCCAAGGAGGCAAGCGTCACTCTTTCTTTGATAAAGCCTGAAAAGATGAAGCAATTTATTTGTCCCCCACCAAGTCAAGTGACTAGAAGCTGGCTGGAAAAAAAAAAAACAACCATCATGGGCTGGGGCATTATTTGTTGGATTGTGTTTGCAAACTTTTGATTTGGAAGAGAATCCAGAGCTCTCTGGTGGTGGAGTCACCATCCCTGGAGGTATTTAAAAGACGTGTAGATGAGGTGCTTAGGGACATGGTTCAGTGGGCATGGTGGTGTTGGGTTGACGGTTGGACTCGACGATCTTAGAGGTCTTTTCCAACCTAATGATTCTATGATTCTATGATTTCAGAAAGCAGGGAAAAGAGAACATACGCGTGCACGTGCATGTGCAAGAGCATGTGTGTGTGTGTGGAGGGACGGTTGTGGAAAATGCAGTGACTGTTGTTCATGCCTAGCATTTATCCAGTCAAAAATACAGCTGATGGGAACGTATATGGGCTTTACAGCCGAGGCACTAAGTGTATTGCTTTGAATGTGCATTTATTGCTGGCATTTTAAAGTAACTCTTACTGGCATATCAAAATACTTCGAATGAAAGCTGCCATTGAAAGAGGAGTCATTATCACTTCAATTGGCATTGCATTTGGATGAACTGAGAGCGATCTAAAAAGGATAGCAATCGTCGGTAATGCTCGACGCGCATTTGCCCTGTCCAGCGCTGTAACATTTTCTCTTCCTCTTCGATGTCCTTGAGAAGAGTGTGTGACTGTCAGAGCTCTCCACTGCAACAGTGAGAGCAACAGTCCTGATGAGGTCTTTTTCTAAGCAAGATCTGGCTACAGCAGCCCCAAAGATAGAAATCCATCCCCCATTGGAGGGGGGGAGGATGTATTTAAGCATGTTGCCACCCTGAATTGTGGCAAAAAAGGGGCAATTTTAGATGGGAAGCTGGAGACCTCAAAAAAATCATAGAATCATAGAATCACAGAACCATAGAATCATAGAATCACAGAATGGTTTGGGTTGGACTAGGTCATCTAGTCCAACCCCCCTGCCATGGACAGGGACTTCTTCAACTAGATCAGGTTGCTCAGAGCCCCGTCCAGGGCTGACCTTGAATGTTTCCAGGGATGGGGCATCTACCACCTCTCAATTGTAATGGGCAACCAATTACAATTGCAGTGTTGATGACTTGCTTTGTACCACCATCAAGAAGCCAATGACCCAAGTCATCAGCTGGGTTTGACACATAAAAAGGAAATAAAAAGTCCCTGTCCCAGATATAAGTCTAAGGAGAGGAACAAGCAGAGCGTTCTGCAAGCAGATGCAGGAAGCGTGGGGCAAGGGTGGCACAATCCTATGCAGAGACATGCAAAGACAAATGGAGGTCTATATGTGGGGCGATTGAGAGAACTAAAGAATAATTTAATCAAAGCAGTGTTGATGACATCAGCAACGTGCTAGACATTTACAACAGTCTCCCCAACTTGGATTACATGCTCAAGTTTATTATCAGTAATTGCCATGGGGCTGATTTTCCAGTCTTTAGAGGAAAGAAAGTGCTACGTGCTCCAACTATTAGTACAGGAATTTCTCTGGTGCTTCTAATAGCTACATTTACTCTTCCCAAGGCAGAGCAGTGATAAGCTATACTCCTTAACTACAGTCACTGAGCTGTGAGATCCCCAAAGAGCTTAGTACCGTGGTATTTGGGGTTCCTCAACTGTCCAGACCTGTAGCAAGATTTATATTTAAAAGAAATATTTCACAGGCCTATATTGAGTTTGGAGATTGGCGAACGTGCTGTCAACATGTTCTCTTGGTCTCTATTTTCTAGATTAACCTGAGCATAAGCCCTTTACATCTCCCCCTTTTGCAAACAGAAATTCTTCTTGCATTGCAGCTTATGCTCAACTGCCACTAAAACAGCATTCAGGGGTCATCAGCCACAGAGCCTGTAGTAACTGAGCTCCTCAGCTATCTTTTCATTTAATCCATGTATTTTTATACATTTATCTATTTATCTGTGCCTCAAGATCAGCTCAGCTTCCCAGCCCAGATTTGAATAAACAAGGCAGTCTGATTCTCAGCTTTCTGAGCAAAATTCCAGCTAGCAATGATCAGTGCCTTAAAGGCAGTTGTCTTAAGTCCAGCAGTGAGATACAGATCTTTTTCAGAGCCTGTAATGGTTTTATACATGTATATAAATATATACATATAATTTTTTAACTCTCTTAACTCCACTTCGCTTCAAATCATTTGACTGAAAAATTCTGGCATTCTCCAACTCTTCAAAATCTTGCAAAGTCCTGTCAATTAAATAAGGACCATTGTAAAATATGACCATTTCTGGAAGCCCATATCTGCCAAATAAAGGTTTACTGTTTCCTACAAGATACTTTAATAGAAGAGTCTCTAATAATGCAGTTTCAGAGTACCCTGGATAATCCAACACGTCTACCATATCTGACCCATCATCATTTTTTCTCTCTAAGGTAGAAATCATTGACACATTTCACGCATATCCATTTATCCACTTTCTTCATCCCTGTGTTCATTTGTGACCACTGCAATACATTTTTCAAGATCTCACAGAATCTATAGAATACCTCAGGGCTGTGGTATTTTTGGCACTACTAATTTTTGCATCTGTACGCTATACTATCAATTACAGAAAGCTCTGATTTGAATTGATATGTAATTCCCAAGCCTTCTTTCAGTGACAGCGTTAATAGCTTTCTGCAATGTCTTGTCTTTTGCCATGGCCTCCAGAAGTTTATTCCCTACTGTGTTTGAGACGAGAGAAATCTCTTCCAACAGATTTGTATGCGTTATGCTCTTCTCTACATAGTCTTCAAGAACAGACTCCTCAAACGCTCTCAGGACTGTGCCTGCTCTCAGCTCTTGTTTTCCTGCTCTGCACAAACTGCATGGGTGCAGCTGGAAAATGAAAGATAAACGCCCTTCTGCCTTCTGGCAGGTGAATGAGCTTTTTGCTTTGAGAACAATGAATTTGGGGTCCATTTTTTGTTGGGATCCATCTTCCCTACCTGCATATTTTTCTTTAATGTCTTCTGCAGCAAAGATATCCCTCTATGCATTAAGATGCTGTTCCCAGAGTATTTCTGAAAACCAATGCCACCAGTCTACAAAGTGCGCAAGAGTATTGTCACAGTCCTGAGTCATTTACAGAGGGATTTAATGGCTGGGTGGTTCATCTTTGGGTGACACAGCTTGCCAAAACTCAGGTGCTTTCTCTCTTCTCTCTTTGACTTCTAAAACTCCCCGTCCAGGTTGGCAGTCCTGTTTCATTTTGAGTCCTTCTGCATAACATCCCAGAAAGAAGAATTGTCATCTCATTTTATTTCAGGAACCAAACTCTGCAAATCTTTCTTATCTGTCAAAGCAGCATTTCTGTAATTGTCTGGCTTTGGCCAGAGTCTGTGTGTATGTTGATTCACTTGCACTTTCTCCCAAATATCTCATGTTTCTGATTTTAAATTAGATTTCTCTTGCCATGCCCCATTTCCTGACCCATTTCTGCAGTCTTTTGTTGTCTTCCCCTTTTGCTGTCCCCCCCGCAATCTTTCAGGATATCACCTACGTGTATTGCAATGCCCTCATTTCCTTCAAATAATTCTTGCACTTTCCTGTCAAAAGTCTCAGGAGCAAGTTAAAACCCAGAGGGAAATTTGTACAAGCAACATCTCCCATCAGGGGCATTGAAGATGCAGACTCTCAAAGTCATCTTGGTCAGGGCAATTTGCAAGGACCCAAGAGGGGCCACTAACAGCATAAAAGAAAACACATCTCTAGCCATTGTCTTGAAAACATCTCCCTTGGCGGGCAAAGGAAAATATTTTCTCTGAATCTTCCTATTGAGTTCTCTGGGATCTAATCTCAGTCCGAGGGACTTCTCCTTCTTTCCTGCTGTTCCCGGGGGCAGGCACATTGCAGTGGCTTCTATTTTTAAAAATTATTTTCAGTGTTAGTAGATAGTCTGAACCCTTCCCTTAATTTCTGCCTCATGAACAGAGGAGCATTTCTGGAGGCTGAAGCACTGAGCGCTTAAAATCTGACAGCACAGATTTCTATGCCTTGTTCACCAATGCCATTAAAGACATCTTAATACTGTTTTATTTTTCCTTTTCTCTTTTTTTTAAACCAGATCCCTTCTTTTAATGACCTTACTTAAAAGTCAGAACTTCATCTATCTCTTGACTGTGATGCACCCGCACTGCTGATGTATTTTATTTTTCAGTTTATTAAAGTTTTAGCTTAACTTAACCCCCCTTCATCCCAGCGCTCCTCTTTCCTGGTCTACACTTGTTTGCAGCGTATCCCTTTCCTGCTCCTGATACCATCTGGTGTTTCAGATTCTTTAAAGATGTAAACCTGAAAGAGGATTTACACTGGGGAAAAAATGAAAACAGTAAAAAAGCTTTCCATCTGTCTTGGTCTCTGACTGCAGTCAATTCTATGGAAGAGTTGTTAATTGGGAAGCAGTTGATGGAGTGTGGCTGAGGGTGCGGAGAGAGATGTTTGTGCTGGTGATCATTGATGAACAGGTACCTACTCATAAACTGGGAACAGAAATGTATCTGGCATGAATGTCATGGGCTTCTCCTTCTCTGAGAAAATGAAGTGCAAGACCCTGAACTTCTGCTGTTGCCCAAGCCAGGACATGTGGTGAGTGATGAGATGGGCAGCAGTTCCAAGGAGATAAAGCACTTTGAGGACCCTTTTGGGCAAGACCTTCAGAATGACATCCAGGCTGCCTCCTGTCATGTCCCACTCTCCATACAACAAGAGATTTTCCTTTCAAATACTGTTTTAAAATCCCCCCATGCCACACAGCTGCTTATACAGACATATGTGCTCCCAGGGGTTGCTGGTACCTGTCAGAGAATCTGTGTATATCAACTACAAGAAATGGCAGAAAAGTAACATCTTTATCTTCCCAATCCTCACCAAGAATGAGATCCCAAAGGAGTGGACAAAGACAAAGAAATGCCCTTTTTAAAGAAGCAGCAAAAGAACCCAGATGAATTATAGGCCAATCATGTGGATAAGACTGGCCAGGAAAGTAAGGGGGTGACCTGGTATGATTTGACTTCTGCAAGCTGTTTGGCACAGGTCCATATGATGCACCCATAAGAATGGCCTCTGAGCAACCACAGTAAAGTGGGTGCTCATGAATACAGTCCTCCAAGAAGAGTAGCAATGGCACATTTCAGACTAAGAAGGTCTCCAAGGGCCTGTCCTGAGTCTGGTACTGTTCAATATTCTCATAATGACTCTGATGATGGAATAGAGAATAGATTTATGTAATTTGTGGCTGACAGCAGATGAGGAGGGGGTCACAAGCAATGTGCAGGACAAGACTGGAATTCAAAATTATCTCGATCTGTTAAAGGCAGTGTCTGAAATCAGGAGGATGACACTGAACAGAAGCAAAAGTGGCACTAGGCGATGTGAGTGCAAGAGGACAGGAGGGAGGAGTAAACCTAGGAAATGGGTGGCTTGCCAGCAGTATGGGAGACATGATCATGGGGTGGGAGGTGGTCACAGGCTGAACAAGGAAAAGCAACAGGATCCAAACCAGAAAACACGAGGTCTGGGACACGAGTGGTGCATATTTGTCACAGGAAGCAATTATCCTGCACTTCTCAACTCCAGTGAGGCTTTAGCTGGAGTTTGGGTTCACCTTTCTGGCAGGACAACACATGCTAAGGAAGATGACAAGATCCCAGAGGAATTTTATTAAAATTGTAAGTGGTTTTGCAGGCTGAGGAAAGACTGAAAGAACAGGGTTTATTTAGTTTAGGACGAAGGCTGCGAAGAAACAAAATCAGAGCACTCGAATATGTAAACAAGACGGTTCAAAAGCAGACAGTGATAGAGAGCCCTCCACTGTCGTGGGATGTAAGATGAGAAGTAATTTTGAGTAAATGTGCAGCAAGGGAGATTTAGTTAGATATTAAGAAAAATGTTATATAGGAAGTTAAAAAGTGGAACAGATTACGGAGGGTCTGCTTAATCCCCAGCAGTGGAATCATATACAGAAGCATCTGTCAGAAACGGTTCTTGCATCCTCCCTTCCCTGCTGGAGCAGCAGGCTGTGTACGTGCGGTCCCTTCCCGCTCTCCGTCCCTACGACACTGTCCAGCTGCGATTACTGAAGACCTTGTGGCTGGTGTGGACTTGTAAAGTGAGAACAACCGCCTTGAAATCAAAGAAAACCACGCTGGAGTCAGACCCAAACGAAAGGTGAATAAAGTCCATGTGAAGTCTCGCTCTCCCAGAACAAGGCATCTCTCTCTTCTCGCAATTAAGCTGGTGTTAATCAGCAGTGACTTCATTGAAGTATTCAAGATGAAGGTGTGTAAAACCAAAGCTGAGAAGAAGGAAACCTGGTAAGACTGTTGTGAAAAAAAGAAGCAGCATTTCCTTCTCTGAGGATTGTTACGCAGGCTGACGGTTAGGGACTCTCTTGGGAAGCAAAGGAAATGGGTTCGGAAGCCTTCCCATCGGGGAAGAGCTGCAACCACCACACTAACCCACGAAAGACAAGCTGTTTGAGACTGAATGCAGGCTTGGGCATGTGCTGAGCATGGCAACGGGGAAATTTAGCCATTTGGGTTATCTTGGAAATGAAATATAGAGAAAGTAGGTGCCTACTGGCTCAGCACAGGGCTCTGCTGGGGATGGTGGAAAGCCCAGAGTTGGGCAAGTTGACCAAGCCCTAGAGAACATCCAGGTCCCAGGAGAGATGGTAGGATGTTTTCCCATTTGTATTTGACTTTCAGATCCATGAGTGCCTCTGCCTTCTTCAGCAAATAGGTCTAGCCAACACTCCCTAGGTATCAGCTGCCCATCTGTGTAATGAAGAGAGTAGCTCTTCCCTGCTTCACCAGGCTCTAATATAGCTACTGAAGCTCTGTAGCTATCCATTGGCTACCACCAAACGGTGACACTGCCACCAAAGCAGCAGAAACGTGGCTGGTTTTTTTAAAGCGCATTTCAGCGCCCGCTGGAGGTCTGTGTCCTCCTTTGCCGTCCTTTACAGAGAGCTGAGGGAACTGCTGATCAAGGGCAAGCTGAGCCCATTTGTTCACTCCGTACCCTCCTGCAGCTCAACACCATCTCTGCAGGCTTGATCTTAAGGCAGAGCACGTAGCATTCCCTTGTCCACTCCTGCCAATAGCAAAATAAGCGCAGTGCCTTCAAAGACAGAGGGCTCGGTACATGAAGTTCAGCAAGTTCTCTGAGGGAGCCGTGATGCCCACTGCATCAAACAGTCCTAAGAGCACGTCAACATTGTTGGTTCAGCAGGGGCCAGGACTCATTTTCAAGTTACCATTCTCACTGTAAAGAAGCAAGGAGAAAATTACATTTTCTTTATTTGATCCCTGGCGTTTTCTGGATCAGGAAAGTTCACGGGTATTGAGTTTGAACTAGTGCCCGACTAACAATTGTTAGCAAAAATAGACAGTATTTGGATCATGCCTTCAGTGGTTTCAACACACTCTTATCTATCCTATATATCATTACATATAACTAAACACTGAAACACCTTCCAGCTCCGCCTGGCTTGCAAAACACAAGAGCATCCAAGACGGGCCAAGACAACTGTGCAGCCCTTGAGCATTCATTGGTAAGGAGAGAATCTCACCCATTTTTAAAGGGTCATTTATCAGTGAACTCTCTTCTTAATGTACCTCTTTAAAACATTTAAATGACAGTGCATTCTGCACTGCACTGTTATGATAGAGAACCCAGCCATATGTCAAGCAGGAACTATGACCCCTTTTTCTGTGATTAAGTTCATTTTTGTTCCATCCACTTTTTTTGTACATGATTAACTGGTGAATAAAAAGGCTCTTTTTTATTTTTCTTTGCAAGGACTGAAGCAGTTTTAATCATATATAATTCAACACTTGCTATGCGATTTGCATTCCCTGCTTTAAGATGAATTTGGCACTAAACAAGCTCTCAATTATACTCCCCCGCCTCTGTTTTCTCTGGAAGTCACAAAATTCATTCAAACAAAAGCTAAACCCCCCTGAAGTTTTATGAAGATGAATGATGATTAAAATCAAAGAACAGAGATCGTTCCCCTGACTTTACAAAACCACAGGGTTCCAATATATGCTCTCCAGTGGCACTTTTCCAGGCAACCTTGGGTTCAAAGACAAAACTGTGTACATGTCTGTACCAGCCCAGGTCATTGCGTCTATCTATCATCCCTTCTTCTCATGCCAACCTTTTTTTGCTTCTGACACTAGATATTAAATACGAAGGCTGGAGTTTGCTAGCCCAAAGCGTAAGTGAGGACGAATAAGGCAGAAACTGAGATTAGAGGAGGAAGCCAAGTTGGAAAAACTGGAGAAGCTTCTTGTTGAAGAAGAGAGGAAGAGAAAAGGCAGTGAGAAATAGGCACTGATACAAGACAGCTGGAATTTAGGTATGCATCTATATATATGTATTTACATATATATAAGTATATATTTAAATGTAAATATGTATATAGGTAGATAATATATATTACAGTATCACTGCAGAGAGGCAGTCAACACAGAGCTCATTGGAAGTTAGGCAATCCATAGAGGAACTTAAATTACGTGCTTGTAGTTCTTCTCTAGAAACACTTCCATGTCTTCCTCAATTACAGGAGGGACTAGGGAGCCTCACTTAGCTGTGATCACCCCCAGAGCAAGCGAGGCTGATGGGGGGAGACAGACGACTAACAAGGGGTGGGAGGTCATGGGAGGGAAAAGGCAGGCTGTGTGGGAAGAGCAAAAAGACAAAACCATGAGAACTTCCACTGAAATAAACAAAACTCCACATTAAAAGGACATTGAGGCTGTAAATGCAAGGATTCATAAGCTGGGACGTGCCATGAGTAATCCAGAAGGAGCTGAAATCCACCCTTCTCATCCCAAACCAGCATGATGGTATAGTCTATACCAACACAGTCACATAATAACTCCAGTCTATGCATTAATACAATTTTACACACAGGAGTGTTTCTTATTATGTATATCTACGATGCCCAGAACATCAGGGGCTGACTGCAAGTTAGACCGAGAGGTGCTATTTTAATCATCAAACTTGGGTTAAAAATCTACCTTTAGAAGCAGTGCAAGCATCGTATTTGTACCTCGTGTAATATTTAGAGTGCTGCGCAGGGCAGTAAGAAGCAGCATTGCAAGATCTAAGCAGCTTTGGCAAGTCTTTTCAAATACATCTCATAGAAAGGAGAAAGAAAGAGATATTTCATCCAGCTAACTGTTAGTAATAAAAGTCATAAAACCAATGTGGAAGCCACAGAACAGGGAAACACAGTGGACAGAATATGAGAGAGAGAGAGAAAGAGAGAAGAAAAACTGACCATGTCTTGGGGTTGTTCCAAAACCAAGATGACAGATTGGCTTCCCCTACAGATGCTGAGTTGAGGCACTGGGCAGGAGGTAGGCAGAAATGGGCAGATAATGAACCATGGGGGCGGTGTGTTAAAAAAATAAAATAGAAAATATAGAATAAAAGGCAAATATTTAATTATTTGTCATAGGAGGGCTTGTACAGAGGAAGAACGATGGGAATTGTCTGGCATTCATTTAATCTCTCCCATCTGAGCTAGGCTTCTATATTGCTAGAGGAGCTGATTGCTCACATGTGGGCTCTTAGTGCCATCCCAGGTGCTCTAGGGTATCTGACATGAATGGGACTGCAGATGTGACCCAGTCCCATGGGAAGTCTGCACGTTTCTGGAGCAGCAACTGCAAACCAAGCAGAGCATTAGGCAGGGCAACCAACTCAGCTGTAGGTAGACATTTATATGAAATTACAGGGATACGACCCTTGGAGCTTAATCCTGGTCACATAGGAACAGGATGTTCGCTGGAGGTGCACTGAAACAAAGAGAGATGGCACGGAAAATGTAAGTCCCAGGTGTCAAATGTGGCCAAAGCAGGGATCATTAACTTCATTGTCGGGGGAAGTAGCAAGCTGATTAAAGAGAAGACCTTTAGCTTGTGTCAGGAGTTAAATAAAGCATCTGGAGCCAGCCAGCTAGAATCAGAGCTTGCTTAAGGTGGGATGGGCTTTCATAATGTAACACAGCAGCAAAGTGCCAGCAGTGTCATCTGCTATAAACACTGGGTCCCCTGGAAAGCAACACTTCTGAAACACCGAGGAAGCAAAGAGCATCCTAAAGTCACGATGTCTTCACCTGAGTTAGATCTGCATTTATGGCAATTACATGTTCCTTCCATCCTAGAGATCCCAGGGGATGGAAAGAAATTAAATAATAATAAGTTATTAAGCAAGGTTTGAACCTTCCTGCTGAACTTTCTCCTTATGCCCTCCCTATTTATGTCCTGGAAATCTGTTTTCAGTCTCAGCTCAAATAACCAAAGAATTTTGCTGTAAGAAATGATCTTGTAATCCAAGACAACTTGATCCATACAAAGGTCTAGTAACTTGCTCGAAGGCTTCTCTTACCCTTGCAAAGCAAGAGTCCACCCAAGAACAGGAGCAGAATCCTAAAATTTAATTACTGGATGCAGTACACATGCAATTATTTATATCACACTTTCAATGATTATTCATAGGTTTCATATTGGGGTGGGGGGTAGGGAAGGTCACCAGGTTGCAAACAAGCCTGAAATTCAGAATTGCTTGCTGAGGAGAGCTGGGGGAAGATGATTATGATGGATAACACAAGAGAAGAGCATAAGGGAAATTGATTGTGAAGGTTTACCAGGAACATGAGGACTATTAAAAACTCTATTGCACATCAGTGAATTTCAGACCCTTAAATTGACAGGACCTTTAAAGGGAAATCACATTTTCTATTGCCTAATCAACATAGGTAGCAGTGTATTTGGCCTCTCTTCCCTGTTCTCTGTTGACTTCAATTGGCCAGTTTAAAAAAGTTTAATGTTTAATCTGACATTAAGTGTCATGAATTTTGAATAGACCAGAGGTAGCTGAAAAAGCCAGAAACAATACAGTTCAGCTTCCCTCCTAACTGTCTTGTGCTGGTTTTGGCTGGGATAGAGTTATTTTCTTCACAGTAGCTAGTATGGGGTTATGGTTTGGATTTGTGCTGGAAACAGTGTTGATAACACAGGGATGTTTTCGTTACTGCTGAGCAGGGCTTACACACAGTCAAGGCCTTTTCTGCTCTCACCCCACCGCACCAGCGAGGAGGCTGGGGGGGCACAAGAATTTGGGAGGGGACACAGCTGGGACAGCTGACCAAAAGGGGTATTCCATACCATATGACGTCATGCTCAGCACATAAACCTGGGGGAAGAAGAAGGAAGGGGGGGATGTTCGGAGTGATGGCGTTTGTCTTCCCAAGTCACCGTTACGCGTGACGGAGCCCTGCTTTCCTGGAGATGGTGGAACACCTGCCTGCCGATGGGAAGCAGTGAATGAATTCCTTGTTTTGCTTTGCTTGTGTGCGTGGCTTTTGCTTTCCCTATTAAACTGTCTTTATCTCAACCCATGAGTTTCCTCACTTTTACCCTTCCGATTTTCTCCCCCATCCCGCCGGGGGGGGAGTGAGCGAGCAGCTGGGTGGGGCTTAGTTGCTGGCTGGAGTTAAACCACATGTCTGTATAAAGTCCAGCTAATCATAGCTCTCCTTGAATGGTATTTGTTATTTCAATAACCTTTTCTTTCCCCCACATGGCACATTGAAGCTGCTCTCAGCCCCGTGCTGCACCGCTGAAGACAACACAAAATTGTGCCAGCACCTGACTGTGAGGACCCCCTTCCTCCATCACACGATGAAAAGTAATTCAGAGCTGTTTGGGACCTGGCCAGGGACAATACTACCAGTCAGGTCCAGTTCCTCTGCTGCCTTTCACCTTATAGAGTCATACTTCTGTTCGCAAGTGCTATTGCAGTCAGGGGCCAGCGTTCCTGGCTGTGTGCAGGGATAAACAATAAGGCAAAGGGCTGCAGCAGCTGCTTTTCATCTTCAAAGTGTTTTTTCAGCTGTGGGTGAACTCGAGGTTCCCAGTGCCCAAGGAAGTATTAAGCTCCTACAGTGTTTCCCCACAGTGCCCTGCTCAATAGCAGAAAGGTCCCGATGCAGAAGAAGATTGGGAATCACCAAAGAAGGTAGCGACTGCAGCGCCTTTGGGAAAGGCTGATTGCTACACCCATTTAAAACCACAGAAACCACGAGGGAGAGATGACAGCCAGGAGGGAACGGGCATGAGCCTGTCTCCAGACCAGACCCACCCATGAAGAACTGGTACAATCTCAGAGGAGGATCCTGCTGGAAATGCAGAAGATGGGCATGTTTAGGATGTTGGTGTGAGTGCAAGCTCCCTTGCTTGTGTGGTCTCACATTGAGTTGTCAGCAGCTGTTATGGAGCAAACGAGGCTAAGGAGAGGCAGCAAATTAGGGTAGGTGTTGGGATTGTAGGAATCAAGGATCTGTGTCGGATGAACAGAGGGTGGTTGTGATTGTGGATCAGAACAGAGCTAATACACATAGTCTAGAAGTGTAAGGTTATTTGGAGTAAAAAACACCCACGGGTGGAAGAGGGGAAAGGTCTGAAGAGCTTGGCTGCTCCCCTATCAGGACCTGCATTACAGCCAAGATGCGCGAGCATCGCCGTTCTGCTGTGGTCAGCAAGTAGTTGATTAAATCCCTCGGTGCTGCCTGCGTGAGCGAGGCAGGGGCCCTTCAGAAAGCAAAAGGACTACATGATTCACAAGTTCAGAGGCCAGAAGGTCAGAGGTGACCTCCCTTACACAGCCCAAAGGATTGCATCCACTTACAGTGGTAATGGCCCCTATAATTTGTCTTTGGCTCAAGTGTATTACCCAGAGAAGAGCCCCCATTGATGAGAAGACTTCAAGAGAGAGAGAAATCTGTTATCATCCTGGGTAGTTTGTTCCAATGGTTAATCACCCTTCTTGCCATAATGTGCTTGTTTTGGCTCCTTGAGTTGTATCTGGCCCAACTTTTCCCCCACCTCTTGTTACTGCTTTCCCTGTGAGGTTTAATTTTTTTTTTCCCCTCCTATTGAAAACACTTTGATAACAGAATCACTGCACCACGCATCTCCCTTCTGCAACAACTTCATTCCTTAAAACCTCTGTCCCTGGAAGGTCTTTGCAGAGTTACAAATAATTTCTGCAGCTCTTTACTCCACTGATCCGATAGTTCAAAATCTGCCCTCCCAGGCATGGGGAGAGGGGCTGTCCCCACTTTTTTGGCACCCACCCCAGCAGTGCTGGTCTGCTCCAGCTGGTGGAGTTTTCATTTCTGTATCCATGAAGAGCTTGGGTCTTGCATACAATATCTTCTCAGCAAATCATGTCCACCATGGCCCCTAACTCCTTCTCTCTCTGCCAAAATACCATTGTTCTGTCACAAGGGATTGTGGTTTTCCTCCCATCCTAGAAGCCTGGACCCTGCATTCAGCTAAAGAAAAAGCTCGTTGCATCTGCCTTGCTTGTGTACCAGTGATGAGGATTTGTGTCTTCAGTTACTCAATACTTCCACACTATAGATTGTTATCTTGTCCAAGAACAGTATCAATATTTTTAATCATGCAATTAAAGACCATATCAGAATGGATATGCACCAGGGGAAGGGAATTAAATTGCACAGACAGCCTTGGATCTGTCATCGCCTGTCTTTTGACTGCTTGGCTTTTTTACCTCAACCTTCTCTAATAAGATCAGACCATTCTCCCTCTCCTCCCCCACAAGATATTAGCGGGTATAATGTACCTGTGCTGACCTCCCTCTGTCCTCAACATCTCCAAAATAAATGCTTCACAGCTTTGCAAACTACCCTATAGAGGAGCACAGGTATCTCATCGCCAGGCATTGCTGAACCCTCTCCTTCCCCAAATCCTCTACATCTAAAGAACATACATGGGATCAGTGAACACCACGTTGTATGCTTTATGTCTCATGAGAGGACACGTAGCCTGTTTTGGAGAGCTGGCACATACACCTGGTGGGATGGTGTGGTCTGCACGCAACGCAGGAGCCTCAGATTAGGTCTCCTGATCTATTCCTAGCAATGACACTGGAAGTCCATCAACATATCCATGCCTTGGTTTCCCCAGCTGGGAGGTGGATTTGGAGATGCTGGAGATTTGAGACCCCAGGTTTACTGTCAGGTAAGTGATAGCCATGGGGTGTTTCTTTCGAGTGGTTTTGGAGTGAACCTGGAGCACTCCAGACCTAGGTCCAGGCACAGTACAGAGGTGTCTATGCATGGCTGGTTTACCTGGCCAAGGTGATTTGTTCATATGGCCTGACTGTGCCCAGGAGCAAATCCCAAAGGGCAGTGCCATTGATGGCACTCAATGCTCACTGGGGCACAGAGAGCTTCCGGCGTTGAAGACAGACTCAATACAGAAGTGTCTGATTAAATAAGGATGAAGCTCCTAAATTCTTGAGACGGTTTTGATTATTTCAGCCTGGTTTTGACTGATTTCTGGAGCTGAATCCACTTTCTTTCAAGGTACCTCTGTGTCACAGCCATCCCCCCTGAAGTGCTCATTTCATACTTTACCTAATTCCAGTTTTCTTGCAGCTTTTGTGGGGCACTTTTCAGGGACAGACTTAATGGGGACAGATTTGAGGTGGGTTGAACTTCTCTCTGGCCTGTGAAGCTCACCTGGGTTCAGCAAGCATTGTGCCCTCAAGCCTCCTATATCTCCTACAAGTCTAGGCTGACGGTTGGGGGCCAAGTATTGAACTAGAAGATCCTCTTGCTAGTGATGCAGGTTGCAAACTTAGTTGTCTACTGGCTCTAAGTCGTAGACTTAGCCACTGCTCCTCTCCATCCACCCCCCTTCAGACAGTCCCTCTTCTGCAGGCTGGGAATTTTGTACTACACTTCTGCTGCATATTCCCAGCTCGTTGCAATGCCATTCTCTATGGAGAAATCCCCAATTTCATGACATTAGAAGTTGGCACAACCGAGTGAAGACATGGCTGACTCAGCCAACTGTACTGAAGCTATGGTGATTTACACCAGACTGGGGGAAAGCCGCAGCAATTTTCCTCTCCTTTGACTGAGTAGCTACGGTGACAAGAGACTGAATAGATGACAAAATAAAACAGATCATGAATCTAGAACACGCAGCTGAAATTTCCCCAGCGGATTCACAATGTGAAACATCCAAAAAAAAGGCCCGTGAAATATGAATTAATGTGAGGACAAGGTTTTAATCACAGTTACAGAACTTTAAAGCCACGCTAATTCCACGGCGCTGAGTCTGGTGACTCTGGATTTTTGCTAATATCACAGATGCCTCTAGTGCACAAGGAACAGACCTTGGTCTTATTTTTGATGGTGTCAGTTCTGCAGTGAAGTCAGTGACGTATAAAAGTATGAGATTAAAGGTAAGTTTCATGGGCTGGATGATTTGCTGGTGTGACTGGTCATCTCCGCTTCCTCTTCTGGACACAAATATCTATACTGGGGAGGCTCTGGCCTTGCCAGTGGTCAGCAAGGTTGTTGCAAAGTATCTGCTGTGAATATTCACTGGTGTCCTCTTTTTGGTGCAAATCAGGAGTAAAAGATGTGAAAATGAAAATCAGGACACTCGGTTTTCATCTGCCACTTGTTTACGTAGGACTGTATCCAACGGAGCACCATGGACTGACCTCCTGCTGAGCACTACAGGTATTTGGCTGCTCTGAGAGCAGAGCGAAGCCCTCCAAGCCACGTTCAACAACAGAAAATCATGTGATGAATGTGTCTGTTACATCCCTTGTCTTGTGGCACAATTTCCAGAACCAGCACACGTGCACGTTACGTGGGACTCACACTCTGCAAGCCAGACTCTTCCCTGGTGTCACCACAGTAAGGCCACCAGGTTGCATGTGGGATCATGTATTGTGGCTTGGGAGTAGAGGAAACAGCAGCTTGAGCTTGATCTGCCCTGCTCATCTCTGGGTGATAATGTAAGGACACCCCATGCCCATTTTGCCTCTTGTTGGAGTCCTAATGATACACAGATGTGCACACACACCAGCAGTGACTTCGTACCGTGGTTGCTCACACCCATGACTAGTCCCAGCAGCCGCCACTCAAGGTAGCCCCAGTGAAGACAGACTCATACACCTCTAAACTGCTGACTAACTCATACTTCATCAAGAGAGGAGAGGAGAGTCACAGAAATGACCAGTCCTGGCCTGCATGCTCCCTGGGTTCTTCCAGGCTGTGCATCCAGGTTTCCTTCTTACGGACACCAAAGCGTAGGTCAAAGTAGAGCATGGTGTGTGCTGAACCCTTGATGAAGTGTTGGGTGCACACCAATGGGCACAGGAATGAGAGATTTCTCCTGATCCTGTAGCCTGGGACACATGCTCCTAAAATTGTAAAACGCTTCTGGAAACGAGCATAAGTGGTTCTGAATACGGAGCTCATTATGTGAAAAACACAGTGGTGCTCAGGTCCATAAGAACAATAGGTCAAACGGGAAATCAATGTCACTTTTAGTAAATTAAAGAAAATACTGTATTGACATTGTACGTGCATGGTTGGGTGAAGGCACTGTCTCACGGCTACCCATGGAGAGGATAAGACACCCCCTGTGAGCAGGAGAAAGGTTGTTGCTTGTGCCATGGAGAGAGCGGTGAGTTTGGGGGATTTAGGCCCAAATCCAGCTGCGGAGTCACTCTACAAAGCAGAACTGCCTAGAAACCTCAGTTAGACCAAAAGGAGGGGTTTTCCTCAAATTATCTAACCAACCTTTCCCTCCCCCGAATGAAGCAACCTCTTCCCTACATTTTACTTCAGGCAAGGCCTATTTTGAGGGGAAAAAGTTGTCCCCAATGGCAATTTTTTTAAAGAAAATCTGTTATCATTAATAACAAATTAATCCGCATATTAACAGCAACTCTGATCACTAAATTCATTCCTAAGCATGAATTGGGATAGTCTAGGGTCAAAAAAAAGACATCTTTTAGCGGAGGTACTCTGGAGATAACGGGACTCATTCAGGCGGTGATTTAAGGAAAACTGGAGGTAGTGGGACGCCAGCTGTAGCATTCCGGGGGAGCGAGGGCTGCCTGTCACTTAAAAGGTGTCCCCTTTCGCCAGCCCAGCCTCATCGCACAAACTCAAACCCAAGGGCAGCAGTGGGATTTGGGCAGAGGCGGTTCCTGAGCTCGGGGGATGCAGAAGCAGCAGTGGGACACGCATCAACCTCCGGCTCCACGTCAGCCTTGCTATGGCACGTGGGAAACTCAGTGGCTGTTGCTGCTTGTTTGCAACACAGCTTTTTGTCCGGGTGATTTAAACTGGTTCCTTTTCCAGTTTTGGGGAGAGACATGAAGGAGTAAAACTGGTGCAAAAATAATCTCTGCAAGCAGTGTTGTGGGATCGAGCATTTCTTTTTACCCACCCAAAGCTCTGGTCTTGCACAGAGCAAATGGAGATGCACAGACAAACAGAAGTTGACAGATATTTTTGCCTTTAAATCAAAAACCTGAATGTCCCCAAATGTGGGGGCCATGGCCTCTGAACTGTGGCCATAGCAAGTCCTGCAATCTGGCTCATTCTGCTCTGAGTTTCGCAGCTGGAGTTCATCTCCCAGCATGCACTACAGATGCAGCTCAGGATCCAAATCACCTCCTTTTCGGCCAAAAATATTTTCTCTTTTGCCAAAAATTCAGCAGGCTGCCGGGGCTGTCTTTCTTGCCTCTGCTTTTGTCAATATTTCCCACAGAGGGGGAAACAAACTCCAAAGGTTTTGCAACCTGCTCTGCTCGGTTAGAATAACCGCCTGCTCAGTGGGTTTCGTTTTAAGGCTGAGGTTGCCCCGGGGCCGGGGGCCGGACTGCCCCCCAGCAAGCTCTTGCCTCCTTTTTGAAGTAAGTCACAAGCTGCCCGGGTGGCCTTTGGATGCAGCCTACAAAGGGCTCTTTTGTCAGACTGACCACACAGGGCCACAGCCGAAATGCTCTTTGGTCATGCATATGCAATAATGCAAATGCATTATACAGCATATGCAATACGATGTATGCAATACCCATATGCAATACAACGCAGGCAATACAGCGTATGCAATATGGTATATGCAATACCCTTGGTGTGTTCAGTGGCTGCAGTGGCTGGTCACAGGCTCTACCCAGATGCCATTTGTTTATCAAATCCCTGGTATGTTGGAAGAATATGTCTTTCAATCCTTTCTTATGCAGGAAAACTTGGTTTTGTGGTCACCGAGATCCAGGTGCAGGGACCTTTTGGTTTTGCAAGGGCAAGAGAAGGTTGAAAAATTTACTGGAGTCTGGGCAGTTTTGAAACCTCGTACCTGGGCTTCTCTGACACCCGAGTCAAAAACAAGGGTTTTCACTTGCAGTCGCACTCATCCCTGACAGATGTGCATCTAACTTGCACTTTACACACCTCCATGATGTCTATGGCTCCAGCGTTTCCCTTTCCCGGTGCTCAGAAAGTGTTTCCTAACTCCTGATCTTGCCTCATGTTAAGCCCATGACTTCTTGCCCTTTATGCAAGGGATGGATTCTCTCCTCTGCTGCACAAGGCTGTATCCCCCTGCACCTCCTCTCCAGGCTAAATGAACCCCACTTCACCAATATTTCCTCTTGGCCTTTGACAAGGGATGGGGCCCGATGATAGCCAGGGATGTCCAAGCGTATTGAAAATGTGCATTTCTTCATGCAGCCCCAGATATTTGCAATTATTACCCCATCTTACTGGTGCCACTGAGACCCATTTCCAATCACAAATCAGCACCAGAAGAAGGAAAACCCAGGAGCTGTAACTTTGTTTTTTGGTGGGTCTATCCACTATAAGAAAAACAAAGCCGATGCAAGGCAAGGTTTAGCACGGCATCAGAATAGCTACAGCTTCTCAGTTTTCACCAGCATTTTAGCTAGCCCAGGGCAGATCTAGGGAAGGGTCCAATCTAGACAAGTAATCCTGCAATCACTAGCAAAGGGTTGCTTGCCTTCAAAGGAAAATCCCCCTTTTCAGAACACATCCCCGATTCTCCTCTGCTCCCCAGCTAACCTGCAAAAAACCAGGTACAGAGAGAGCACCTTACGTAGAGAATTCGGTAAGGCAGAGCTTGCTGAAAGCAGCTTTGTGCTCCCTTCCCCCCTTGGTCATGTACACTTAGTAAATGTGCTTTTAATCTCATTAATGTTGTTTGAAAGAAGCAGTGGTGGATGAATTATCTGATGCAAATGGAATAGTTTAGGGACTACATGCATTTTCATTAGCCTAACTTCTCCAGCACTATGTATTAGCACAGAATTAACCCATTAATTCTACTGATTTCTATTAATATTGTGCTTTCCATCAGTGCTCGAATCCCCACGGACTCCTTCCCAACCATCTATAGGAACTGGCTTGTTTAATCAACATTGCACAACTAATTGAGGCAACTGTTTGGGTCATGAAGTGAAGAAGAAAATTGTTTCTAATTGAGAGTACGGGAGGAATTTGGGGAGGCAGGATATAATTATTACTGCTGGAACAGGGCCAGGATGCCAGCCATCACACTCTGCTGATCTTGCTGTAAGTGCCATGGGAGTTGTTGTAAGCACAACCGATGGAGGCAAGAGCAGATCATTTCACCTGTTCTCCTGTCCCAAAATCCAACCAGCACCACACTGGTGGGAAACTTCTACCCTAAAATTCACTGGGATCTTCTCAAACATCTCCTGTCTATCTGTCACAGGTGTTCATCAACCTCTACCACAGCAGTGTCCGACCACCTTATTTTACTCCCCATATCTATCTTCACAACACCCTCTTTGCCCTGTGCAGATCCACTGTGCCATTTCTGGCCACAGTCTTCCCATCACGGTGGCATTGATGGACGTTGTCTGGGATGGAGTCACCGAAGGTACCGGTCTCTCCTACACAGAGGTGAGAGGAGGTGGTCAAAGTGCCATGTCCCCAAGTAGGACAAGGAAGACTTCCCATATGTCTGCAACGCCAAACATCTCCCTGCCAGTTTAGCGCAGTTACATGAAGGGATGGCATCACTCAGAGAAGCGCAGTAATCAAGGGATGGGGAGGATCTCCAGAGACTGTCAAAGTCAAAGCAGGGTCACAAAGATGATCTTTCATGTTTCCAGCTCAAAGCCGCTGGGTTTTCCTTACTGTTCAGGTAGCAGGATGGCTCTGCCTCTTGTAGCCTTTTGCTTGGAGGAGAGGATAAACGAGGTCTTTGATGTAAAAACCCAAATGAAAGCAAACACGACAAAGTTGCTCTTTAAACTTAGCTTATTCACCAACATCTAGTTCTGGCAGTCTCCTCCCTGGGCAATCAGTGCAGCGAGCTCGCCCCCCCCGTTGACTATGCACGCTGAGACCATATCCATGACATTTTTCACAGCACTATTCCAGCAATATTTCGTCTCAAATTGCCTTTGCAAAAGGCTCTCTTTATTCCCCTCGTCATAAGCCCTGCCTCATCTTCAGCAGCAAGCTGAATCCTCTCTCTTGCATCCTGGCCTAATTATTAAACAACCCTGTCGAAGTATTCAGTCGTTTGCTGATATTTTACTCACAATTAGAAGTATGAATGTGCTCCATTAGGCTTCTAATATCCTTTATGCTCAGCCTGACATTTGGGGAGCCATTTTATTACAGCTGACGCTCTGGGAAATGGGGCTGCCATAGTTAGCGTCAGTAATGGTGTTATTGACCCCAATTTTATGAATGCAGGAGGATGTCTGAACGTTACACACTCAGGTATCCAGAGGGTTCTCACCGTCTCACACCGATGTCTGCTCTGGGAGCTCACAGCCCTACCTTTCTGTGAAAGCGCGGGGGTTTTTTCTCACTCCCCCGAAGCTCAGAGACACTTTTCTGATCAAGTGTTTGGCAACTAGTTAACACACACACACAAAAAAAAAAAGCCCATCAAGACAGTGAGGATTAAGGTTGAGTTTCTCATTGAAAAGCCTGCTGGCATGTTGGTAAACATCAAACACGACTGGGAACCCTCAGGGTTGTTCCCACTTCTAAAACAGACTGGTGGCCCAGTCCTGGGCAAGTTTCTTCACTTCTCTGTTATTTCACTCTAGGTCTGACAGTGGTGGCATTGGGATTTTTGTAGCACAGGAGGCTATGAAGTCCCCCTCCATGTCACCACCTCTCTCTGAAGCATAGGGAGAGATGGTCCCTGCCATGGAGGTCTTCAAGACCAAGTCAGAAAGCCCTGATCCCAGCAAAAAGGATAATTTGAAAGCTGAGATTAGGACATGGGTATTCTGAGCCACAGTTCAGAGTTGCAAACCACTCATACCTAATTCTTGCCGTGGAGATTTGGCTGGCTCTACTGCTGCTTTTCTGGCAACTCATTAAGTGGATCTCAGGTGATCATGGGACTTTTTTGGTGCTTGCACCGCATTGTGTATCTCCAACCTTCCTCCAAAACTGGTTAACCAGCCAAACGTCCTTGAGCATTTCATCAGCAGCAGAAGGTCCTTCCAGCCATTCCCAGCCCAGTGTCACAAGCAAGAATGGACTTCTTTAACCAGTTTGGGATTGGAGCATGGAGCTCAGTGTCACAGGGCAGATCTGTAAGGCAGTAACATGTTGCTGGCAGCTGTCTCAGCTCCCATTGTAACCAGTGGAGAGACTGGGCAGGATCCACACGCCCACACAGAGGTGCTCCATGCCCTTTGGATGCCATAATGGATGCAGAGGCTATATTGTTAGGAGCTCCCACTTCTTCCCAATAAGGAAAGGAAGCTTTCAGACCAAATCACCATCCAAAAAACCATAGAAACAGTTCTCTTTTGTTCCCAGCTGGGTCTGCCTCAGGCTGACCACACAGAACCAGCCCCGTACCGCCCCGCGCTGATACCGAGCGAAGTTTCAACGTCTCTGCTGCTCGCCATAGCCTCCCCCCAAGACACACACACCCCCTTCTGCAACAACAAAGCTCCAGCTTCTGCCTCTGAAAATTAAATCTTATCTCCTTAAACCACTCCAGCTCCGCACACCTAGGATCCCATCTCTCCCTCTCATCTGACTTTAATAACAACACCATTCCCCTTCAGAAGGAGGAGGATAGAGCCCAGATTAAAAGGAGCTGTTTAGCTGGCAGCAATATTACCTTCCTTTGCCCTTTGATTTTGATTTTTTGTTGTTGTTGTTGCTCTTGCATTTTTTATTGAGCATCCGGGCTGAATGGCTGAATAAAATCGAACTTCCCAGCTGAGACCGCAGATGCTCAGCTGTGCATACCTTAGGGAAAAACGTGTGCAATTTCTATTTTGGCCAATTATTATGCGGGGGAATCTTTTATCCTGGTGGGAAGGTGGATAGGAGGAAGAGAAGCCTTTGGAGGTGCCAATTATCTTTTAAAGGAACGCTGGCCATTTAAAATTGTTGAGCCAGAACTTCAGCAGACATGAATCAGCAGAGATCCTTCATAAATACAGGGATGAAGAGCTGGGAATCTGGGGGTTTGGGTGCGGATACGCCTACATTTATTTATATATCACTGTAATTCTCTTTAGTGGGTGTATTTGGGGTGTGTACTTTTTTGTTTGGGTTTTTTTTTTCTTTTTCCCTGGACATTGCAAATCAACTGGTTTGCTTGGGATCACATTTCTATGAGTTAAATTAATCCCAGGACAGCAAGCACTCCTTCCTTCCACCCTTGCCAAGTGTGCATAGGTCCTGCACTGCTGCTCTTTGCACAAGCACAAACTGCAGACTCACAAAGCTAAGCTTTATTTTTCTTGTTTGTGCTCAGTTACACTTTCCAGACCAACTCCCTTTCCTGCTTTCCCTCTCATCCTTCCTTATTCTGTTGTCTCACAACTGGGTCTCAGCCTCGGGGCCTGTTTGAGATCCATGGTCTCATCCTGAGATGGGTTACTTTCCTGCATATTCAGTGATTAAAGGAAAACTTGTCAAACACAAACCACTACATGAGGCAGCTTTGCAAAGTCAGGGTCTTGTGAAGTTGCTACAATTTCTCCTGTTTGAGTCAGTCCCTAGAAAATCAGTTTTTTGGGGGTAGGAGCTGGTGCTCTTGATCTCCCGCAAGACCTAGGATCTTTTTGAACACTGTAGAAGAAACCAGGAGTAACTTGTCATGATGCACTTGCTCCCTGTTGGATTTCAAAGGCTTCAGTGATAAGTTGACAAAGCTTTTTTGGGAACAAAATAGTAATCTTCCCCCAGCTGGGACCAAAATTAAACCAGTCCTAACAAAATAATTCTACAGAAGTTTATAAAAGCCCCTTTAAATCTATCCCTGTCTCAACCATTCAAGCACTATCGCATCCATCCCTGCACACACATGCAGGGAAAAGTCCTTCCCGGTGCTGCCGTGAAGACCTGCAGCATCTCTCCACCCTGAGCATGTCCACAGAGCTGGACATCCATCCTTGCATAGACCTGAGACAGCCCAGCAAGGACCAGTCCATCCACCTCGGTGGGGACTAAGCAGCCGAACTGGAGTGGGAGGGGGACAGCATGGGGCTGGCGGATTCAGAGAGGAGTCATTAGCTTTGCCCTGGAGGAATGCATGAAAAGCTCATCCTTAAATTTGATCAGAGTGACTAAGAAGTATTTTGACTCCAGATGTATAAATGAGCTCTTTAAAACCTGCCCCTCCATCCCTCCTGCCCCGAGTTATTGATTCAGGGCTCCGTGCTGCGAGCGGCTGCCATGGACTTCGGGTAGCAGTGCTTTTTCTCCCTCCTCTCTTAGCGAAGATATCACATCCCTTCTTACCCGAGGAGAGAGGCTTATATCTTCCTTCCTCCCTCACCTGCTTGATTAGCATCAGAAAGCACCCTGGGCATGAATTCCCCCAAAGACTAATCCCGACAAACCATGTCTTCTTCTAATATGCTGACACCCTCCTCCTTGTTTGCATTTTTCTTCTCCCTTCCTCCTCCTTCTTCTCAAAACATTTTCTCCTCCTGCTGGGTTCGTTCGTCTCTCCATCTGTTGTCCGTCCGTTTTCCCTCCCTGCTGGGCTGGGAAGACGCTGCAGGGTTGCAGCACGAGACCGGGCTTGTGCTCGAGCCTATCCTGCCTCAAACCGATCCTATCCTGCCTCAAACCCATCCTATCCTGCCTCAAACCGAGCCTACCCTGCCTCAAACCGAGCCTATCCTGCCTCAAACTGATCCTATCCTGCCTCAAGCCGAGCCTATCTTGCCAGCATCACTGAGCCCCTCTTCCCCCAGCATCTGCTCTGGGGAGCGTGGGTGCGTTGCTGCTTGCAATTCATTTCTTACAAAGTCAGAGCGGTGGCCGCAGAGGAGGTATGAGTCCGGGGAGGCTGATGTTTTCTGTTCAGGGGTTTGGGGTTTGCTGTTCCAGCTCCCCCGTAACCGAATTGCAGCCTTAACTCCGTCCACCCTTGGAGTTTGGACTGGAAGTGCACAGAAAGCAAACAGCAAAGCAGAAGTCCTGGATTGGACGCCTGTCCCGGTGGGATGAAGCTGCAGCATCCACTGGGGCTATTAAACAGGAGGGACTGGGGACAACCCCTGAGTAAGGAAGTTTTTAAGCTGCTGATAAAGTTAACCTGGGAGCCCAGGTGGACAGACCTTTGCTCTGTAGTCCGTAAATCACACGTTGACCCCACAAAGTGGTGTTTAACCTCTTCTGACCCAGATTTACATAGCAGCAGCCGTTCAAAGGTGCATCTCACCCAGCAGCCTGTGTGCCGCAGTGACCAACAGAAGATGCCTGGCGAAGACTACAAAAATAGGACCAGCACATGATACAACCCTCTGATCCCTTTCCAGCCTTCAGCTATTTTCATCCTGTGGACATCCTGAGCAAAAAATGACTCTCTGTCCCGTTGCCCCACAGACCCACGTAAACATCCACAATGTTCTGCCCGTGAGGAGTTCCACAGGTTGTCTACTTGATATCTGCATGATGCCACCTTGTACCACCCCAGAAGACCCACCGGGCCTTAAAACATTGAGAAAGTGTTCCTCCATGGAGTAACAAGGAGGATAAGTATCAATTAAAGACACAGGAGGGGGATCCCCTCCCTATAACTTTATTTTTGACAGGTGTTTTGTACTGAAATTCACATCACAGAGCTTCCACCCTGGGTCCCTGGGGTCCTGTTATTGCAGCAGGGTTTCAGCTACCGTGTCCCTCCTCTGTCTGTCCTATGCCACCCGGCACCCAAAGGGATGACTTACCAGCCTGCAAACCTTCTCCCTGGGCAGGGGTTAAATAAAGGTTTTTCAGGTGCAAAAGCAACACTGCAAGAGCCTCTGCCCCTCTCTCCATAGATACTGCAGAGGGATCTGCAATCCGAGATATCTTCTGATAGCGTGCTTCACCTCTAGCTAAAAGCAAGGTCTTCAGAAGACAATGAAGATTGTGGGACAAATGTCCCCAGCCAGGACAAATATCATTGCATGACCTGGAAAAACAGAAGTATAAAGCAGGGCTACGACCAGAAAGCGTGCTCAGCCTCATCAACCCCACTGCCACTTTCAGGTACACAACACACTGTTCATATTAAACGCAGGGCTGTCCCTATTGGAAGGTTATTCGGGAGGATAAAAGTTCCCCTGTCTTTTTAAGTAATAGAAATACGATACTGATGGGTGTTTGATACAATGTGCAAAACAAATGCTGTGTGATGGAGACTGTAAAAGCCTCCTTAAAAGATTTTAAATAAAGAAAAAAATATGGAGAGGATGAAAAAGGAAATAACGTTTTGTGATGCCAACAGACTTGTCCTGTGCAATCAAGAGGAACAGGGGGGGAAAAAAAGAGTTGGATGATTTAACTACTTGACTTTGGTTACTGGATATTGCCTGCAAAATTTTGGAAAAAATGAATTTAGAGGGGAAAAAAATCAAGAGATATTTGGAGTGACCATATAACAACAGCCCTGGGCCACAGGACAACTGCAACCATGAGTAAAATTTTCAGTATCACTCTCTCTGCCCTAAGATCAGACCTTCGAGGGGAACGAGTGAAAATGAGAGTGCAAATATGAAGGGAATACATTGCAAATACGTAAAACACATAATGGTTTTTTAGCTGCTTGCTTTTGGATTTGAGGAGAGACTGGCCCAGAGCAGTCTCTGCTTCCCATGGGGACGTGGAGACCTGGGGACAAACGGACAAGAAACAACCTGGAGAACAAGACCCCAAACTCAAAGCCTCCAAGGAAAACTGCCAGCAGTCACATTCGTGCACTGGCACAAGAGACATCAGACCCAGACCCCTAAGCAGGGAACCGTGAGAGTCCTTCGCCCATCCCACCCCCTCATCACTGCCGTCACCGAGGTTAGAAATCCCGGTGACTGCTGACTGGTCCCCAGGGCAGAGGGACTAGCAGTATTAAAAAGGGTTTCCCTTTTGCTGGAGAGTAGGGATGTTCCTTTTCCTTTCAAATATCATTAAGTTTCTAGTCTCAGGATGGCTGAGAGAATCTGCATTAAACACACTCTGACAGGCCCTCCGGATATCACCTTGAAAACAGTGGCTTCTCCCCAGCAGTTACTTGCTACCAAAGGAGCCTGAAGAGTTCATTTTTTTAAACCAAGGGGGTGATGTTTTCCCAGATGCTAAGAAATGGATGGAAGATGAGGGTTCTCTGAGATGTCCCCCAAGAACCACAGGTGTCCACACAGCCAGTGCCCATTTTTGCCCATTACCTGCTCTGTACTAGCTCGACTTGGGTTTTCAGTTTAGTTTAGTTGCTGAGCTTAAAATCTCTGCTTTCAACTCATTTGTTCCTCTGCCCAACCCGAACCTCCCAGAGTGAATAGCTGCTCCTGCTTCAGCCCTGGAATAGCTATAACCATTATTATAACTCAGTTTGCACACGCAGCACTTGGTTTTTGCATGGATTGCCTCTGCTAACCAAAGTTCCTATCTTTGCTTACAGAGCAGATAAAAACCTCCTTTAGCAGTAGCTTGCAAGGAATTGTGCATTGCAGCATTTCTCAAAGTATTTTGGCGTCATACAAAGAATATTGCAAACTATTCCAAACCCAAAGAATAATATATTTGCACATTAAGGTCTAAATACAAGCAAAGAAAACTCACAAAGCCAGAGGCCACCTGCCTCGGATCCTGCATTAAGAGGTGCAGTTCCTACAAGCACTCACGGGTATTTGTATCAGGTGAGTCAGGAGTGGGCAAGGTTTTCTCTGCTATTTGGGGCTTTGGTGGGAAGGAGCTGTGTGTTTTAAAGTAAAACTTATGACTCTATCAAATTTTATGCTGATAATTTACATGGTCATTTTAATTGATTTGGACTGATTCGTCTTTACTGTGATAGCACTTCTGACTATTAATAAGCTTAAAACAAAAAAGCTACTAAAAGGAAAAATTCTTTGTTTTCTTTCAGATTGATGAAAAAGAGGGGTCTTAAACAGACGGCGTGAGCACTGGTGTTCCAAAGCAGGTTTTGTGGGTTCTCTCCAAGCAACACATGGGTTTAGTAGCAAGTGGGCTGGGGAAAGTTAAAGGCTTTCTGTAACACCCGCAATTTGTGCCGAGTCGTGTTCCTCCTCTCCTCCCACCTTGGTATCACCTTTGCTGAATGCTTCTGCAAACGCTGTGGCTGAGCCCTTAGCTCCGTGCGGGGGATGCAATGGTTGGGTTGGTTCAGGAGGGAGCTGCTGGTTTGGGGGGTATGGGGAGACACTGGTCCAGGGTGGGAGCTGAGTGCTGGTAGTGGGGAGCAGAGTGGGGCAGGAGGGCACGAAGCAGACCATCTGGGGGGTGATAAGAGGCGTACGGCTGGCTACTTCTGGAAATTAGACAAATTTTTTGTTGCAAAAACCAAAGACAATGAGTAAAGAGCTCAGGCTATGGTAAGGGGTGAGGGTCTGAAAAATTGCCAACCAAACCACAATAGCACTGGAGAGGAGCAGAAAAACCTCCTCTGCTTTTCCCCACAGCACTGTCAACACCTCCGCACCCAAGCACGTCCACCGCAGTTTGGCCAAGCCCTTCCAACGCCCATTTCTCCTCCAGTTCAAATCCAGAAGTAGGGCTTGAGACACAAGCAAACAGCATCTATTCCTGGGTAAACTCCTGGTGATTAGTGAGCAGAGCCTGCGCTTTGCCGTCTTCATCCATCGTAAGCCTCGTGGCAGCCACCAGGATCTGGTCACAGGTCCCCTCGCCAAGCCTGGCTGCGGGGGCTTGGCAGGGGGTTGCTTTCCCCAGAGCCTGGTGCAACCACACGGATGTTACAGAATCATAGAATCATCGAATGGTTTGGGTTGAAAGGGACTTTTAAAGGCCACCTAGTCCAACCCCCCTGCCATGGGCAGGGACATCTCCAACCAGATCAGGTTGCTCAGAGCCCCGTCCAACCTGGCCTTGACTGTTTCCAGGGATGGGGCATCTACCACCTCTCTGGGCAACCTGGGCCAGTGTCTCATCACCCTCAGCGTAAAAAATTTCTTCCTTATACCTAGTCTGAATCTGCCCTCTTTTAATTTAAAAACATTCCCCCTTGTCCTATTGCTACAGGCCCTACTAAAAAGTCTGTCCCCATCTTTCTTGTAAGTCCCCTTTAAGTATTGAAAGTTGTAAATATTGAATGTTGCAATGGTTCAAGTTGAAAGAGTTTAACCTCAGGAGACTGCTCTTTCTTCCTCTACGACTTCTGCTTGCTTTTCCATATACAGCCGGTTTTACAGCTCCCAGCCTTGCTTTTAAAAGGCTGGCAATCTGTTATCCCATTCACATTTCTCCGCTCCCAACCAGTGCACTAAGAAAATTTCATCTGTAAACATGTGCTCTGAACCTCTCCAAAGATGCCTTTGCTTTCAGACATCCTGATACCTCCTCTGTGCAACAGCGTCTTTGATTTGAAAAGGGTCACCAGAAATGGCCCTCTGTCCCTCCAGGGACCAGGAGGGTTCACAGCCTCCAGGAGGCAGGTACGGTTCTGTGAAGGCTGATAATAAGCCAGTGCAGCCAAAGTTACGTCAGCTATAAAATATCACTGCATCATCATATGTAAAGCTTGGTTTGAGCTTTCTACAGCTTTTGTGGCTGTATGAGTAACAAAACACCGACTGTGGTGTTTTAATTAGCGCCTCAGACTTCCTTCATTTCTTTTGCCAGTTCAGTCTGTAATTTTTGGAGTACCTATTCTTCATTAAAATAAAAAATCTGAAAGACTTGGGAGCCTGCAACTCCTTTTTTGTGTAGCTGAAGATCAAGGCTCAGGCATTTTAGACATACTGCTGCTAAAACATACTTAAAACTGGCTCTCCCTGCATGTCAGTCAGCACGGTCTTCTCCATCCACATCTGAAGCAATGGTTTTGATCCTCTCTCAACATCTTTGAGCCAGTCTGTGTGCTCTACCTTTTGCTAAAATCCTTAACACATTTTTTTTGACTGGTCTTGAAATGCAGCAGGACCAGGGATGGTTGGTCACGACTTTCCCTTCCTCAAAATTGCCTCTTCAACTGCATTTTCTTACAGTATATTGAAAAATATCTCAACTGACCTCCCCAGCCTCAAAGGAGATCTAGAAACCACCTCTCCATGCTTCATTTATTTAGGACATATATTGAGTTGTCCTGTGTTTTGAGGACTTTGAAGGAGGTCTTCTCAATGGCATGCGGCTGAGAGGAGAAGGATCTTATAGGACAGTGGAGATGCAGTGGGAGACGCAAAGCCAGCCTGGAGATACCTTGAAAGGGATCAGCACAAGGGAAGGGCTGTTTGCATCCCAAAACAATCATCATCTGCATTTTGCTCTCTAGCATCTCTCCCTGTGCATGACAGATGGCTGCTCAGGGAAAAGAAATGAAATTCTCCTCTAAGCACCTGATTCTGGGAGCTGAAGTTTTCAAGGAGAAATGCTGAGTCTCAAGGCCAGGCTTAAGAAGGGGGAACTCATCGAGACACTGGGACAGCCCAACAAACGGTACAGCAGGCACAGGTGAGGCTTGCGGTGGTCTCTGACCATGAGATACATGGCAGAGTGATGCACGCCCCCTGTTTGGTAATATTTGGGGGGGAAAGGTGGGTGAAATTCCTAGGAAATGGAATAGCATGTACTGAGGCTTAAAGAAACAGCCTGATGCATTTATGAAAATAAACAAACAAATCAAGACCTTTATGTAATAAAAGGATTTTTCTGTTGTTAGTCAATTTATTCTAAGTTTGATCAGCTTTAATAATGACCCTGCAGCACTTTTCTTGTTTCCCTCCTGTTCAATCAAGAAGAAGCAAAATGGAGAAGACAGGGATTTCTTCTTCCCACACACAGAGGGGATGAGGCATTGTCCCACTTATCTTTTCAAGTCAAACCCACTAAAACCCAGGGTGGGACTCACCATGATAAAACACTGAGTTACTCTGGGTTTAACCTTCAGTGACTCTGACCGGTATCTGCCCTGTTATTTAGTGACGGTAAGGAAGAAGAACAATTGCTATTACCTTTTGGATATTTTTTTAATCCTACCCTGAACCTGTTTTCCATCACGAGATGGAGTTAGAGGAATTCAGACATGAACATGGGATGGGGATGTCAGTACTTGACAAGAATTGTGAGGCTCTGAGTGATGTGTTGGGTAGTTAATGAAGCCACCTTGAAAGGCTGACATATTTGCATTCGTGTTAAAAGAAAATAATAATAATAATTTGAGGCTGTTGAAAAGTGCTGCTCTGACAGCCCCGGAGAATGCCTCTCATTTACCCACAGACACAAAGCAGCCTCTGCTCCTGCTGTGCCACCACTGTTTTGAGAGCGATCAGCCTGGTTTTGGACACGATTGCTCCCTGCTGAGGATGAACCCCAGACCACCTCCCAGCCCGTGTCTCTGCCACCTGCAGCCTCATTTCCCAGGCTCAGGGGCAGCCAGGGCTCTGGCAAGCTGCCTGCCCAGACATCGCTACACCAACAACTCATGGCCATGGCTCAGGCATGGGGCAGCTGTAGGGTGGGAGCTGAGGCAAGGGGACCTTCCTGGTCTTGGGGTATCCCAGGCCCTTCCTGCTAAGCCGGGGAGCAAACCCCAGCCCCAGCACACGCTCTCAATTAAGCAGCATCTCGCGACAGGCAGGGCAGGCAGGGGATCTTGCTGCCTCCATCTTCACGGCATTGCCCCAGCCCTTCCTCCCTTGGCATCACGTACGTGTCCCTAAAGACTACCCTGTCCTGCCTCCACTTTAGTATTTTCCAAAGCATCAAAAAAATCAGGTGAAGAATTCTGCAGCAGCTGTGGCTGGTGATATAAAACCAAACACCGTTTCTATTCGCTGATGTGTGCTTTGGTTTTGAGTGTGCTGGGTTTGGGTTTTGTCTGTCCGTCCGTCTGTCTGTCCTTCCTTGTCTAGGAGCCTCAGAGGCTCTCAGGTCAAATCTCAATCTGCCTGGAGGGCTTTCAACACTTCCAGGATTCAATGGCCCCCGTCACAGAGGCTTTCTGGGTCATTTTCTTACTTGTCTCACAGAAATAGTTCACTGCTATTCCACCAATGTCAAGTTTGAGGTAACAGAAGAGCCCCTGGGACCCCGACTCCTGTAACCTGCTGCTGCCTCGGCTGACTGCACGGTTTCTGGCCAGGCTGTGCTGAGATCTGCTCAGGAACCTCGACTGCAGCAGGGCTTTGGGCTAGGAGGAGGGTTGAACTTCCACCTAAGAAGCTCCCACTCTACATCAGGCTTTGCCAGGACATGCTTCGCTGGAGAGAAAGGCAGCGGGGAGGAAAGCAACAGTGAGAAACAACAAGGAGAAAAGCAAAGAGAACTCAGGACTGGGTAATTTCTAGCCAACGATTGTCTCTAATAAGGTTTGACTGTATTAATTAATTGAGATGTGCCTTGGAGAGCTGGAGCTGCTGCTGCTGGAAGTCAGCCAGGAAGAAAAAAATCTCATCTTCTCTGCAAACCTGCTGATTAGACCAGATCTCTGAGGTTCACTGTAGCAGGCTTTGGAGAAACAGGTAGCCTTTCAGGGCCCGTGACACAGCCACAGGTAGAAATTGATTGTCATGAACTGCCAAGGGATATGGCCAGGGCTGGAGGAGGACAAAGCTTTGCAGTGGGATTGAGATGGGTCGTTCCTTCACATAAGCTTTTGATTCATTTCCTACACGAAGCCACAATGCATGTATTTTCCCTGTCTGTGTAGGAAGAAAAACATGAATAAGGATATGTGTCATTCAGCAGAGGTTCAGGTTGTTGGTAGGACTAAGACTACTCTTGAGTCCTTACACACCCATTGTCCATGCTGTCAGTCCCAACAACAACTTCCACATGGACCTCTCTGGGAGGCAGAGACATTGGTGGACTGGATGGACCAGGACCACTAAAGGTGACCTCCCGGTTCCAAATAAGCTCTTCCAAAACACCATGTGCATATTGTGGACCTGTGCTCCAGCTGGGTGCAAGGGCAACGTGGGCAATGTGGGTGCAAAGTCCCCAGGGAAGAAAATGTTTCAGTCTATTCTTGAGCCTATTCTTTGCACTGTGGCTGTGTGCTTGAAGGACACAGAGCATTGGTGTGCATGGTTGGGTGTGTGTGGTCAAGCTCATATCCCAGGGGACGCGCAGTGTGTGCAGGAATAGTCACCATGTGCCAGGGAGTGCAGGGAGCATGTGTCTATACTTTGCACTACAGTTTTCCTAGGTCTTGGGAAATGTGCTGGAAAAGATGGTCTGTGCATCTTTCCAATCTAAATGCCAGTTATGAACTGGCAGGGAGAAGACAAAACGGTCCTTTCCAACTTTGCTTTTCTGCCATGCAGAGAAACTTTGCTCCTTGCTTTGAACACAGGGTGGAGGAATCAGCAGGTTGTCTTTGTGCCCTCAGTGCCTCCGTGAATCTGGACTCCTCTACGTCTCCAAGAACAACCCTCCCACTGCTGCCATGAGAAGTGATAGAGGTCGAGAAACATCCTGTTGACCTGACAGCAGTAGCACAATCTGAGGTTTAAACACAGTAATATTGACCGAAACGAAAAAAAATCACTAGAATAGAGACATGTCTGTATTAGACTCAGTGATTCCTGGTTGCTTTTTCATGTAATTTTTTCTCTCGGCAGTTTTTATATGGGAGCAGAAGGAATCCCTTATATAGCTGTTCACTTTTCCTATTTTTTTCTAAAAAATATGACTCCTATGGCTTGGATATTAGGGGCTGGGTTTAGACTAGATAGAGCAAAAATGCTGCTAACAAGCCTTGCAACTCCTACTATAGTTTCTATAGCCAGGACTTGAGAAGATGCTGGTCAGAGGGGGGCACTGGATGGCACGGGGTTCAGATGTGCAGGAGTAAGAGATATTGGGCCAATGTTGGGATTCCCTCATTTTCCCTTTGGATACGATTTCAACATGCTTGGAAAGAAACTGTCCCAGTTTTCCACAGATCCTTTTTCTGCCATAAGAGGGAAATAATCGAGACTGAAACTACTTCCACTAATTGTCTCACTATTTTAAACTTGAAATGCTGCCAAGTTGCTGCTTGGGAATTGTTCAAACAGCTTTAGTTATCCTCCTCTTCTGAAGGCCAGGCTCCCCAGTAGGACTTTTGCACACCAGGCGGTCATCCTGCACCTCAGGAGATATAGTCTGGTCACATTGCCCAGCCCAGCTACAGCCTCAAGTCAATCAAACTGATGTTCCCAAGTGCTGCTGTGCTATCTGCCCGTTGAAAATTTTGACATTTTTTTAAACCTCAAAATAAAAACAAAGCAGAAGGCAGATACTTTCCCCCAAAAGACAAATGAGGCTTCAGATGATTGAAAGACATATTATTTTCAGAGGAAGAAGTGACATGAAATGTTTTCAAGGACCTTTGTTAAACTCAAGAGAAAGACAGCTCACAAGCCCTTTGCTTGCTTCAGCCATCGGTGGTTCCTACAGTGCTGTCTGGAGCCATTTGACTGCTGTCTACACTGATGTCTCAAGCAGGTAAGGTCACAAACCTTAGAGAGACCAAGCTGCAGAGAAATCATGGTTATGGGCTCAACTGAAGCAAACTCACCCAAGATCTAGGTGCACTAGATAGCTGGCTCCAGACCCATAGGCATTCATGACCTACCTCCTTCTAAGGTAGCTAACTGTCCCAGAAACCTATGGGAAGCTCAATGTCCTAATATGATGAAGACATCTCAATATTTTGGAAGATATTGTCCAAGCCCTGATGGGTAAGTCAACCCCCACATCTGTTAACAATCTCTTGTAACATCAAAGTGATTGGTTTACCTCTGAAAGCTTTGTGATTAGAAATGGAGCACTTTCAGTTAGTTACTCAGAATGGCATCTCCGTTGTCCCGCCTGGCCCCCACGTTTCAGTCTTGGGCATCAATGCTCCCCTGTCCTTCAAGATGTCAATCACTTGCTTTTCCAGCAGCTCCTTTCACAAGCGTTGGCCTTATTGGATAGTTGGCTGCCTGGGGGTATGTACAGGTAAAACCAATAGACGTTCAGCCAGAAGAAAGGAAGAGAAAGTCCCTGACTTTGTCAGTGCTTGTGAAGAAGCAGAAGGTCAAACATGGACTTACCCAAGCAAAGCTCTGTGCCCTGTATATTTCCTATTCACATTTGTTGGCTGCTGACCCAGTTGTAACTTGGCCTCACAACGTCCACATTGAGCTGAGGAATAGCTGAGAAATGGCTAACTCCCGGTGGGAAGCGTTTCTTTGGAAATTGAGATGCTTCTGATGGCATTTTGGGTTTTATCTGTTCTACCGCACAAAACAAGCCTGGACAAAATCTTTGTCTCTGGGGTCAAAAGGTACATCCTGGCTTGCCTGTGCCCATATGCTTAAACCTTCCCCAACAGCACAGACACCTTTACCCACGTGTCCTGGGTCTATGACACCTCCTAAGTGTGCCAAGGCACTGTTTGGTCAGGAGGAGTCAAAACTATGCCAGTGAGCTGATAGATAACGAGATTGGACAACAGTAGGACAGGGCTTAAGGATGCTTAGAATCATAGAATCATCGAATGGTTTGGGTTGGAAGGGACCTTTAAAGGTCACCTAGACCAATCCCCCTCCAATGAACAGAGACATCTTCAACTAGATCAGGTTGCTCAGAGCCCCGTCCAACCTGACCTTGAATGTTTCCAGGGATGGGGCATCTACCACCTCTCTGGGCAAACTGTACCAACCTGTGCCTGGCACTATTGACTATTTCACACCGACAGATGTAGCTTTTGCCTCGTTTCGCGTGTACATGTGCTTAACGTTAGACGTGTGAGCCATGTGGATGTGGGAGTGGTGTGGGAACGTGCTTGAATGTAATTATGGCCATGCATTCATGCGTACGTGCTCACTGCGAGTCTGCCGTCCCCACGGGGAACCTGCTTTATACTAAAAATGTTTTTGCATTAATGCGTAAATTAAAGTATGACTGCAATAATAGTCGAAAGGGAGCCCAAAAGAGAACAGAGAAGATTGATTATGTGCATATTTTAAGTGCTTTGTGTCTGTGAATGTTTATTTGAAAAATAAGAGTGAAAGAGAAGCACTGACACTACAAATAAAAATAATATAGGGAAATACATCTCTTTTATTATTAAATTATAGATTAAAATAGGAAATGTGGGGGAATATAGAAACATATATCTCTTTGTGGAGGCTTTCTATAACAATCAGCATAAAATAAAGTAGCAGTATCTGACAGCTTAAATAAAGATAGTAAAGATAGGAGCCTCAGCTCCTATCTACGCATTTATCTCCTCTGGTCCAGACAGGGTAAAGAGGCATAAAAGGCTCAGATAATAGCATCTTTTCTGCACACCAGCTCCCAAACGATAGGCAGATTTTATACTCGGTTACTCCACATAATGTCAACATTGTTAGAAAACAAAAGCACCATGAAGGAACATTTTTTTCCCTCCCTCTCTTTCACCTTTTTTTTTTCCTTCTGATCTTTTACCTTGTGATTTCTGTATAAAATACTACACAGAGGCTCTGCGTCTCTGGACCAGCCCCTGAATTTGTGGGGCAGGAGGACATGGGACGACGGGAACGAGCAGTGAGATTCAGATGGGTGCACACAAATCATATGCACAGAAGCAGAGAAAGCACCAGCCAATTCACTTAATCCCTGTCCCTTCCTTGCTGCAAGCTGTCACAATATCTATTGCAGTCGACAGCTATCGACCATTGCATGCCATGCCATTAACCTTCGCCACCCAACACATCAGAAAGCTGTGTGTCACATCTGAGCCGAGCAGCACGTGGGAGGTGCAAGCAGAGCAGCAGCACATGCTGAACCAGGCAGTGAAGCTGCTGGAAAATTTTAGTAAAACCAGGTGTTCCCTGTTGTCCATGTTTTGGGAGCATGGACAAGGTGGACTTCATCTTGGGAGGTTTTACCCTGACCCCATGGACCCTCTGAAGACCAACCTACTCTTTCCCCAATTCCCTTCATCACCAACAGTTACCTGCTGCCCCCCGAGCGGTTCTCCTGCATCCTTGGCATGTTCAAGGTGACACCACGTCAAGCAAACCCAACCCGGAGGAGTTCCTGCAAATTTCCATGCTCTCTTTGGAAAATGTAGCCCTCCTCAAAAGGTGCAGATGCAACAGGACCAAGGTCCGGGGCATTACCTGAGAGACGGCACATCACATTAACATCCACAACTATGCTACTTTGTGATGGTTAACATTCACAGGACCATACTTCCCCTTTGACATTGCTCAGCTTCTTTTACCTCCAAGGAGAAGTCCTGAACCCACATAAAGTTCTCACTTTGCCTTTTCTCCCTGGACTTGCAACCTGCGTGGGCTGCCTTTATGGTCCCAGGAAGATGTTTCTTTGGCTCTACGCAGATCTGCATCAGACAGTTTGCTGCTTAGCTGGGAAAAAATAAGTAGCAGTATGAAAGGAGCCTGGATTTCTACATCTCCTTTCACATGCACCTTTTCTGCTATGAACGTCACTAACTTTTCACCCAGTGGGCAACACTAGGAGCTCATTCCGCAGGCAACTTCACATCAACCTGCGGGATCTGAACATCTTCTGAGACTTCTATCAAACCTATCTAACCTGGCCAGGGGGCTCAAAATTTATTCGGGGTGGACAGACTGACACACATACACAAGATTTATTTTCTCAGGAAACCACAGGCTGAAGAACAGCATAATTAGCTTGTTTACCTTTGGTTGAATCAACTCGTTAATTCTTACTAGCCTGAAAGGTTTTCTCCAGGGACTCCTGTATTTGGCTAGTTGATTTGTTATGAGAAGAAAAAGTTCTTGGCACTTGCTTGAGGAGACAGGGAAAAATCTTGGCAGCAGCTACCTGCATTTTTTGGAAAATGCTTACTTTTGAGTCCCAGCAAAATTGAAGGTGACAATAAGAATAATTGTCCAAGCCTGACTTGGAGCCAGTCCCCCAAGGAGGTCGCATCCAAGCTCCTGCCTTCCTCATCTCCATTTCCAGGGAGGATGGGGCCGGGTCTGAGGGCAGGAGGCATTGTGTCCTGGGGGCAGGGAGGGCCTGGGAGAGGTGGAGAGGTTGAGAGGTTGAGAGCAGGTCTAAGGCACCAAGAGCAAGGTGGTTTTACTGGAGAGGAGGAGAAGCCACCTCATCATCCATTAACAAGAGGCAGAGCCCAGGGCTAGCCAAGCCTCTTGGCTGACCCAGACTCATCATCCACCACCACCCTCCCAGCTCTACCATCAAATGACCATGAAGACCCTTGGTTGAGCAGCACCATCTTTCCGTGATACCTTCAACACGAGTGTGGGATATATGGGGTGCAGGGAAAAGGGGGCATGGAAGAACTTTGGCCAAACCTCACTTCCAAGTGTACCAGGCAGCAGGGTGACCCTGTGCCTAGTGACACTGTTGCTGTCTTGGAGGCTACACAGGCCTCTTGCACCTAGGACCTGCAGATCCTACTCATAGATGCACCGTTTAATCCTCATGCCCATGACCCACAGCTCTCCTAAAAAAATTGCATCACACCTCAAGCCTAGCCCAAAACGGAAGCCCTTCAATTTCTTTTTCCAGTAAAAATTAGAAAGAAAAATAGCCTAAACATTTTGTGCTCCTAATACTCAACTTAAAACTTTTTCTTTCTCTGCTTCACGCTGTTGCTCTCTCTCCTCCCCCCCGTCTTACAGAAGTGTGACTAATCCTCTTCCTTCCCTTGCACTGTTACCTTGAAGGTATTTATAGAGTGTGATCATGTTCTCTCCTGCATCTTTCTTCCCTTTTCAACTCTGGATAAATCAAGCTTCCTCAGACTTCTCTCGTGTCTTATCTTTCACGAGGTCATGCTAACTGCAATGGCAAGCCAAGAAAGGCTTTGCCTGTTGGAGAGGACACTTCAGAGCTGATACAGCCACTGCACAGGCTCTGCAAGAAACTTCTGATGGACTCGCTCCGCATATGCACATCCCCAGCCCCTCGCCGGGTCTGCATGCATGTGGGTTCGCACGCACCTGCGTGCTTTAGAAACGGGGATTTATCTGTTCCCGAGCGAATTAGGCAGCGTTATGATTTATTTTATATTATCTCATGTCATTGTTAGTGTTCTGCCTTCTGAGCTGGAAGCAGCAGAAAGGAAGATGAATGTAGGGGGTTGACAAAGATTAAGCTGAAATACGTTTTTCCAACAACATCTGCAGGCTGTCTGAGAAATGGACGGTGTCTGGGAGGGAAAGGGTGGACTCTCGTTCTGCGCCTAGGTTAGCTAATTAAGGAAACTCAAGGTGCTGGTCCAAATGGCCCAGAACTGCCTCATCTGTGCTATTAAACTCTCTTCCTTGTCAAAACAGGGCAACCACTTGCAAACCAACTGGGAATGGCCCTTGGCTTGTGCTAGCTCCTGACCAATGCCCAGGAGATGGCTAGTTGGCCATGGCGAAAACCACTTCAGGGATTTTAATAGGTTTGACAATCAAATTCCCATGGCTCCAAAGGCTCCTGGGCACTGTGTCATTTATGAGGGGCCTCTGTGACCCCCAGCAGAGTCGCCAACTCCAGGTACTTCCGATCATCACTGTGACTGGAGCCATCAGGTCTGTGAAACCATTGGAAATTTCCCATTGCATTTCTTTCTTTCTCTTTCAACCATGGGGAAATACGTTCCCTGGGAAAATTTGGGGTTTGCAAGTAGAAAAACAAACCGCTAAATATTTTAATATTACTTTCTTAATCTTTCTTTCTTTTTTTTTCTTTTTTCTTTTTTTTTTTTTTTTGAGTTGAGTACATTGAAATGGCAGCTCCTTGACTGCTCCCTCCATCCCCGGCTGCTCTCTTGGAGGATAAGAAACCTTGGTGGCTTAGGTGAGGTTCATCTCATTGAATTTAAGGCACCTAAAAGTCAGGGAAAGATCTAAAAGTCAGGGAAAGATCTAAAATTGTCGTCTTGATTCGCTTCGTAGACCTTGGAGATAACACTAATCTGTAGAGAGGGTAACTGTCCCTCTGGACCTGTCAACCTCTCTCAGTTGATTTAAAGGAGAAGTTCAGAAGACCAGGTGAAAACCAGGTGGGATGAAACCCATGTCCTGCAGCCTGCTAGGACCATCCCTGTCTGGTGAGCAGGCAGGGGACAAGTGAGAAACAGGGTTCATTTCTCTTCCTGTCCATTGTCCCTCTGGGAAGACCAATTTCTGGTTTTGCAATAAAAGCAGGTAAAACAGAACAGAGACATCTGAGGCTTTATTTTAGTCCTCATTTTTCTTCCCCTGGAATTAATCTCAACAAGCATTTTATTTTCCATTCGCTATCTTTTATTGCAATTTTAACTATTCCTGATTTGTCACTGCTGTTCAGAAGCCAAATTGTACCAAAAGCCCAGTATTTTTCTGGGGGAATGAGTTTCTGTTTTCCAGCCTGCTTTTCTATCATCGGAGGCTTTTATTTTTTGCACCCCACGGCTGCTCCCGTCTCGGTGGCACATCGCTGAATTCAGCCCCTTCTCTTTAGCAGTGCACATCAATCCCAGCAAAGCAGGATCACTGATCTCCGTGTAGGGGATATGGGAAGATTTTCAGAGCAGATTAGTCAGCTACTGCACTTGAATTCAGTTCCTGCCTGCGTACCAAAACAAGAGCTCGGTAGATTGTGTGCACAGCAGGGGCTGCTAAAAGTCACATTGTTCCTGATACGTTGATGAGAAATTTTGATCCCAGCTTGTAGTTAACTGCTTCACACAAGCACAAATATCCCAGGTCAAACACTGCAGCATCACCTGGTTCTGCCTCACAATAATTCTCCTACCTTAAAAAATCCTTGGTTTACGCTGTGATGCAGTAAGTTTGCATCATTTTCCAAAACCAGAGAGACACCCCAAAACAGATGCCATAATTCCTTATCCCGTGGGAAACCATTCTCCCTGCAGATTAGGCACTTTTTGAGGAGTTCACTGGATTTCTTTTTGCTATTTGGTGTTTGTTTGTTTGTTTGTTTGTTACTTTGTTTTTTGCTCCAGCCCCTCTGTTTGTTTATGATTAATACTTATTGGTAATGCGATAGCATATAACGAACTCGACTAGAGATCTGGACCCCCTTGAGTCAGGTACTTAATTACTAACAGGCTTTCCAGCACACATTAAGGATTGGCCTGGTTGGATCTGCAGGGAGGAAGAATGAAGCAACATCAGGAGAGGGAGATAAATTTCCTTGCATTAGTCCCAGGAGGGTGGTAACTCTGAAGCTGCTTTACCCAGCACGTATGCCTCCACACTCCATGCTGACGGATGGGTCCCTGAGCTGTCACTTCACATGCACTTCGCCTGCGGCATCTCACGTCACCTTTTGCAGACAGGGGAATCCAACCCCTACGGCTTCCCCAGCTCCGGAATGGCTCCCAGACCTTTATGGTCCTACACTTTCCTCCTCCCAGCTCCTGGATTCCCTACTAAGGTTCATCTGCATCTTCTGTCCAACCTCTCAGGAGCCCTTTCTCTTCTGCTTCCCACCTCCAGACCAGAATCAGCTCGGAACCTTCTCTGCTGTTCCCTTCCCACATCTTCTGGCCCTGACGGAAAAGTCTTTTGTTGCAATTTTATCGCAATTCCTATCTTTTTCCCGAAACAGCAGCAGAGCCCCATCAGGCTGGATCCTAGAGGAGGTTTCTCATCTGGGTCTCAGGACATTTCCTTTAGTTTTTCTCTGCAATTAACATCCTAAATCATCACAAAAAGGAGACGAGCTTTCCAATCAAATAGGGAAAAGCAGGAAATTCTCTGGGAGCGGGGCACCCGACCACCTTTCAGGAGTTCCTTGGGCCAGCACAACTTACAGCTTTGCTAATTAGGTTTGCTAATGCCTACAAAGCCTGACAACCCCCAGGTGATCCCGTCGTCTTCCCAAAGGGAACCCTGCTTTTCTCCCTTCCTTTAACTAATCAGATGTTGTCCTGGTTGAAAGCAAAGCTTTTATTCCTAATGTGCAGCTTGAGTTCCTCCTCACGCCAGTTCCTTGTGAGGTGGAGAACAACTCCTTCACATCACCTTGAAGGTGTTTATAGGCTGTGAGCACCATGACCCCTGAGCACTTTTTCCCACACTGGAAGGAAAGCTCAGCTAAGATGACTCTGCCCGTGCCCCCTCTCCAAAAGGTGATGTGGTTGTGACAGGCAGACCGAGGTGTGCGGTTTGTCTCTCAAGCAGCCTCGCTGGGTTATGTTCTCTTACCAAGAGGAAGAAACAAAACAAACAGATTGGGGGGAAAAACAAAAAAAAAGACCTACCGTGAAATTGCTATAACTCATGTGTCAAATCTGGGGCATAAATCAACTAACCCTTGCAAGGAGGAGTGTAATTCCTCACCGTGCAGAGGAAACACTTAGGCAAACTCAGCCTTGTCGGGGGCTTTACACAAACAGGTCAAACGGCTTTGATTCATTCCGAGCCCTGTCTAATAATTCAGCATGCTGGTTTGCTCTCCTTTCCATTAGTAGATGGCAAACACATCGTCCTAACCTGCAGCCTTTATTACAGAAGATTCAGTGTGCATGGATTTATGTCGCCTCGTGCCTTTTTAAGGTGCCTTCTGCTGTACATACCGAACATCAAAGGAAAACACAGAGCAACAAAGGAAAAAATGCGCGGTGCTACAGGAGACATCTGCTACCTATTTCCAGCTTGCAGGTAAGCGAGTCAGCTGTATAATATCTGAGAGATATTGCCGTGAAGGCTGTCAGGGGGAGATGCATTTTTCTTCGCGTGCACGGAAGTTAAAATCTCAGAAGAAATACCTAGCCTGTTATTAAGACTTTCTTATCCAATGTCACAGAGACAGGTAGCTCTGAGAAGCTATGACTTTCCTCCCGGCTTTTCTCTCTGGGGCAAGTCTGAAGAAGGGGCCAGGTTGGCTGCAAACCAAATCATTGCATCTACAGCCAACACTTGGGGACACAGTTTGCAGGTCCTGGACCTGCAAATGTCCAGGGTGATGCAGATGAGCAATGGACAGAAAGAAAAGGCAAGTTATAATCATGGTGGAGCTGATACTTTTGGAGGGTCCAGTATGGGCAGCAGGAGGAAAAAAAAAAAAGTGAAGCATTCGATAAAGGCTGCTACAGTAAAAGAAGATGAATTGAGAAATTCTAAACCCTTTACGATTGATTTGACAGTTTACATAAAACGCTCACGGACAAGACCACATGAACCCTGCACGAGTGGTGGCCCAGACACCAGGTTTGCTCCAAAAAATTCACTGCCATCATCCAAGTGAAGGTTCCCTTCCCATGAGGCTGTAGCTGCCCTGTGTTTCCTTTGCTCTGATTAATCAAGGATGATGGGATTTCCCAGGTGGCTGCTGCAGAGGCATCAGCCAGCCTCGTTTGATGCAAAGCTTGAAGCAAAGCCTGATTATTTTGCAGAGATTGTGTTCAATTCACCCTCTCTGAAGGCACCCTGCAGCTCTCCCAAGACCTGTCCTGAGCATTTGCTGGGTCCAGTTCAACTCTGAGCCTCCAGAGACCTCAAATCACGCAGTCAGGGACTCCCAAAGGCGCTCCCGTCACTGCCTATCTGAAGAAAGCCCACTTCCCACAGGCACCTCCGCTCCCCCTGGGTTTTGCAGCCGTTTTAGCAGCTAAACTCCCTCGAGGCAGAAGAGATCTGAAACACGTGTGCGATGTGTCCTGCAAGGCAGTCTGCAGCACGGACCGCTTACAGTTAAAGACCTGCATTAACGTTGAGTCTTGACTCGAATTATGTGTACAAGTAACAAGAAGAGAGGAGGAAAGCAAAACCCACCAGTTTCTCAGGTCTTAACTCGCAATCCTTTAGCATCTGGACCTGTTTAAAATCCCATCCCGAAGTGGACTGCCATCCCCTTGGGGGCAAAGAATAGATGGCTTAGCCTGGCGATGTATGAAAGATGAGCGATTTGATCCTGCTTTTGGAAGAAGCACCAGAAAACCTGCCCCATTCCTTTCTCCTCAATAAACTGGACCCATGAACTTGAAACCAACTGCCTGCACTTGTGTGTCAAAACGACCCCCTAACCCATACGTCAGCAGTAGCGTGGGGAGTGCTGCTAATAACTCTGTCAAAGCACTCGGCGAGAGCAGGTATCACAGACAGGATTTTCCGGTTGGATTCAATAAATCAAAACCATAGCACAACTATTTTTACTGCATCTTTCATGCAAACTGCTTCCCAGATGGTTTTGGACAGAAAGAGGAACATGTGCACTGAGGAGCTGCTTGTGGAGGAAGAAAAGGGATTTGCATGAAGGGAGGTGAAAAGAGATGAGACTCAAGAGTGACAGGATATGGCCAAGGCAGTTTTGAACTGGGGAATATATATCTAGCGTGATGGGATACAGGGAAACACTTTTTCCCCATGAGGACAGTCAAGCAGTGGACCAGGGGCCCAGAGAGGTTTATTCAGTCTTCATCTCTGGGGTCATTCATTCCTTCAAGCCACCTGCTGCCGGCAGCTAAATCCCAGTCCCCCCAACAGGTCCAGTTAGATGGACCAGAGAGTGCAGGAGATGATCAGGCTCTGAGAACACACTGGAGGTCTGGCCATGCCCTGCACCTTGCATGGTTGCCATTCCCAGCGGCAGGGAGAGATGTGTCACTTGCTGGGCGACTGAAGGACCCCCCAAGGCAGATCTGCAGCTGGGGTAGGGCTTCTTACCGGCTCAGTTCCTGTAAGATGCAGGGAGATGCTTGGAAATATTCATGAGGATAACAACCTTTCTTAACACCTATCAAGCTCACTACAGCTCAGCAGCAGCCAGCTGTGGCATCACTTGTCATTAGACCAAAATCTAGGAGGAGTCACAGGTGATTTAAATGTGATGTGACCTTAGAAAGTACCTATCCTTCCTGCACACTCATTTTTCTTCCCTGTGGCAGTCCCACGATCTCCTTACCCAGGAAAAATAGTGGCTTCCCCTTCTGGAAATCCTTCCTGCTCTCCATACAACACCCCTGAGTCCTTGTCCTCCATCACCGTGATCACCACAACTCCCTCCTGTACACACCTGGACACACTCCTGCCGAGTCACACCAAACTTGGTTTTCCTCCTTGTCCATCTCCAAGACCTAATGCCCATCCATGGCTCTACTTCCCATCCACCCCTTCAAACTCATCCACTCAACCCTGATTTTCCACTCTGATTTCACCAGCCTAATACACCCATATTTGAATCTTTAAAGCTGTGATGGCCAAAAAAGATGAAGGCAGTCCACATGGGGTGGTGGAAATGCCTTCCCAGCCCTTTTCTCCCACCCACTATCACACAGCTGCCACCATCAGTCCATTCAGGCTTGAAGTCCACTGCCAGGAGGTGTTACCGGAGGGAATTTTGACAGATGCATTTGAAACAAGGGAACTGCACTGGACTGAAGATTGACAGGAACAAGCTTCTCATAGTTTTGTTCCTTTTCATTTTTTTCAGTGAAATGTGTCCTTCTAAAAAATCTCTAAAGGAGAACTTCCTTTGAATTTGTACTCTTCCACTTTTCGGTTGAGAAGAAAGAGGTCTTTTTTTTTTTTTTTTAAGGAAGCAAAAGGAATATAAAGTCCACTGGAGGGAAAAAAAAAATCATGGATATCTTGGTAGCAGGGTATTTTTATTGAAAGGTAGCAAACTTCAGCAACATTAAAAGTCTGCTTAAAAATGACCAAGTGGAAAGTTATAAAAATGAACAAGTCTTGTGTGAAAATGAAGGGAATTTCAGGCACAATATAAGTCTTCTGTGAAAATTGCCAGGAGAGCAGAGAAGATCGTCTGTCTCCAAAAGCAAAATAAAGCACTATTCACAGCAATTAATACTAATTATTAGACTTAAGTAGTACTAATTTTTACCCAGCAGTAATTACTATTTAAGGCTGCAGAGCTCTGGAAAAAATACTTTCTGGGTGTGGTGAGATCCTTGCAGAGGAATTTGCACAATGTTTGAGGAGAGCCTGTTGAGGGAGAAGTTTTATTTCTCCTCCGCACCAATACCGAGAGACATAAATATCACATTCTTATTGATGCAAATAACGGATTGCTCCTGTCAGAACTGACAAAGGCACTAATTTAAGGAACGTTTCCTTCTCTCATACACAGAAACACATTTTTAAAGAGATTTTTGCTCTCCCCCTGGGATCTGAGTTCCCAAACCAGGTGAAAATCCACCAGATGATCTCGTGTTTGATTGCATCTGTGAAAAGCCTGTGGGAAACATATGCAAGAAATTATGCTAACGACTAAGCACAGTAAAACTCGCCAGGTAAACACGGCAGTTGTCAGCAGAAGACAGCCCAGATGCCATTTCAAGATCCTGCCCTCCATCGCAATGGTCCAGAAATTACTCTTTGTCCCATGGGGACTTCACAACAAACTACTGCTTTCAACTCTAGCCCAAATTTTCATTCTCATTCTTTAATTATTATTTTGTTAGCGCAGGGACTGATGTGACCTCTGAAAGGTACACAAGGGATAGGCAATGCTTTGGGGGCTGGTTACAGGTGTAATCCAGTGTCCTTCTAAAACTAATTATATCCTTTATATTTAATTATATCAATGCTTTCTAGAGCATTGATTTACCATAAAGTCTTCCTGAATGCCTCACCACTGCCTTGTGGATGGGATTTCTAGCCAATACCACAGGTGCAAGTAAATATCAGGGGACACCGAGACAGCAATGAACTTCTCCAAAGCCATGTCCCTGTCCCCAGCTCTGTGCTCCTGTTCTGTCCTTGCCGCTGGCATTCATGTGGCTGCTGGTGAGACAGATCAGGGAGCTGATCTGGCTGAAAAGTGGTTGAGGGGGGGGAAAAATTGTGTTCAACTATATGAGTTGCCTGGTATGGGTCACCCTGTCTGCCTGTGCCACCAGGGAGCTGGGTTTGAAGTGACAGCAGGAGCTCTCCATCCAGGCTGGATGATGGTGACGCTGCCTAGTCCCACCTCAGAGAGCCACAACTTCTCCAAGCCCTGCCTCCTCCACCCAGGGTCATCCCAAAAATGGCAGGGGGACACAAACACAAAAAGCAAGGTGCTCACACTGCATCCCATGTGGTTTGCAGCCAGCATGGATGAAGCGGGAATGAAGCTGCCATGCTTGCAGTTGCAGAGGTCGCAGCCTCCAGCCCGGTACCTTGGCACTCCCAATCCCTGCAGGACAACTCCCCAGGCACATCTAAATGAGCAGCCCCCATCCATCCATAACACAAACATCTAGAAAATATTTAGAGAGCAGGCTGTAGGCATTGAATGGCATCTGCTGGGATGGTGCTGAGCCTGCAGGGGTCAAATACCAGTTCAGAGATGAAAAGGCCCTTCTGGAGACCCGAAGATCAAAAGGCCAAAAGGTGAATACTAGCTGATGGCTTTGCTCTGGCTTGGACCGGAGGTGATGAGTGTACCCTTAAAACCTGCCCACTATTCCCAGTTGCATTGCTGACAATGGAGAGCTGGCCATTTACTCTTTTCTTTAAGTCCACTTTCTCTAGAGAAAATCAATCAGTCCACCAGTCAGTCAATCAGGCAGTCAATCAGCGAGTCAGTCAATCTGAACCACTTGGAAAATGGATCCTGCAGAGACCCAGACTCTCACCCGGAGGCCCTGTGAGCCTTGCAGGAAAAATCTCCAGCTCTGAAGGAGGCTGAGACCTTCCCCAGCCCAGGGCACAGCTCCAGCCCCTGCAAGACAGGAGCTGTCCCAACCTGGCGCATGTCTAGGTCCCGGTGCTCCTCCAAACCCCTGGAGCAAAGCACTCCCTGGCTGGAGGTGGCCCCTCTTGGGGGGTCGAAATCCCCCCCCGCCCCCGCCTTTGGGACTTGCAAAAGTTGCTGCTGCTGACATCTAGTGACAGGGAGAGCCGGCAAGAGGAGATACCTGGAGCTCTTACAAAGCCTTCCCCACCAAGGGGAAAAAACTACTCGGGGTCTTCGCCAGGAGGTGGGCTCACAGCAGGGATGCTCGGGGTGCGGAGTGCCAGGCGGGCCAGGATGTCCCAGCCACTTCGATACATCCCAAGACCTTTTTCTCCCCCAGTGGCTACCCAAAGAGGACCAGCGAATCCTACCCCTTGCCTCCCCACAGCCTTTCTTGGTTTAGTTAAACACAGACTCATTCTTGGGTTTGCTATCTCAAAGAAGTATAGGGAGGAAAAAAAAATATCCTAAGGGGAGCTGGCAGAGTTGCAGCCAGGCAAAACCAGGCAGCGAAGCGGCTCCCAGACGTGGCTGCCTGCTGCCGGGTGCTGCCAGCCCCCGGGCTGCAGCCCCTTCACGCATGGTTCTTCCCAGGGACGTGAGGAGCCCCAGGAATTGCGCGCAGGAGAACCGTCCGCTCCAAGCTGGGGAGAAGCAGGATGCGAGCGGGTTGCTCAAAGCGCGGGTGCTGCAGATCACATCCCCACGGATACGGCGGCATCCCACGGGGGACAGCACCTCCCAACCACGACAGTCCCTTTAGAGCACCCATCACATAGGGATGGGGGAGATACCTGGGGTCCTTAGCTCCCTGCTCCTGGTGCAAAAAAAAAAAAAGCCCTGAGGACAGCTCAGTTTTTGGGGGGTGTGTAGAAATCTGCAGTGGGAACCCCTGCGTGTGCACACACACACATGCTCGGGTCAGGTCGGCGCGCAGGACACGGTGCACGGTGCTGGGGCTACCAGCCCACTCCCACCGGCCCCAAAATCCCGACATTTTCCAGCTTCACCATCACTGTGGGGCTCCTGGTGCTGTGCAAAATCTGCCTCCCACCCCCTACCCCCCCCAACACAGCCCTCCAAGCTCCTCTTCCCCAGCAAGAAGTGCCTTAATTCCCTGGGTAAATTTATCCATTTCCGCGGCAAATAGGACTAGCCGGAGTGACAGTAGGAAAGCAGCGCTCGGGTCCAGAGCAAAGGAGACAACAGAAAGCTGGGGGATGCTACCCCACGGCTTGCCCTTGCTCCTGTGGTGCTGGGGAGGGGGAGACCTCCCGTGCCCGGGAGTGGCCGAAATGCCCCCGCAAGCAAACCCCAGCAGAAAGTTATGTGTGTGTGTGTGTCCCCTTCCCCGTGCCGCCGCGCTACTCACCCAGGAGGATCAGCGTGCAGAAGTAGAGGATGCCCCTCATCCTACCGCTCGGCACGGCTCGGATCACACCGACTCGGCACGGCTCGGCCCGACCGGCCCGGCACGGCTCGGCACGGTTCGGTACGGCCCGCGCAGGCGGTGCCGGAGGATGCGCGGAGGCTGGGCAGGGCGGGAGGCGTCCCCGCCGCCCCGGCCCGGCCCTCCCGGGGCGAGCGCTCACACGGCTGCGGGCTCAGCCCCGCTCCGGCCCCGGGTCATGCCCGCAGCCGGGCCGGGCAGCGCGGGCTCCCGCCGGCCGCTCTTCGCCTCATCCCTCCGGGGCAGCTGCGGAGGGGCGCTTCCTGCTGTTATTATTATTTTATTCCTTTTTTTTTCCCCCTTTTTTTTTCCCCCTTTTTTTTTCCTTTCTTTTTTTTCCCTCCTTTTTTTTTCCCCCCCTCTTTTTTTTTCCCTTTTCTTTCAGCAGCAAACTTCTGTCCGCGGGGCGCAGGTTCCGCCGTACCCGAGCGGCGGGGCAGCCCTCGCCGCCTTCCCCGGGCTGCCTCCGTCGTCGCCCCCGCCCCTCCGCGGCCGCGGCCCCGCGGGGAGGGGCTTGGCGGCCCGGCCCCGCTCCTCCCCGCCTCCCCGGCCCCGGATCCCTGTCCCCGGGAGGGGGGCTCCCCCCCAACGCGGAGCAGCTTGTGGATTTGTGTCTTGGGCGAGTCCGAAGCAACCCCGGGCATGGCCCCTTTCACCCCTTCCAGCCCCAGGATGTCTTCTTTCTCCCCCGCTGCCCTCCTGGAGGGTCCCGGCATCCCCCACACCCCCAAACCCTCTTTGCAGCCTCAGACAGGGCACTCGCTCAGGATGACCATCCCCTTGGGACCTGTGTCCTGGTCCTGACTGTTTGCTAGCAGAGACACAACCCTGAAGTCTTGGGCCACATCCTACCACCCCTCCCAGCCATGATACCTTCCATTAATCTCCTGCAACATGATCACCTTCTGAATCTCCTCCAAAAAACACCTCTGTAAATTCAGGTTATGTGCTTCCATAACGCTCCATCCAGGTCCCCACGCTTCCTTCCCCATGGTGCACTGAACCCATTCAGCCCCTGCAAGAGGTCCCTCACCACCCCCCCAGCCTCCCCCACCTTTAATCCCCGTGTCCCAGCCAGTGACCCTCTTTTAGGAAGCCAAGCAGCAGAGCCTGGCTCCTTAATCTTTAGGATGATGAGTGAGCATCGTTTTCCACCATCTCCATTTCATGCATGGAGTAGCTGGGACAAAATGTGACGTGACATCTTCAGGTGCACCCAGTAATTAACGGACCAACAGAGTAAGAAGCCTCATTCCCCAGTCAGTAACCTGTAAACATGGCCACCTCTGTTCCTCCTCCTGCAGGCTTGCCCCTCCGAAGGTCCGGTCTCATTTCTCTTCTCTTCTCCTTTTCTTTTCTCTTCTTTTTCTTTTCTCTTCTTTTTCTTTTCTCTTCTTTTTCTTTTCTCTTCTTTTTCTTTTCTTTTTTTTCTTCTCTTCTCTTTTCTCTTCTTTTCTTGTCTTTTCTTGTCTTGTCTTTCCTTTCCCTTTTCTCTCTTCTCTTCTTTGTCCTTTTTCTTGCTTTTCCTTTCTTTTCCATTTATATCCCTTCTTTTTCTTTCTTCTCTTTTTCCTTCCTTTTTTCCCTCTCCTCTCCTCTCCTCTCCTCTCCTCTCCTCTCCTCTCCTCTCCTCTCCTCTCCTCTCCTCTCCTCTCCTCTCCTCTCCTCTCCTTCCCTGTCTCTCTTCTTAACACAGAGGCTCCTCTGATGATTCAGAGAAGCACCGGGGCACTTTTTCCACACTGAAAGCTCAAGCAGTGCTTTTGAACATTTGCAGCAAGAGCTTTTCTCGACTGCTGGGTCAGGTATTTTAGCTAAACAGGTATTTAAACGCTCTGGGAAGGTTTTTTTCGCTGGAGCTGTTCAGGGTTCTTAACTTGCATTTCCTCGTGGCATCACCTCATTAATCCTCCAGCAAGTTCTCCTAGAAAACCAGAGGAATTGCACATTTTTATTTTTCATGAGCAAAACAGCGAAGGGAAATAATTCATACAGGCATTAGATGTTATATATAAAGCATAAAGAAGTCGAGAAAATACTTCTTTTTCTTTTTTTTTTTTTTTCCCCTCTTGGCAAATCAAAAGGAAAGTGTGATCCCTGGCCTTCCCCTCCTTTTGAAAGTTCCTACCGTGTTCCAGTCTGGAGCTGTTCATTTAGCGAGTTTTCTAGTCCTCTGTCAGAATTGAAACATTGTAAATAAATGAATGTCTTTAATAACTGTATTTCACATCCAAAATGAGCATTTCCTGAGCTACTCAGTGGGGAAAAAGAAAGTGTTAATAAAACCTCATTCGGAGTAAAAAAGCATTACTCTTGAGCTGGTTTTTTTTTGACTTCTTAAAGAAGAGTATGATTACGTTTAAGCAAATTTCAAAATGAAATTGCAATGAGATGCAATTGAAACATCTAGCTGGGAAACTGGGGAAATGATTGGATTTTTCTGCTTATTATTATTTTTAATTATTTTGCAGATTCTTTTTTAGTGTTCTATTCTTGAAGTAGGTATTTGCCCAGGAAAAATAATATCACTGGAACATATGTGAGTTCTTCTGGCTTTTTTAACAAATGAAAAAAGGTTTTCCTTGGAAAACGTCTGCCCTCCCCTCAGGAATGAGATATTCTGATGCCCTTGGACCAAAAGAGGTGACCTGAGCCTCATCACCCCATGCATTAAAGAAAATATGGGTTTGGCTCAGTGTCCCACCTCACACAAAGTGAGAGCAGGGACGTGGGGACTTGCTTTCCCTGGCACTGTGTCATGTCCCCTTGTTGAGGTCTGAGCTGCAGGAAAATCTTCTTTTCGGTCAAATCAGTGAAGCTGCATCAACCTTCTCCATCTGCACAGCTGGAGCTGGAGGAGGCAACGCGCAGGCAGCCTTGCTGTCCCCTCTTGGGGTAAGGGCAGGATACAACCTCCCCCTCTAGACAAGGGGAAGCTGTCCAGGAATCAGTGTGATGAAAGCAACATTTCTTCCTAAGTTTGAAGAAAAAAAAAGTAGCAGGGGGTTTCAGGGACGGGAAAAATCCAGGCATAGACCACCCCTACAGTTCGTCCCAACAGGGAGGCATTTCCTGCCTTTTCTGTAATTACTTGCGGGGGGGACCCCATGCGCTGGGAAAAGCCACCCAGAAGAGACATGCTGCAAATACTGTGAAGAGAGAGGGATCATTGTTCCTTGCTGCCTTATTTGTCAGATCTGGGCTTTCTCCTAATTGCTGGGTGAATGCTGAGATGAATAGAGTTAAGTAAAAAACACTCTTTCTACGCACATACACACACCCCTCCTAAGATTACCTGCTACCTTTCCTTACAAATGAATCAAGGTATTGATCCATCAAGTGTAAAAAAACCCCATTGTTACTCATTTTAGACCTATCCTGAAAAGCTGCTCCCCAGAGCTCCGGACAACAGATTTAGCAAAGAAAGAATTGTTTGGGTAGGTCCGTGAAGAAATCACCGGGCAGGGAAGGCACATATGCTGATTAAAAGAAATGCACTTGTGGGAGTGAAACCGGTTACAATGGAAACTGGAAGAGAACTTTTGTCTGTCTTACCCAAGTAAGATTGCTGTGGAGGACGCTACCATGCACATTCGCATGACAATAGATGGTCCCTAATCCAAAAATAGCCATAGAAACAAGGCAAGAAAACTTTAGCTGCTCTTTTTATGAATGGTGAAGGGATAACTGAGAGATTAAGGGATTCATGCAACTCAGGAAAGTTAGAAAACAGCCGGAACCATTCCAGAACATCCATTCATCCATCCATCCATCCACCCACCCACCCATCCATCCCAGGACAGCATCCATGCACAAATGTTTCTTGCTTCAAAATGACTCTCTGGGAAACCGTGGCAGCCCCTTGGCTCATGACACACAGGGGACAAGAAAAACCACTGCTGGCCAGGAGACATGGGGAGGTTTAGACTAAGAAAAAAACTGTCTAGAAAAGCGTGGTGGGAAATGTGAGAATCTGTGAAACCAGCTGGGGTGGCAGAAAAAGCCAGGCAGACGTGGGGAGGATGCACCAAGCAGTATGAGGCAGCGTAGAAGCTCCATGCACTGACTATCTTGATCTCCAAAACTGGGAAGACCAGAGTAATTCCTGCCTCAAATGTTTCTAGATCTCACTGTTTGGTACCGTTTGGAAAATCTCAAAATTTGGACTAAGATAGGCCCCCCAAAAAAGACAACACACTTTTAGGTCAGCTCTGCAAACGTCCTCGATGTGGCTTCAAAAAAACCTGCTGATGAGCTGACCTTGTTGATATGATTGATAGGCTTGTATTACAATTGCTCAAAGCTTCTTGAAACCCATCCAGCCTCATATCGGCTCTGTATAAACCCAATGACTGCAGAAACCCAGAAACCCAGTCCTTCTTCACTTTAGCAATGAGCTGAATTTCCAAACTGGATTCTGGTTTGCCTCTTGGGGTCAAAACATATGGGCCCTAAGCAAAAGTTTGTGTGCAAAGAGAAATATTTACCAAAGCAACCTGCAGAACAAGCAGGAATACACTACCTGCTGTGCCGAGGATGTTCAGGAACAGGAGGAAAAAGGATGAACTGTCTCTCCTTCAACAGAAATATTTGGCAGTCTATCCCAGGAAGAAAATCCAGTGGAGGCAAATCCAGTTGGTCAGCCTTAGGGAGGGAGGAAACTACATTCTATACGAGCGAAAATGAGGAGGTCACCCTAAGGAGGTAGAACAGGGCCAGGAGGGTTTTGCTGGGGGTGTTAAAGCTCAGGGAGTGAGGAGGATAAACTCAGAGCCCAAGGGATGGCTGGCACCTTGCCTGCAGGCACAGGAGGATGTTTCTGCGTCAGCTGGCATGGGATGCTCTGCAGTAGGATGGTTACTGGACAGGTTCTCAGATGACACCCCTCCCTATGCACATACACCTGTAGGACCCTCTTTTGATGCTCTTCGGGGCCACAACATGGAGCAGGAGTAGCAGTTTCCAATGAAAGTCGGTAGCATACTTGCCACTAGGATTTTGATGCTGCTAGACCTTTTCTGAACAACTTCCTTCAAAAACCATTTCCACCTGCAGAGTCAGGTGAGAGGTTGTTCTCACTCACTTCATCTATACCATATGATCCCAGATGTGCATCAGCTTCTGTAGATGGGGTGACTTTAGCCTGACTACATTGTCTCTTCAGCCTGGACAAGACGCAGGAGCAGGCAGAGAGGACCAAGGTCTATTTGGGCAAGGTGGATGGAGATCACCTGTCTTTTGCCTCATCCCATACCACTGTTAAAAGATAACATTGTTCCAAAAAAATAAACTGGAAAATTTCATAGAAGAGCACTCCAGCAAGGGTAAGTTAAGTACAGAGACCCCATCTGTGACTCAGGAACTCCCAGAGCTGCAAGGTTGGAGATTAGGGGATTATTTTGAAAAGGTTTTGCTCCATGCTGTCCCCATTCTTCTCCTCTTCCTTAGATATCCATTACTGGCCACTGTCAGAAACACATGAACCTTTTCCCGACCTAGAAAAGCTGCTGTGATGTTCATCCTTGTCTGCTGCGCTTGGGCACCAGCTTGCATACCTGCATCACCTCTCCAACCAAGTGTTGTCTCAGCTGGTTTTAAGAAGGAGAGGGCAGGAGGAGGGGCTTGGCTCTGCCTAATCAGCTGTTTGTGAGAGTGTGAGAGCTGTGAATTGGAAATCTGGGTGGGTTTTGCAAGTTTGGGAAGTGTTCCCCTTGCTCCTCTCCACTGCTTGCAGATGTGTTGTTAATGGGACTCTCTGGTTGCTGAACTCCTGGGATAATGTCACACAAACCTATTAAATTGGGCTGGCAGGAGAGTAGAGGAGTTACTCGCTACCATTTAGGAGTAAATAAAAACCAAAACCAAACCAAAACAAAAAACCAATAACTGTGGCTGCTGTCAAACCTTTCTAGGAAGGTCTTCATTCTTCCAAGGACTCCAGAGTGTCTCAGCACCTGTAGGGTGTTTAAACTCATTGCCAAGCAGGTTTCACTTTCCAGGAGAATGCAAGGAATTGGGAACCTTTGTGTGTTTTGCAAACTCTGCTCTTTTGGTGAGATCCTGGGAAGCCTGAGCTCCCAGCCAGGTCAACTGAGGGACCACACTACCTTGCGGAGTTACACCATCAATAAACACAGCAAATCACACTTCTCGCCTCGCTGGACTGCAGCCAACCCTTGGATGGGACACAGCAGGATTAATGTCCCCAGTTTACAATTATTTTGAGGTGAACAAAGGGAAAAAGGAATCTGAGTGATGTAATGACCCCAATCCCTCTGTACTCTTCATATGGCCATTCACGGGATACATTGAAAAGAAAACACAGAAGATGGGCAGACATTATACAGTGAAATGAGGGAAGAGATTGCGGCTGATATCCAGCTATATGTTTTGCCATAATGTGGCTAAGATCCCTTGGAAAAAAAAAAAAAATCACCTTTCAGTTAAGCTTTCAGTTAAGATGAACCATTGAAGAGGGTGGCAAAAGCAAAGTCGGTCATGGAAATGCACTGAGAAATGAGAACTACAGGGAAGCTCTATCCCAAAATGCACCATATGAGAAGGACCGGCTACTCTCCATCACCAGATCTCCAAGGATCGGCATGCACAACTTTGGATCTGGAGGCAAGGATGCGAAAGAAAACTATCCAGTCAAGGTGCAGCCTCTGGGCTGGGGACCAGCAAAGACAGGGCTTACGTCTGAAAGAGAGAAGTAATACAAGAGACATCAGAGATGCTTGTTGTTGCTCAGAATTTTGCTGGGCTTTATAATATGGAGGGAAGGGGGCATTAAAGACCGAGGGAATGGCTAAGAGATCGTAGCATGCAAACCTGGTATTTTCTTGGATAAAATAAATTTTTGTAGGGAAAAAAATGGGCATGTTAAAAATCTCCTTTCTTTGGATTTTAAATGAGAAATTGATGCCATGCCCTAGGGTAACCTTGTTACTCCAGCAGGAGAAGACGGAGTTTGATGAGGGAACCATGTCAAAAGTAAGGAAGCGGCTAACGGGGAAACGATATTGAACAGTGCTGGATGGGGGAGCCCATCAATTAGTGGAGTTTCTCTTGGGTCTGTCTTGCAATTGATTTGTTTGAGGTTTGCAATAACAATTTTGGCCCCTAAGGTGGAAATGAAGTCCTAATGAAGTCTGTTGATGGAACAAAGCTGAGAAACCTCCGTGAAATGTAGGAGGAGCTGCATATCACAGAGAAGACCTCGAGAAGGAGCAGAATCAGGATGAAATAGCACAAAATGTAAAGTCATGAACCTGAAAGTAAAGGTTTCCTTAAGCAGGGCACTTGATAAGTCATGTCGCTGTTGGAAATCATTCCCAGCTTGAGCCATAAACTGGTATAAACTGGTAATGGACATACACACATAGACTGAGGGGCAACATTTCTGGGTGCCTGACTAAAACCAGGCATTTAGCCCAGGTGAAAATGCTGGAGGTACCACGCCAAGGTGCAGAAGGTGACTTTAACTAGCGCATGAGTACCTCAAAAATCAAACAACCTGCTGCTGGGGGCCTCATACTCATCATACCTCCCTTGCAAGGGGTGGGGGAGGAAGGATTATTTTGGGAAAAATCCCTGGATTAGATAGACCTAACCGAGTGCTGTCCCTGCCAGGATGTGACACAATGTCTGGTCCAGCTTCCGACTCCTGAGATGGAGCCACTTCTAAATCCACTTAAGATGTGCAAACAGCCCTGTCAATAGCAGCTCGCCAAGCTGTGTGCTGAACTGTGGCTTTCTCTGGGCTGCAGTAGCCTTGGTAACTCTCAGGGAAAAAAATAACCTAATTTTCTCTTTCATCCATAAGCCGAACCCTTTAATTTGCTTTCAAGTGAATTAAACATAAGCCTCCATTTTTCTAATTCCTTTGTCCTAATTTCAAAGTCCTGACATTTATCAAAGGAGTTTTCTAGATTTCCCATTTTCAGCTCATTGTTTTAGTATTTTTTAAATAAACCAGAGATTGACATTTTTATTGCTGAAACGCTTTCCTTCCCTCCTCCTTTTCTTAATAACATGGTGATATTGTGTTCATTTCTAAACTTTTTCTAACAACAAGGAGAGCAGCCTGTGTCCTGCTGCGTAATCAAGGTGACCATGTTTTATAACTGAGCTACGCTATCATTGACTTGTGTAATGCAAGAGGATCTTCGAGGGCAAACAACCTCATTCAGATGTCCTGAATGCCACCTTAGTCCCTTTAATGTTCAACACGCCGAATGACCCATGGTTCATCCCATGAAGTTATTAGAGGTACCAAATACTAGAGCACAACCACGATGCTATAGAAACAGCTATATGCCAGTGCCAATTCGTTTGCATTTCCAGAAACAGCAGCTGCCTGAATAACTTTCATCCTGCAAAGTGGGTTTGGTGCCCCTGATCCAGCTGTCCACCTTTTCTGAGAAAGAAATTTCTCTTGTTCAGTGTTTGCACAATATCGCGCATATTGAGGCACTCTAGGAGTCGGCATGAGAATAAACACAGCACAAAATATAACCTGGGGCAAAGAATCATCATCCCTGTGGTTGGGGGCCCTCTTGGAAAGTCTGTGCATTTGCTTTCCAAACTTGTTTTTCTTTTAGTAAATCATAGGGCTGGTGGGATGGCCTCAAAGCTGATGGACAGCCCTTGGGGACCAAAGTCCTCTGTTATCGACTGGCGTGGAGGGTTGACACTGGAAATATTTCCCACACGGTTTTGCTAGCATGTCTCAGAGCTTTCTCAGAAGGACAAGAGGACGAAGTTCACCCATCTTTAGATGACAGCTCTTCTCTAAACAGTGTTATTCTTCATTCCAGCACCAGGCTGGTTTTCAGTGGCTCATGACAAAGCTCCTTTTTCCCTCAGAGTTTTGGGTTGTATTTTCGTTTGTTTTCTGACACTGATAGCCATTCCACCATGCATTAAGTTATCTAAGAGCATCTGATCTTCCATCAATGTCAATCTTGGCATTTGAGGGGAAATGATGGGAAGTTCTTCACACTAGACTTAATGCAACATCTCTCATGATTTGGTCCAGTCAAGGTCAAATCCTGAAGCTCACACTCCAATGAAACTCCCATCTGCTTAGAAAGCTCCTGATCTGTGCTGAGGACTAAAGAGATCACCATTATAATAAGGGCTATATAATAATGGATTTATACTTCCAACACATGGGGCAGGTAAGGATTAACTAAGCTCAGGAAGAGGACTAGATGCCAGCAGAAGATAGGTTGTATGCAGGGAAGAATGAATTTGAAAGCAAGTTTAAGCTAAGGTTTTCTTATCCTTTCACTGGGATTTGGGAGCATCTGCCATGAAAGCTTCTCCTTGGGACACAATGTTCTTGCTGGCCCAGCGTGGGGCATAACTTTATCCCCTCGCAGACACCGCATTTTCCCCATGGTGTCCAGTCTTGCACACAGTGCCTCCTGTTTTGGATGGAGTGATAAATGGAATTGGACCAGTATGTGTAGGGTTGAATTATTGTCAGAGGGTGGGTTAAGACTGGGAGTAAGGACAGCTGCCCAGAGCCAGGATCTCACACCATAAAGCAAAGTGAAGAAATAGGTTTGAGAGCAAACATAAGCATGGAGAGTCCCATAATTCCCATAATTCCCTAATTTCCGCTGACAGTAGCTTGGGTTCAACCCTTCAGTACAGGGGAATGGAAGAACAGCCGAGCATGGGACCTTTGATCACTGTAACTCCATTGCTACTGAATCCATCTAAGTTGCCTATTGCCAGGAGTTGAACTCTAAAAGAAAAAGACACGTGTGTTGTTTTTCAGTGGACTTCTGTCCCTCATTCCCTGATGGACATTTTCTGTGGAAATGTTTTGCAAATAAAAAAATTTTCTTTATGGAGTTGGAAAATACCCTTTTAAAAGTAAAGTAAGATTTCAGTCTGTTCTGGTAGCAATTAGGAATACAGGGTATTGGTGCCTTTGAAAATTGAGCCTTTTATTTAACTGTCTAAATACAGATTTAATTTTCCTGCTTTTGGCACCTAAGCTTGAAAATTTTCTTCTTACAGATGAAAACAGAACATTACAGAAATTGAGTCTGTGCCATTTTTTTCTGCTTTGTGAGAGATAAAAAAAAATGAAGAGGATCATTTATCAGTATTTGCACCTCTTTTATTCTAACCACGTTGAACCAAAATCCCTCATGGATATCAGCTCTGGATATACCAAAAAGGCTTTTTTTTCGCCTCAGAGTTAGCCAACCCATGGCAAATTAGTGGAGCTGTTTCCCTCTGGGTTCTCAGTTGGGTTGTGTGGAGAAGGTAACTTCTACGTGGGAGAAAGAGGACTAGAAAATGGACTCTGTAAATCTATGGGGGAGACATAAAATCTTAGCAGAATCCTGTTACAACACAGGATGCTGTACCAAATAGTCTTTGGGAGGTCTGTGCTTCCATGAGACCTGCCTTCTAGCCTGCTTCAGGTCTGGGGAGGTCACCTTTTCAACAGAGCTCCATCACCCTTCACGGTGACTGTGCCAGCAGCTGATGCATTCTTTATAGCACTGCCTGACACATCAACTTTCGCAGCTCCAGCCGCAGCAGTCCATGTATTCAAGCCCAAGTCCTGCAAGCCATCCAGCGACGTCTCATCAAAAGGCGTGCAGCAGATACAGAGCAATAGATATGGTTTCCCCATACCATATCTTGTAAAACTCTTTCTGACATCTCCTACGTTTGCCAGTAAAATTCACTCATGCCTCAGTAGAAACCACGGGAGATAATTCAGAAGAAAGGATGGGAGATGTAATCCTGACTGTACCCCCGCCTTTGGACCCAGGGCAAGACAATTTGTCTCTGAAGCCCCCCTTCCCTTACTCTTTTCCCAGCTCCGATCAGCAGTTCTTTGGGGTAGGCTCTACCTATTATTTCAATGATGTGCCTAAAAAGGCTTTGATCTCAGTGGTGGTCTCTAGACACTCCTGGAATTCGATTAAGAAAGCAAGTGCAAAGTGGAAGCGTGGGGTGATTCACATCTGCATCCCCTCACCTCTTGCCTTTCCTCCATCTCTTGTGCGGGGTGCCTTCCCCAGGGTGCTGCGCGGGGCACGGGGGTCCAGCTCCAGGAGCAGAGGAGAAGTCCCTCGGGGGCTATCACTGCAACCACAACTCCAGGGTCTCCGCGTGGTGGATCGTCTTTCCAGCCAAGCTGTTTGCTTGAGGTGTGAGTGAAGCGGAGGGGGCGGTGGGGGCCGGGGATCTGCGTGTTACAGAAATCGGAGGAGGATGTTTTTGTCAGCATCGATGATAATGGGGAAAACAGAGTGGCCGGGGCTGCCTCTGGTAAATGTGTTCCCAAGGAGTGATGGGCTGCCGTGTCAGTATGTTGTATTTGGTTTTGTTCCCAAAGGCTAATTTAATGAAGAAAAATTCAGCAGGGAAAAAGGAATTGCACACACGGAGGGAAATGCCTCTGCCGCTGGCGGGGCTGCGAGCACGGCAGGGAGGGAGGACGGGGTGGTCCTCAGAAGTGTTTCCACATTTCTGCTTAATTGGACAGGTCCAGGTGGATAAAATCAGTGATGAGCTGAGCTGTGGGGACCTCTGAGGTTCCTTCCGCACCACCACCCCTCCAGCCAGGTGGCCTTTGGACCGCAGACCCCTTTTCACTACTTTTTATAGAAAAATTTGGCCTCAGGTTAGCCCTCAGCACCTTGCAGAAAGCGGTGGCCTTGCTCTCCATCACCACGCAGGGCAGCGAGTGAAAACAGCTCACCCACATCAGAGACACTCGGCCAGGGACAGTGAGAAGCCATAACATGTTGGTGTTTTCTGTGATTTTCTCATCTTTCTTTTTCCCACTGTTTTCTCCTGGAGGAGGGGAGTAGAGAGAGGAGCAAAGGCAAAGCGAGAGACAGAGCAAAAGTGCAAGAGAAAAAGAAACAAAAGAAAGGCATTTCTAAATCTACCCTTTCCAACTTGCCCGTACATTGATGATACCTACCCTCCCTCGCCCCCCAGTCCCACGGGCTGCTACATCTTCCCAGCCAGATCCCGTGCCCTGGGAGCACCATTCCGCCCAGCAGCTCTGCCCTGCATGTGCTGCCTGACAAAATCTGCCCCGTTTCTCCCCGGAGCCAAACCTCCGGCTTCCCGTGAATTCACTGTAATTGCCATAATCTGCTGCCTATTAAATCTGATAGCTCTCTTATCACTGTTAATAACAACTAATTAGCGAGGCTGTCACAGGGAGTGGTTCTGTAAGGGAAGGTATTTGTCCTTAACCTCACATAAAGGCTCTACATTAAATCAGAGGAAGGCACACGACTTCAAGGGCATCGGCACTCGGTAACTTTTGGTCCCTAGCAGTGAAATGGAAATGCTCCGCTGACTTCTCCCCAAGGAGCCAGCTTTGCACATTTGCCAAAATGAAAAATTCTCTGGAAAGGAGTTACCAAAACTCCTAAAAGACAGGGGGGGAAAAAAAAAAAAGCAAACTGCAAAAATGCCAGCAGGGCAGGAAAACGGGAGCTGGCATGGAGAAAGCAGGAGGGTGCAGGCAGCTCTGGGGAGATGAGGGGCAGGCAGGGGAGGATGTGATTAGAAGGTGGAATAAAAGGGGAAAGGACTATCTTTTCTTGACATCGTTGGAAGTATCAAACCCCCTCCACACCTCAAAAGATTTGTTGAAAGCCGACAAAGGTTGCCGCTGGAGAGTGAAGGATGTTTTCAGTTTTGATGATGAAACGTGAACACTTTTCCTACAGTCATTTTTTCCTGGTGAAAACCTGCTCAGTAAAAAGAAAAAAATAACCCACATTTCTCATTCCTAATTCTATGATTTCCTCCATGATCCAAAACCTCCATAAAACAGAACCTAAATAGGTGCTTTTTCAGGAGAGAGGAGGCATTGGAAAGGAGATGATTGCTCACCCCAAACCCTGACATGCCTGACTTCGCAATGGGATTGCCTGAGACCTCATTCAGGTTTTTGGTTTTGAGAAACACACTCCCAAAGTTGCTGCAGCAGGAATGGGGATTGAGCAAATGGAGATGTTTAAAGGAAAATGTAGCAAATAAATACACCCCTGATCCCTTTTTTCATGCGAAAGGACACATTTAGGCTCTGTTTCACATCACAGTTAGATGAAAAGTGAGCATCCCCTCCCACAAAAATACCAAAATAAAACCCTTTCCATGCTCCTGCAGAATCAGGCCCCTTTGCTCCTGAGCAGAAGCAACCCTCCATCATCCATCATAGGTGCTTATTGAGTGAAACTCCTTCTTATGAATAGCAACAAAGACCTTAATCACTTTGGCAGTGATTGCCTTTGCTTTCCAATATTTGATAAAAAAATCCAAATCTTTATGTCACCCTTTAATTAGAGCAGCAGCAATTTTGTGAGATGATGGATGGTCCTGTGATGACTTTGCTAAGGTGGCCTCACGCTGCTGCCAGGTTCAGGAGGTGAATCTGCTGGTTTAGTTTGTTTTACTGCTGCTGCCACTTCTGGGGTTTTGGCATCTGGTTTCATTTGTAAGACAAAAAAGGGCTGATCCTAAAAGCTTCCTTAATGGATGTTTGGGACCTTGTAAAAGGAAATGCTTGTGTAAAAGATGCCACGAGGGACAAACTTTTGGTTCTGTCCTTTAATCTTCCTCCTTTTCCCTTTCCTCTTACAACTGCTGCTGGCAGGTCACCTGGAGCCAATATTCTCCCTCCCAAGTTGGAGGGGGAGCAATATCACATCCAGGAAATACATTTTCTAATGCTCAAAGCACTGGCCTAAGCATTCAGATATACGGGCTCATGCCTTTGCTGTGCCATCCAGTGCTTAACATCCTTGGAACCACTACTCTGCTACCACAACCTGCCTCAGTTTCCCCAATTATAAAAAATCAGTAGTGTTTAGGACAGGTGCCAGGGACTTAAGATTTATTTGAGGGTAAGAAGCCATTAGATGAAAACGTGCTTTTGCAGGAAGACAAACACATACCCTGTATAACTGTCCTGTTGGTTTTGAACCCTTTTTCTTCCCAGGATTCATCGGAGATCTTCCTTTCACATGTCATTGCTGTCAGCACATACAGATGTTTGCGAAAGAGGCAGATGTTGGCAGTCTCTGCAGACAATGAGCAGCAAAGTGCCTCTTCCTTCCTGACATACCTCGGTCTTGCCCTGACTTGTCTCAGAATGGTGGTATGTCTTACCTGGTAAACATGGAAGACAAGGCTGGAACTCGAAATATGTGGCAGGCTGATTGCTGGAGACAGTCACCGAGATTTTCTTTAGAGTCAGAGGGGAGAAACTGGTGTTTTTAGGGTGCAACTCTTCTTGTCCCAAGGTACATGTCTACATCTGCTCACATGAACCATGTCTTCTTAACTCCACTGACTCTGAAGAGCAAATGGGGTGAATAGGTACCTGCACTGCAAACATCTGAAGGTTGATGGGATGAATCTCATCCTCTGGGTCTATAATGGCAGCTAATCTCCATAACAAATGAAGGCCACTTCTAGAGGACACATAACAAGACAGCAGCAGCACGTATATTTGATGTTCAGGACTGTTCGTCCCATCCTGCCAGGCAAGTCCCACTGCAAAAGTTGTTTCTGAGGTGTGACACTTGGTCTGGTCTCAGCCTCAAAACACCAGGACACTGCAAAAGTGATCGAGGCCGTGGTGTGTCCTGTCCATGCAGGACTAGGAAAAAATAGTAGCTTCAACAGGAACAGGAATTTGCAAAGCCACAGCTCCACGGGTGCTGATTTTTAGCATGCATTTACATATATACAGACACCCCCCTTCCAAAAAACAGCAGACCAGATTGCTGTCTCAGTTGCCACAATGTAAATCAAGACTGGCTTGGCTTGTGATGGAGTTTGCCGCCCCGAGCACACGGGCAGATGTTCTGCCTGCAGAGTTAGCAGCCGCAGCCAGTAAGCTGTGCCCCACGAGGCAGCGGGGAAGGAGAGATTTCCCTGGGAAAAGAAACTTCTCCATCCTAATACGACTAGATATATGCTTTCAATTGCAGACTACAAAGTGAGTGATTTTAGGTGCTGGGTTTTGATATCATAATGTGCCCTATTTTCCATCTTTCAGGCATGAATAATGGAGTGTTGTGTCTGCGAATGCACCAGTCTTTCAGGATGCTGGCAAAGGAAGTGCAAATCTCCAGAGCTCTCCCGCGACCGCTTTCCTTTCATCTAATCCTGGGGCCAGGCAATTGCTAGAAATGCACTCAGTGGCCAGCAAAGAGCTGGCCTTATTGCTGACGGAGGAGTTGGGCATGCAGCGCTGTGCAAGCGTGGGGAAGGAGCCGGCCAGCTTCACCTCACAGACAGCAATCTGCCTGTGGGACTGTAGCTGGGTTCACATCGAGCAGAAATGCCACATATAAATCCGTGAACAGGCTCGGCTGATGGTGCACACAGCTACAGGAGGTGAGTATTCGTCCTCTGGAAAGCATCAGTTGGGTTGTGCAGGGATGAGGCCAAGTTGCTGCATTTGGATGTGTCTGGCTGGGGCTATTTTGGAGCCCGGTATAAGTTTGATCCAATGACAATCCCATCCCTTCCCTGTGTTCAGGAGCATCCTCGCCGGGCAAGCAAATCTCCAGGCAAGTGGGTTTTTTTTTTGTGCAAGGAGACAGTCCATTGTATTCGTCTGCTCCAGGCACCAGGCACTAACCATTGTTTGGTGACACCCTTCATCTCTTGTGCCTGACCATGGAGAAACATGCCACGGGATCTAAGATGACCATTATCCTTGGGTTAGAAAAGAGCTGGGAGGGGTGAGCTGGAGTGACCACTTCCTTGGGTATTCTTATTCAAAGCTGAAAAGGTGGCTATATACTTATCTGGGGTGGGGGAAAGATGTGGGAGGGTCACCAGTCTGTCAGAAAAGTCCTGACTCCAAGAATCATAGAATCATTTAGGTTGGAAAAGACCCTTAAGATCATCGAGTCTAATCATAAACCTAACACTGCCAAGTCCACCACTAAACCATGTCCCTAAGTGCCACGTCTACACATCTTTTAAATACCTCCAGGGACCCCAAGAAGACAATATTTCTCATGGGTTTCTTCACCAATGCCCCTGCCCAAGGAGGTCTTGGGTTTTTCCCTGGTGATCTCTTACAGGTATTGTGCAAGAACAAATTCACCCTTCCACGTCCAGTCCTTGAGATGGGTAGCTGGATGAGCAGGTTCTCAAGCTGGAACCCAAGATCCCTAAAACCCTGGAGGACATCAGCCCCAAATGGGTCCTTTACAGGGGACAATTGTAACCCATTAGGCCTGAAACATGTCATGCTGACATGAGAACATGTCACAGAGAGCTCCATGCAATGGAAGTTTGAAACTTGGCTGTCCTCCTGTTTGCACCATTGCCCACGGTCACATTTCTCCAACATCGAGGTGAGGAACATTGAAACCACATCTCTGTGCTTGGGAGAGATTAATCTACTCTTTGACAAAGTCTTGGGATGATACAAAACAGCAGGGAACCAACCTCCATTCTCATTTGGATTTGGGAGGCATCATCTCCATCACCTGAGGGCTTGCTAGGGTGAGGTCCCTGCCTGGCCTCAATCTGGCCTCCAGTCATTGCAGTTTGATTGTCCTAGTGACTGTGGCAGGGAGATGCTAAAGCAAATCAACAAGACCATCACAGAGCAGACAACCTTCTTGTGTACGTACCCTTCTCACGCATCTTGTCCTCCCTTTTGCTAGCCAGCAATGAAAAATAAAATTTTTTCAAAAGTATTCTGCTGCCCAAGTTGGATTTGTCCTGATTGGATGTTCTGGTGCCTCTGATGCTTTTTGAAGGCATTGCTGGATAGGAGGGACGTGTTTCCAGCAGAATTCAGATCCAGGCTTCGAATCGAGTTACATTTCAAAGTGCTCAGATCTTGTCTTGGATTAGAAGGAATTTGAATCTGCCCTTGGCAGCTGTCTCCACAATTTGGAGAACTCAGAGCCAGAAATTGGCACTGATTTCAAAGCTTTTTCTCATGACTTTTTCAGGCCTTGATGTTAGTATCATCCATTGATTCATTATCTCAAATGATGTAAGTACAGCCCAGAGGCAGATTTGAACTGAAACTTTTGAGACCCCCTTCCAAGTTTTCTAAGATATTCCAACACTTTGACCTTACCAGCCTTTAAGGTGAATGTGGCTGGCAAATGTTTTGTTCTTTCCTGAAAACAGAGATAAAATCAAAGCAGAAAAGCTTCTGTTCTTTCAAGGATAAAAAAAATCAACCTTTCACTGAACCCAGTGTTTTGTGAGGTTTTGGCAAAAACTTCCCCGAGTTCAGATTTCGATGAGAAATGTGAGCATTTTCAAAGGAAGCAGACACTTTCCACACACAAAAAACAAATAAAATGAAATTGTTTCATTCCCCTCAAATCACTCTTAAAAATGGTGTAATTGTAAACATTTTAATAGCTGCCCCCTGGATGCAATGCCACTTTTTAACGTATTGAATCACCTTCTAGGAGGAATCCTGCCAAACTCTGCTTTTCTTAAATCCTTACTGTCCAGACTTTTTCATCCTGAACCAAGTGATTGATGGATGTCATAGCTGCTTCCGTTCACACTTAGGTAGCTCACAGCATCACACACCATGATCGCTCCCTTTGGCACTTCATACTTTCTGCAAAGCCAATGCCCCGATAATTCATAGAATCATAGAATCATAGAATCATTAAGGTTGGAAAAGACCTCTAAGATCAACCGTCAACCCAACACACCATGTCCACTAAACCATGTCCCTAAGGGCCTCATCTACACGTCTTTTAAATACCTCCAGGGATGGGGACTCCACCACTTCCCTGGGCAGCCTGTTCCAAGGCCTGACCACTCTTTCAGTAAAGAAATTTCTCCTAATGTCCAATCTAAACCTCCCTTGGCGCAACTTGAGGCCATTTCCTCTCGTCCTGTCGCTGTTACTTGGGAGAAGAGACCAACCCCCACCTCGCTACAACCTCCTTTCAGGTAGTTGTAGAGCGCGATGAGGTCTCCCCTCAGCCTCCTCTTCTCCAGGCTAAACAACCCCAGTTCCCTCAGCCGCTCCCCATCAGACTTGTGCTCCAGGCCCTTCACCAGCTTCGTTGCCCTCCTCTGGACACGCTCCAGCACCTCCATGTCCTTCTTGTCGTGAGGGGCCCAAAACTGAACACAGTATTCGAGGTGCGGCCTCACCAGTGCCGAGTACAGGGGCACGATCACCTCCCTGCTCCTGCTGGCCACACTATTCCTAATACAGGCCAGGATGCCGTTGGCCTTCTTGGCCACCTGAGCACACTGCTTTGCTGGCTTCCCATCTGACTGCTGGGCCAAATACTTCTGCCCTGTAACTCCTCCCGGAGGATGACTCATTGAATTACTACTTCAGAGAGTGCTTCCCAGTTTATGAGATGGGAATCTTCCATTTCATTAACCAGGAAGTTTGTTGTGTTTGGTTTTTTTAAGCATCATAGCATCCTAGATCTTACCCTGTGCTCTCCAATTAGTGTTTCCAATAACCACTCCAATAGTGAGGGAAAGCATTATTTTAAAGGCCTGTATTCTCCCACATCTTCTCTCACAGCTTTTAAAATTAGGTGCTATTATGACTTTTCTCCAGGGAAGCATTTTAGGATATTCTTTGCTTCCAATCACAATTATAATATATCCCCTTGTAGTTCATCTCCCCCCTGGGCTGGAGGATAGGAGCGCAGAAGCACAGCTTCTTACCCCAGAGTTTCATCAGCCATGATAATTTTCTGCCTACTCCAGGAAGACGAACAGAAGCAGGGAAGGATGTCAGCAGGAGATCTGCAGAGTTATTTTTCCTCCCTTGTACTCCTAAAGATCCTTCTGTGGTTCAAAGGGAAAGGTGCTCGATCCTCTCCCTGATCGACGCATGGCACGCATTATCAGAGAGACTGATTCTCCAGCACTGTACTCTGGACTAATTGTGGTTTTCTTCAAGATCCCATGATAAGGGTCTTCCTTTGGCTTAATTCTGCCATTGGTTTTCCAGCCTTGTCAAGATGTGTGCTCAGATGGAAAAGCCAGGAGATAGCTTTATATCTATGGGATACCCCCATGCCCTGTATAACCCAGCTGTTCAATCCAGCGTTTCCCAGACACAACCCATAATGCCTGGCCAGACTAAACCATGTGGTCTACAGGCTTTGGTTTTCTTTCTGAAATGGGAAATTCCTGAGTCAACGGTGAGGACAACTCCCTTCTGTGAGATGGTTTACGATTCCCACATGTTCCAGGACAGCATTTCCTAAGGATCCCACCTGGAGTTGTGTGTCAACGTGCATTTTCCAAGCTTTGCTGCATGACCGAAGTGTCTGGTTCCCCATGGGGTGGTATTTCATGGTCAACTGATATTGCTGTCTAAGAAGATAGTTGCACTAAAATTTCTGGGGTTTGTTGCATTTTTTTACTATCCTGGAATACAGCAGGACCTCTTTGTCTTATACTCTCTTTTATCTAGAAAATGGCAAACTCGCCTAAATTTTCCTAGGAAGCCAGAGCTTGCAGGTTTCATAGTTCTATTGGCACACACAGTTTTGCCAGTCCTTTTCCACCCCAGAGGCCAGCGTTGAGCACAGTCCACAGCTGTGCCAAGAGACAGCTAGGCCATGTTCAAGAGTTCCTGTGATTCAAGAGGAGAGTCCAGAGAAGCTCTGGGTGCATTTCATCTCAAAGCCACCCTTTCTGTTTCTTCGAAGAGGTGCAGACATAATAGCGGGGGCCCTGTGAATCTCTAAGCCAGGCCCTCTTGCAAATACATGTCCCACTCATGTCTGTGTGGGTTTTAGTGTGATCTTTCCCCACCATCACCCTCATCCAATTTCCAGAGCTTGGAGGGCCTTCTCACAGTCCCATCAGCCATACTGATCTCCTCATCTTGCTCCGTGGGGATGGGGTGGAGGCAGTCTCCATCAACTCTGCAAACCTGGCTTTACCCCCACCACAGGCTCCATCGTCCCGTTACATGATCCCGAAAAGGGTGGACTCCTTTACTCCGTGATGGTGCTGAAGGAAGAGGATGTGCTACAGTAAACAAGTTGCTTGTCCTGAAGCTTTAGCAGCACGAGTTGACTTCAAATGACTCCCTTCTCCTATTTATCTGGATTTTATGCTGTCTGACCCTCCATCTCCCTCCATTCCTGGGGAACCATAAATCAGGATTCAGTGTTGTCTGTATAATGAGAAACCCAGGCCCTGTTTCTTAGCTGGCGTAAATAAATGTATATCCACCAGCTCCACTGGAGTCAATATGCACTCAGGGTAAGCAACAACCCCCTTTCCCTTGGTCCATTTTTCGTCCTCTCTGTAATGCTGTAAAATAAAATGCACATGTAAAAAGATGTCTTTCTTTTGCTCTTCTTCCCCAACAGACATTACAGAGGAGCAATTTCCCCAAAGTGTTCTCTAGAAGCAGCATATAGTATGGCTTGATTAGTTTGCAAGCTTTTTTTTTTGTGGTGCAGCTGCCCAGAAATCAGGCTGAGAGCAAGGGTGGGAAACTGCAGCTCACAGCCTCAGAGCAAAGAATTTCTGCCTGCTTAGCTGGTCTTTTGCCTCCAAAGATCTTTTTCTGTGTTTTCCCTCTTGGGATTGAGAAGCAACTGTTTTCTTAATGGTATTTCTTGGTTTGGTTTTTTGGTTTTCTTTTTTTTTTTTCCTTTTCTGTCTTTCTTTTTATATATATAAAAATGGTGTATGTAGAGAGCGAGAGGTCTTGAGTATAGATTCAATGCTGAGTTGACAGGACACAGAACAGAGCCCTCTCTCAGGAGAATATAGATGTGTCGGGAAAGGAAATCCCAGACTGTTTGAATTTCAGTGCTAACAGCCCCAACATATGTCTAAGTCCTCAAGGGAGGTTTACAGAGGAGGTTTGCATTGGGGTGGCCGGAAGTCTTCTCTTTCCACCTTCCCATTATCACTGCTGAGAGCCACCAGCTCCCCATTCGTGTGATGGGGGAAGCATTTACACCATCGTCTCTCAACGGCAGCATGCCAGATCCTGCTTTGGACCTGGCCCACCTCTAGAAAACGATCACAAAAAATCACATCTGATGTCAGCAGGACATGTCAGACGTCCTCAAGCTCCTTGAGTCCTGACAATAGACTAAGTGAGGTCCTGTAGAGCTCAGCACTGAAGTATGTCCTGTGCTGCAATATACTGAGCAAGGATGAGGCAAAGTCCAGGGCCAGAAAAGCCAATACAGTCTTGTTCTTTGGTGATGAACCTAAAACATGTCCTAAGTGCCTGAAAACTAGACTGGGTTATGTTCTTGAACTGTAGAAGCAGAAAAGTACGGAGGCTCAAGGTCATGAGATGTGAACACCTTTCCTCGGTCAACCACATCCCTCCACAAACAAATCCCTGTGCTTGAGAACAAAACCCACTTTCTGTCTTTGTTTACAACTATGAAGACCAGCACTTTTGTCCATGGGCATTGCCCAGCCTCTTTCTCACGGCTGATTGATTTTTTTTTCTACCTTTGGAATATATTTAAAGTCTCTTGCCTGCTGTGGATTCTCTGGTGTCTAATACAGGAGTTAGTGTTTCACCCGTCTCTTCTGAGCTTATGGGTCTCTCTCTCCCATCTTGCTGCTTCTTTTCCCAAACTTCGTTAGCTCTGAGAACTCTCCGTCTGCTTTGAAATTGGTTGAAACTGATAGATAGATTCAGTTGTTGGGAGGAGGACAGAGAGGAAGAGGGAATGAAAGACCTGGAAACAGACAGAAATAATCCCAGTTCTTTAAGAAAAAGGCTGGGGGTATATCTGGCTGCTGCAGTCTGGAGTGGACAACGTGGAGTCACTGCAGCAGGAAATCTGTAAGGAAGATGACCTACATTCACAGTTGACATGGGTAGCAATTTTTGGATGTCATCTGCCCATCAGATTCTGGGCCAGACCATGCAGGTCATCTTGCAGGTCTCAGTAGGAAGCATAGATAAAATCAGCATGCTCTTATAAACCTATTTAAATAGAGACTGCAAGCCCTGGGAGGCACTGGGCACTGTGTTAGCACAAGAGATCTCAAGGGAGCAAATTCTGTTCCTTTTCTGTGTTCACTGCCCCATTCCCAGGAGAGAAAAACAGGAGAATGGGATCAGATGAAGCACTATGGGCAGAGGTGCTCTCCTCAGGGAGCTAATGTGAGCTGAACTCTTTTCTCTCCTGCTGCAGGAAGAGAGTAAGCTGGCAGTGACATGGTGTCACACTCATTAAAGTGACCCCAAGGCTCCCTGCTCGTTGCCTTACTCTTTCCATGTCCAGCACCTTGTCCCAGCGCTGTCTCCAGCTCTGCCCATCTTCTAAGGACTGATGTGCTTCCAGCTGAAACCTCAGCAGAGTCGAGGACTGCCAACATGCAGGAAGCTGGTGAGAAGTTCAGGAAGCTTTTCTTCTTCTCTGTTTTTTTCTCAAATCTTTATATTTTCAATTACTGTCTATAAGCACAGACTATTTATAATAAGGAGAAGGTACTCCACCCACACTACCAGGAGATACAGCATAGTTCAGAGCAAGGTTCAGAGCTTTGGAATCATTCTTTTTCAGGTCCCTGGTTTTACTGGAAAATCAATAAAAAACAACTGATGTAAGTCAAGCCCAACTATTTCCCTTCTCATTTTCAGAGAAATGAAAAAAACCTGAAAAAAAAGATCATTTAGGGTCAACTCAAAATATTTCCCTTGACCACCTAATTACATTTTTTGCTTCATTTCTAAGTTATTAAAAATAAACAGGTCCACTATGAGAGAAATTCCACTTTGAAATGACAAATAGAAGCTGAAAGGTTTTGCTTTGAAATTGCTCTGGTGTTTCTGATGTGAAACATAAGACAGGTTGAAAAGAAGCATTTTGACATTTCCCTTCCATCATCCCCATACTTTTCTTTTCAGCTGAAGCCATCGGCTACACTCAACCCATATTCACAAATAACACACTGCCCCCAACCCTCCACTTTTAATTGAATTAATTCTTTCTGAAAAATGACTCACTGGACTCTACACAACATTTGGTCCAAGCCAGTCAACAACTTTAAATTTCTGCTCTCTTCCTTTGGAGTTTGTTGATCATCCAGCAACGATGAGGACAGTCATGATTGGTGATTACAGCCCTAAATGAGAGGGAGAAGAGACAAGATCACTCCCTTTCTGTGTGGGAAAAGGGGGGAAAAGAGGGGAGAAATGACATAAAAGCCTTTCCTCAGCAAAACCCCTAGGCAGTGACCCCAGAAGGACTGCAGAGCTCAACCCATCCTCAGAGGTACGTTTGACCCATCAGGACCAGGCACACCAGAGCAGCCGGGTGTGGGAGCAGACCAGCACCCAGATGCAGGCGGAGAACCATCACTGGCCACTCCAGCTATTAGACCGACTGTGAGAAAGAAGAGGACAGTGAATTTTCCCAAGGGCTGTCTCAGGAGTAGGTTGTAAGGGAGAGCCTCTTTGTTTCTTTGTGAAAATCCTCTTTTTAGCATCCCTCTTCAGCCAGCCCTTTCACAGACTGCCGTTTAAATTGGATAATCATCTGGGTTAAAGTAAATCTTCCTCTTGTTGCAAACCGGACATTATTCTGCTGGTTTTCCTGCTCCTTCCACACGTCTCTCCATAATTGCATTGAAGAGAGAGGGCAGCGCATTCATTAGAAACAGCCACAAAGAGATCAAGAAGACATTGTCTTGTGATACACGGCATCTGCCCCATGAGCACGCCCACGTGTGCCATGCCCCAGCACAGTCCTCTCCAAGGGATTTTAGGTTAAGGTATATTGCTAGGAGGAAGAATTTTCCAGGAGCAGAGGATCTTGCCAATAATACTGATATTTTCAAGGGCATGTGGAAGTGTATCTTCATTAGTCCTGACCCTGCAACAGCCCCAGCTTTGCTCAGCTCTCAGTTTAAATGAACTGTGATCAATTAAAAGCTCTGCTCACTGCTTATTCAAAGAGCATATAAATCTTCAGAGTCTGATTTTTCCTTTTGGACTGCCTTTGGAAGTCTGAAAATAAAACCAGTGCCAATTCTAAATATTTCATGTCTCCATGTTCCAAGCTCAAATGAGTCTGACGGCTTTGGTAAGCTGTAAGGAAACAACCAGAACAGACCAGAAATCTTGGAAAAAATATTCACCTCCCTTCACCTCTGAAGGGAAAATATTCCTTTTCATTTTCTTCCTTTTTTAGATGAATGTGGACTTGCAAGGGGACAAACTGGAGCGCTCCAGCGCTGTTTGTTGTTAGGTTGGTGTTGAAATCCAGCTGTAAAGACCCAAAGGAGCTTCTCACTCATCTGAAATGATTTCAGTCTGGAGAGGAGATATCCCAGCAAGCTGCTCTGAAGCAGCTGCAAATTGGCTTTAAGAGGTGGGGGATAATATTCTTCTACCTGGAGGTGCATCTTCCTAACTGGTAGCTCCTCATTAAAGATGGTGGGCAGAGAATATTGAGCCTGTATGGCTGTTTTCTCTCCTGTCCCTCCTTTGAGGGTAAATGCAGGACCATGCTTTCCCAGGCTGTCAATGTGGCACTTTGGAACGTGTCCCACATTGACTTAAAAGAAATAAATCTGTGTCGGACCAACTTTCTCATGCTAATCAAGTCACTGGAGACAGTGATGACAAATGGTGTGGGACACTGCCCGTGCTTACCAGGGAGGGAATGACACTCCTGCTCCTTGCCAAGACCAGATCCATAGCACAGTGCCTGCAGCCTTCCCTGCATTAATACTGCTGGGTACTCCAGGACTGTGTTTAAAACAACCGCAGGTCACTGCCCAGGCAATCCTATCCTCAAACAAGAACCGGTGCTGGTTAGGGACTGAAACTTGATCTCACCATTGGGTGTTGGAAGTACAACCATGAATTCCTTCCATCTGCCCTCCTCTGATCCATGATTTCAGAGATATTGATATCCACATGGGCTATTAGATCAGGCAAAGAGTGACTCCCTTCTCTTTGTAGATATGGTCTGTCTCCTGTAGCTGAGAATGAAAGGCTGCTTCTCTTCCTAGACCCTTACCCTCTTGGCACCCCTGTCTATGAAAGCTGCTGGACTCAGGCTGTAATAAGACAGCAGCTCTAGTGTCCTGTCTTCAGTGTAACTGACTCTGCTGTTCTGGATCCTACCTCATAGCTCATCTAAGCCAGTCAAGGAAAGTGGCTTCATTTATATCAGGTGATAATCCAGTCTGGTGTCTAAAAGCAGAAGGAAGAGTCAAAGTTCCATAAAACCAGAGGTGGATGCCTGGAAAACTCATTAAAAGCCCTCAAAATACAATGGATAATGAATCCTCAGTGGGCCATAATGTCTGTGTAACCCAGTGGGCAGCTGACACCACATTTATCTTCCAAATGTTACCTCTGGTCCCTTAAAACACATAATCAGAGCAGATCTGTGTTGCTGGAGGACTGGAAACATAAACACTCCAATTAAAATCTTTATCAGTCAGACAATGCCTGAGAATTAAAGTCCTGTGCTGAGCCTGTCCGTCTCCCACTGATGCCCCCTAAGATACACTGTTGAAAAAGCTTTGCAAAGTAAACTGGGGAAAACACTGTCCTTTTGCTGCTTGCCAGCTAATTGTGGGTTGCTGCGGCTTTTGTTGTTGTTGTTGTTGTTGTGTTTTGTTTTTTCTCTATCCCCCAGCATTGAAAATTCATTAGTCACAGGGGCGTGAGGTTAAACGGCACTGCGTGCAAATCACATTTTATTTTAGGTTGCATAAGCTTCACAGAATTTCTGCCTAATGCTTTTGCATTCTCTCATGCCCTCTCCTCCTCCTTTCCATTATTCTTGTCAGTCTAACAACTAACAAGACTGATCTTGCTCACTGCTTTCTGATCCCTGCTCCCCCTCCCAGCTCTCAGTTTACAGTAGTTTTTATTGTAATACAGCTGAATAGGAAAGATTCAAAGGCACAAAGGACCATGAGGGATTTGCCTCCCATCAGTCTCCGTGGAAGCACAGGTGTCTTTGTGCCCTTGAAATCTCACCAACACTGAGAAACTGTAGGATCTTACACTGATCTTCAAATTAATCCTCACATTCCTCTTGTTCTACCTCCTCCCAGCTTCCTTTTGGTACTCAGGTTCATTGGTCAAGTAGTATGGAAGTTAAAAGAGGTAGCAGGTTCCCACCAGCTGGGAAGCCGACCTATGATGCCTATTTAATAGCAGAACATGTGGTCTCGGCTCTGTTTTTTTATTCTTGTTTCTTATTTCACGAACATCATAATGATGCTGGAGTGTCTTTCCTTCCTATTTACTCTGTAATTATGGTCATTTGGATTCACATCATTTGAAGTTTTTAAACTTTAAATCTCTAAGACTTTAAATTAGCGTACACATCTCCATCCGAATTAGCTGCCCACCCTCCATTTCTAATCAAGGGAGCAAAATGGGTACTTCTAGGAATGACTCATCGCCTCCTAAGTAAATTTCGAAAATAGACCAGATGGCTTGTATCCTATTTCATCCCATTGGCTACAAAGGGAGCCCAGAGCACGAGCTCCAGCAGAGACATCTACATTGCAGACCTGCCTACTTGGCCAGAGGAACCCAACTGTAGACATCTGGTTCAAGAGTGGGCATGTAGACTGAGGATGTTTAATATTAGGGAAGATTCAAGTGGAACCAGAGTTTCTGGGATGGACACTAGGTCAGATAAGGCCTGCTAGTCTGGATTATGGGTGCTTTAACAACAGTGATAGTGATCCTTTCTGGATATAAGACCCTTACAGCTATATTCTTGCCTAATGTCATTGGGAAATTTGCTGCCCTCTAAAGAGAAAGGCACAGAGACAGCTCTGGGTAGGAAACCATGAGGTATTTAATGAGGATGTAGGGTGGGTTGTACATGGAAGGATATGTCAGGGCAAAGAGAAGGGTTTCTATGGCATATCTGCTAATGGTTCGCTGGTTTTGGCTGTTCACCTGCAGTTGCCAAAGAATCTCAGGAAGTTACTGGAGGGACTCGTACTTGGGTGTATTCTTGAACCCTGGGCCATATTTACTGCTCATGCCAGGCTCAGAAGTTGGTGACATTTAATACATGCTGGAAAAAAAAAAAAGGAAAGGTGTCCACATTCATCCCAACAGTGATGCAGTGTTGACGCTGGGCTGGGAGATGCTGGCTAATGGGAGGCAGGTGAGACCCTACCCTAAACAAAACATGTGGATGGTGAACATGCAATACACCTGTCTTCCAAGGAAGTCTATCCTCTGGGCCAAAGTGTCAGGCCCTCTCAGGGAACACTTTCACCAGGATGCAATTTTGTTAACCCTTATTTTGACCTTGGACAAACAGCATCAACAGAGCTCCCATGTTCTGCTGGTGTCCAACCAGCTCAATAAAAGCTTGCTCCAGGGCATAAAAAGGACTCAGAGAGACTTGAGCTTTTGTTTTTCAGCAGGAATAACTATTTGGCATAAATTGACCTGGGTGTCCACAAGCCATGGAAATTCCCCTTTGGAAAACGTTCTTGAGGAAGCAGATTGGGGAGGGAGATGGATGGGAGAACAGTTAGAGGCCAGCCATGCACTCTATCAACCTTAAACGAATGAGCTGTCACATGGATATATAGGGAGAGGGACACAGGTTAGTAAATTAAAGCCCTGACAGCTCTTGACTCCAATCCAACGTGCTAATTGGAAAGACTTCAACTGTTACCGTCCCCTGAGACCTATATCTCAATCATAGGCCCGCCCTCCCCAGGTCAGCCCAAAGAGCTGTTATCGTCTACTGCCTGGTCTTTTCCTGGAAGAGGCTCCGGAGTGTGAGAACAGGAGAAAAGATGTTTTCTTTGCTCCTACATGGCTTTTCTGAGCTCTGCTCTGCCTGAGTTGGAGCACAGAGCGGAAGGTCTGATCCTCAGCTGGTGGCAAGTCAGCGTCTCACCGCCGCAGAAATGCTATCATCATCCAAGAAGCTCTGCCACTTTGTGCAGATTGGAGACCTTCTGGTGGTTGCTGATGGCAGAGTTACTCCATTTGAAACTGAGAGAGGATCAGTCCTCATGGCACCGATGTAATAAACACTGAAATTTCACACTCTTAATTAAGGCTGTAACTGACTCCACTATTACTTGTTAAGTACCAATTATGCAGATTTACAATAGCCTGTGGCATTGTCTATATCCAGCATCTGATGCCCCAAAATTACGCGGATAACATTGTATTAACCATCAAGGTGGTATCTGAGATACTGATCTTTCTTGCTTGACCAGCAGGAAATGACTTGGTTACATGCAGGGAAAACCTGACTTTCCAGTGGTGGCTACTTTGACTTTGCTAGTTGAATCCATCTCATCTTGGTTCACAAAATCATCTTGTTTCCCTTGCAGGATACTGAAATCTTTGACACCTGTTGGCTGCATTTCTGGGCAGGCACTTTCCCAACTGCTTTGTGTGTAGCTATCCACTAGAGCTGGACCCAGAGACTTTATTACTAAACCACATATTTTTGCACTCTCTTTAATAGAGAGAAACTACATCTTCCTCTCTTCTGTGGAAATTATATGAAAACTTGGCAATGTGCATTTTTTATGTTGTATCATAACGTAAATGCACAGATGTTGACTTGGGGACAGGTGCTCTGAAGTTATTGGAAGGGCTGTCCTTCCTGGGAGGTAAAATGTGATCACCTCATTCAAAACTGGCCAAAAAATGCAGACGAATCCTCTACCTCTTCCAAAAGAGCCCCAAGAGCTACAATTACCTCAAGAAATTAGGACCACAGTTCATCCCCATGACCCAGTAGTAGCAATTGAAGAAAATATTCCTCCAAATGTCTGCTTCAGTTGAGACTGATCTCATCGGTAGCCTCAAGCAATGTAAAGTTTTCTTGCCAAGTTATAGTAATTCCATCTTATTGAAACACTTCTCCTGTTGCCTCTTAGAAAATGAGCATTTTTGGTAAATCCTTGTTCATCTAAATAAAGGAAAGGAGAGACATTTTTGTTGCCATACAATGGGCTATAAAGGCACATGGACCATGCCACCACAGTGGGATGGAGGAAAGGAAGGTTTCCTGCAGGAGTATTTTTCAAACCATCCATTCAAATGTATTGCTGCCAAACAGTCAAGCTACTCAGAAGAGCTTTTGATTAACTGGTGACTGGACAGCATGGATCTGTTCTCTAGGGAGAGTGGAGTAAACACTGCTCCAGGGGAAGCCAGTGGGAGAGCACCTCTGGGAGGGTTCAAAGAGAAGATACGTCTGGTGTATAACATCAGGATGGAGGATAGCTAAAAAGGCAGTTAAATGTCACTGCACCCTGTTCTGATTTCACACCGGTTTCACACGGGTGGATTCAGACATTTTGAAAAGGTCTGGTAATAAAATGAAGGGGGTGAAGGAAAGAAAGGGGGAGCTGAGCCCAGTATTCAGGGTGTCTTAAGCACCAAACTCCAGAATAGCTGGGCCCCTGGAAATGACCTCCAGGTGACAACCCTGATAAAATATATACTAATCAGACTAATAAAATAGATATAATCAAGGAACCCCTCGGGAGCTTCCAAAAAGCCTATGGGATACCTCCATGACATCTGTGAAGCTACTCCTGATTTGCAGCCTGCAGCAGAAAGATCGGGCCCAGATTCTACAAAGCTGTGCTGTGTAACTGTGCCCATCACATATGTCCCAACAGAAGGAAGGTACATCTTCTGCAGGCTGACCTCATCCTGGATCATCCACCCTCTTGTCACAGTTCCCAACTCGCCTTCCCAAGGACAGAAACATCTCAGGAAGGAAGCTTTGGCTGCTTCTTGGTCCCTGAGCTCCTGCCATGGTGCCATGCAGCCTCTGGGTTCAAGATGTGGACAAGCTGTTGCTACCACATGGCTCCAGGTAAAGAGTCTGGCTCAGGTCTTGAAAGCTGGGCAGCCCTCCCAGCTCAGCACTGCTCCAGGGGCAATTAGCGCTGCAGTGCTGAGAGCTCAGGCATGAGGCACGTTCCCACTCCTGAAACAGCCACTCTGCTACTGTGCCTGGGACTTCACCCAAGCTGACCCTTGATGGAGTATTCACGCTTGGCTTTTAATTACTGTTGCAATTAGCATTGGTTTCTTGGCTTCCTTTTCATGCAGCTTTGCAGGGAACAGAAGCACCGAAGCCACTGCTGTAAGCTCACTGTGGAGGAAGGGATGCGGCTTTAAAGCCCAAGATGATGGAAAGGCAAGGGAAAGAAATGAGCTGAGCTGAGAACCAATGAAAATGAACCTGTTAGAAATGCTGAGGGTCCTGTTCAGCACCCAGATAGGGTGACCAAAAGTAATTGGAAAGAGATATATTGTCTTTTGAACGCAGCTACTCACTTTTGAATGCATCTGGACACAGGGACCTGAATAAAATGCACTGGACCCATGGTGGAAAGTGCTGTCCATTGCTTTCACAGGTCTATTCTGTGACAATACACTCTCAGGATTTGTTCCCTCACCTGGAAAGAGCAGCTCGTACCTCATTACTTGTGAAAGTCTGACATCCATGAAGGACTCAGGTCTCAGATGAGTAACGTTGCTGCTGCCACCACACTCTGTGAACACAAACAAGACACATAAGGAGAACTAATAACCATACCACCTCTCACTTCGCTAACATCTCTGCTCCAGTGGTACCAACTCCAGTTGTTTCACTGATCAGCAAGTAAAACATGGAATAATCCTCTCCATCCTGACCTTGATTTGAAGTTTACTGCTTTTGTTTCAGACCTACAAAAGGCCTTGGGAACCCAAAAGGTCTGCTGTTCCTCCCACACACTTATATCTCATGCATGAGTAAGAGATGCTGCCCTTTTCATACCATTCTACTTCATGACTCAGCTTTGGAAATCAACCTGAGTTTGCACTGGGCAGCCAAGCAATGATAATGTAGTTGTGTGCTCTTCCCAAGGTATCCACAGGGGCTAGGACTCTGCAGCATGACCCCAAACCACAGCAGACTGCAAAGGAGGATGGTCCTTGGTTATTTTTCTCTGTTTCCATGCTGAATGTCTTCCCAGGCTTTCTGGGCTCTGTCCAAATCTTCTCTGCCTTTGACTTGGGCCGCTCCTAGGTGGCCCTTGCCCAGACACAGTCCCACTACTGGAGCAACAGAGGATCCTGCAGGAAAACACTACCTTCTACAAGACCTGTTTCCCAATCACAGCCCTGCAGAAGCTCCCAATAACAGCCCTGAGAAAGTTCAAAGCTCTGGTATGCATCACTGTTGCCAGCTCACCCATTTCAAAAGCGTGATTTACATCACAACAATCATGCAAAGAGCCTCAAAGTGAGCAGTACTATAGGTGAGGCATCTTTCCACCATCAGAGTGATTTTACCAGATCCCACTAGCACCTTGTTTGCTAGGGCTTAAGGACTGTTACTCTACCCAATACAGCTCACACTCTTGATCATGGGAGCCCAGACTGTCCCCCAACTCTTCACTCTGATGGGTCTAGTTCTGAGACCTTATTGCTGTTTGCTGGATGTGTCCTGCAGCACACAAAGGGTTACTGTGCAACCAAGGAGTTTGTGGTGTGGCAAGGACATACAAGGAAAGCATTAATCACAAGGAAAAATGTGAGGAATGTCACCCTCTGTAAAATCAAGCCCTTGTTATCAGTTTGAAAGACTACCATTCTTGCGCAGGCTGGGGTTTGTTTCCCTCTCAGACCTCCATCAAGTCAACACCACTGACATGAGGCATGATTTACCTTTCACTCTGCAGACTTGGGACTTACGCAGTCACTAGTCACCCTCTAACTACAGTGACAGAGACCTTGCTGCCTTGTCAGGACCCTTGGGACCTTGCAGGGCTGCAGGAATTTGGACTTTCAAAAAACAGGGTCACAGCACGCCAGGGAAAGCATGCACCACCGTGCTTGGGAAGACTGGTTTTTGCAGGGACTGAAGAGATTGGGTGCAGGTAGGGAGTCTGAAAGACAGAGGAGAGGGACCATTAGCTCCATGTTTGGGACAGGTGGAAGAGCAGGGTTGGCACAGCAATGATGATGAATTTGGTCAGGTTGTGGGGCAGTTGTTGTGGGAAGGAACAGAGTCTCCAAGAGCCAGAAGGAAGGTTGCACCAGTAATGCTGTTCCTGAGTCAATTCCAAGTCTTCCTTTCCGTGAAATCCAAGCTGTTTCCCCTTGCTATGGGTCACTTTAGTTTATGGGCTGGTTAGATGGGAACATGCCTACAAGTAGCTTCTCATAGTCCTCTCAGTGAAAGAAGAATATTCCCTGAGAAACTTCCAGTCATGTAGAGGACCTTCAAAAGGTCACTCCCACACCTCCCTCCCACATGTCCAAACACACCCTCACGTCTTTTCCTCCTGAGTGTTTTCAGCTTGCACCCCATGAAGTACTCTCAGTTTGCCTTCTGTTCTAGTGACTACTGCAAGTGTCACTGGAGGAGGTTCAGGGTGGACATCTGAAACTGAAGCTCTCCCTGTGGCCATGTTTCTCAGTCCTTGCCAATAGTTGAAGGGCAAAAAGCAATCCCCTGTCTGGACGGTCTGGTCCTCGGTAATTCTGGCTAAGCATTGAGCAGATGTAGTGCTGTGACTCCTTCCCTCCATTCACCATCAGATGGCAGAAGGAGCTTCTTACTCTCTGAGCATTAAACCACAGCTCTGATGTCTCTTTACACCTAGAAAGGACTTGGAGAAGTGTTTCATTTGCTAGCAGAAATGTTTTTTCCTGGTGGTGAGTTTCACCCAGTTACATAATTTCTATAAAACATGGGTTATACACCTGAGGATAAAGGTGTTATAGAAGCCAAATTGCATCCCCAGGCTTCTTTGAAGCAAAGCTAGGCCCAACTTATAAACAAAGAAGCTGAGACACAGGTGGGTAAATCGTTTTTGTGGAATCCAAGCCCTCGCTCTCATCCCTGGGGTAATTCTCTAGATGATAAGAATGGCAGCCTTGGAGGGACTCACCAGCACCCAAATATACTTGCCCCTGGCTCTGGAGTGCAAACGCGGTTGGTAGTTGGCCAACAACACAGGTCATTAGCGATACACCCTCCACTGTCCACGCTTGCTTTGGAGCAGGGAAGAGCAGCACCTCTCTGCCTCCAGGCACTATTCCCAGCATGAGCCAGGATCCAGCCTTGGGTGCCTAGCCAGCTTGGCACTGCTTCTCCCTGCTCAGGGGTGCCAGGACATCAAAGGAAAGCAGCAGGAGGCAGGATCGAAAGGAAGAAAAGGAGGTGCTTCTTCACACGCAGCGTTAGCGGTGGTGGTCCTTGCTGCAGTATACGGTGCGCACTGAAAACTTACAGCGGTTGGAAAGTCAATTGGATGAATTCACGGTGGGAAAGCCAGTCAGGACTATTAATTACACAGAGCCATGAATTACTGCGGGTTGGGGGAATATTACGTGGTAGTGTCGTGTATGTCCTCCTGTTCGTATTCCGCTCACAGCTTCTGGTCTGGCTGCTCTTAGAAGCAGGATAATGGGCTAAGCTGTAGGACAGTTCTTCCTTGCCTGTGATCCAAGGTTTTGAGGTCTTTTTTTCACTGTGGACTTAGGTGAAGCCGACATTTTTTTGTAACAGCGGAGACTTTTACAGCCAAACACATGAGGGGAGAAATGCAGCATTATGTTATTCTATGGACCTGTAATCATAGCCCCAGACTGATAATTTGAGGATTTCTGCATTTTTTCATAGGTGGCAGATAACAGTCGACTATTCCCTAGGACAGATTCCTTGAAATTCCTTCACACCCAATATACATGTGAAGCTAGTAGCAAGGAAATAATCTTCCAGGACTGGAAAGGGCTAAGACAGTCCACAGTCTCCATCCTTGGAGGTTTTCAAGACCAGACTGGACAAAGCCCTGACTAACCTGATCTGATCTTGTACCTGACCCTGCTTTGGGCAGAATGTTGGACTGGAAAAGTCCTGAGGTCCCTTCCAGTCCAAATGAACCTGTGACCCTTTGGGCTAAACACATGAACAAGAACATCTCCGTTGCGTCTTACAGCCTCACGGACATGGCTGATCCACCAACCCAACCTTCTCAGTGGTGTGGATCTCTGAAAGACAGGGTGACTGTCCGCAGCAGTGTTACCAGGACCAAAGGGAAGTCAAACCAATCTGCAGGGGCTTAATGCTTTCCCATGTGGCTCCTTTTGCATCTCTGACCCAAACCACAACTATAATTAGAAGGTGGAGGAGCCTTTGCCTGCTTTATTTGCTCTGTTGAAGGTATATTGAGCCAAAACATGAAGTCTTCGCAGGTCCATCGGCTTCCGGGCTAAGGGAGCTGAGGATGAATTTTGCAGAACAGTAGTTTGGTGGGAAAAGCTGATTGGGGTTGCTTTTTTTTTTCACTAGCAAAATCAGTATAGCTGGAAGCATGCAAAGAAGTTGGAATGAGGATCCCAAAATTGTAGATTTACTTTGTGGGTGAATATAATTGCAGATTTTTTTGGAGAGGGAATTTTGTACCTTTACTCCCTTGTGAGAGAGATTTTCACAAAAAACAAGTGCAAAGTCAAAAGAGCAAAGGCTTCTCTCCTCTGATTTATCCAAGTGGAAACGGGCTTGGAGCAGTGCAAACCTGGTCAGATTTTCCATGTTTCTTGTGTGGTATTGCAAACATTTTTATATTTATTCTGTAAGGGTTGTTCATGATATTGGACCACTTTAGTGAAATTACAATGCGAAAAAAATTGACTGTGTGCATTTTCAAATTGTAACGCTTTAAATCTGCACAGATCTTATATGTTCGGTGACCCCAAATGGCCAAAAGCAGCTTTTACATCTCATTGGGAATCACAATGATTCAGAATTAAGAAAAAATTGATGACAAAATTGATTTTAACAGCATTTTGATGGAGAATAATACAAACAAGCCTTCTCATTTTGCACTGGCACTCATCTCTGGGTTTGCCAGTTCCTCACAGAAGTATTAGTTCTCAGTGCTGTTAGCCCCAGGTTTGCTTTATGATCTCCTCTCTTTGCCTGGACAGTAGCTCACAGGGTATCTGTCATTCCCTTCCTTTTCCTGAGCTAAATCTTACCATCTTGGAGACAATTTTGTCTCTTGTTCTACCCGAATATTTTTCAATGTATTGCTTTTCTTGGTTCAGTTCAAGAGAAGAACAAATGTGAAAACCAGGGAAATTTTTCAGAAGGTGAAACTTCCCATTTTTAAATCCTTGTTAATTAACTTTCCATTCTGGCTTCCTCCCCAAAGCTGTTCTAGTCACCCCCTTGCTTTGCTGGGAAGAGCTGATGAGGTCACAGCCCAATGTGAACATAAATTTCCACCTTACACCTCTTGTATGTGAAGGAAATGACATATTGCAAATCTAGTTCAGTTCTTTAATCCCAGGGTAGCATGAATCCAACATCAGGACACAGCTTGTTCCTTGAAACTAGACTAAAACAATTATTACCGAAATGTTTCAGGAGTGATTCTTGTTGCTAAGCTCCGGAATCACACTAATTTCTTTGCTTAAGTTTGGAGGATCATTTTCTTTTTTAAATTTTTTTTTAGCTTAAGCTGACATTCTTTCCTGTCTCAGGAGAAATTTCTGTATCACAGTTAGAGCAGCAGCTGCGAGCTGAAAGCTGCACATGCAGAGGGACACTTCAGCAAATCAATCCTCTTTGCTTTTTAAAACAGGGCAATCACTTAACAAGGAAGACAGCAGGTTGCACATTGAATGCCAGCCTGTTCTGGAAGGCAGCAGTCTCTGCTGCTCAGACACTGTGTGACCCCATGCACGTCACTTGGGACCTCATCCCAGCTCTTTGTTTGCTCTTGGAAAGGTCTCAGTCCGGCCATTCCTCATCACAGGGGTTCCACCATGCTCTCAAGGAGTCCTGCTTGAGTTCCAGCAGCTTATGCCTTCCCTTCAGTTCTGGGCCAGGAAATCCCAGGGTTACATCCCCATCCCAGGACGATGCATTTGATGACTGCTGACCTTCATCGTACCTCAAGCAAATCAAACCCAACCTGCTAGCAGCTGCTCTTTACAACTTTACTCCCAACTAGAGGGATCCTGAAGCACAGCAACCAAAGTCAGGTGAGCAAGGACTTCACGCTCCCCATCTGAAGAGGGGAGAGGTACCAGCTCAGAGACTTAGGGTATCTTGGCCTTGCAAACCTCAAGCATCCCTTAAGCCCTGTCTCCCTCAGCCCAGCTTCCATCCATATGCATAAGATTGCCCCCTCCCCTCAGACTAGACCAGCCTTGTCTCCACTGCCTGATGGAAACCATCCCTGGTCTTCACGTGGCCCTGAAGCATGCCTGAAGTGGAAGGCTGACATACCTAGCAATGGGGATCCTTGGGTAGCTCTGTGGGGCAAGAATGGGATGCACTGTGCAACAAGGCTGTTGGTCCTTATCTTCAGAAATGCCTTCCCTTGAGGAGGTGGCTGTCTCCATCCATTTAAAGAGCCCTTATTAGATGGCCTGGGTCCAATGGGGCTTAAAGATGGCTCTACCGCTGTCTTGCTATGAATGGTTTACCTGGGAGAGAGGTTGACCTAACAAAGAGGAAGATCTTTCACCTTCTGTGCTAGGGCATGGGCATACCCATGAGAACTCACAATGTGTTTCACTCATCAAACCTAAAAACACCTTCCTACTTGGGGTGGGAATCCCCTGGGCCTCCCTCCTGCCTGCAATTACACTTCTTAAACAAACTGCCAGTAGGCACCCTTGCTCCAATGCTTTGGAGGCCTCTAGACGTCCAGGGTAGGCTCACAGATATGTAAGCCAGAAGGGATCATACATGGATGGCCAGCCTAGCCTTCTAGATATCCCAAGTCAGAAAACCATCGGTGGCTCCCACATGTGTGTCCCTCTCAGTTGAAGCAGCCCACAGGCAATCTGGCCAGGGCTGATTTACTCTCTCTTTTGCCTTGGAGGGGAAGGCTGGGACAACCCTACACTGAGGCAAGAATGAAACCTCTGCCAGGCCATGATGGATCCCATGAAGCCCCCATCCTAGTCATGAGTCCCACCAGGTTGGGATGAGGATAGGGCATTTCTAAACCTTTGAAGAGGACCTGTTTGGACCTCTTTATTTTAATCTGTTGATCTCCTTGGGCGCAGCCACCACCTTGGTGAGGAGCATGGTGCAGAAGGCACCATGTTGTTTGTGTGTTACAGTGCTGATCGTATCACCAGCCCGAAGGCCAGGATTGTTCCAAGAGCGCTGTGGGAATTAGGTACCCTGGAGAAATTCATATAAGCTGGCTGCATTTCGGTAAGATCGGGGCCTTTAACAAATTAATAACAACGGGGAGACAAACGTGGCATTTTAAAGCACACTGTGTCCAATCCTCAGCAGAGGTCACAGGATGTCTGTCACTTTGCAGCAGCTGAGGATCTGACCCAGAGACAATTTGCTTTGTTTGGAAAGGAAAAATTCCTTCCTGAGCATCTCAAACAGGCAAGCATTGGGCTTTAAATCCACCCAATTACCTTCAGCACAAATGTCCTTCAACCACACAGGAACATTAAAAAAAATGCAGGAAAAGTTCCCTAAGTCCAAAATGATTTTAAATAAGCCAAGAGTCGAGCAGCAGACTCATTAGTCTCACTGCTGTGTGTTGCCTCTTATTCCTGCCGTGGCTTTGCACTTTCCAACAGCTGCTTCTGTCCGGGGAGACACCTCCCTTCCCGGCTGGGCTGGAGGATGGAAATTTGGACACCCAGCCCTGCCTGCTCTGACCAGCATGCTGTGCCGTAATTGCAATCTGCCATCTCAGGAAAACAGACAGATTTGTTTAAATAAAGACAGCCCCAAAAGCACCTGTCCCCCGGTGAAAATGATTCTGCCTCCAAAGCCAGGATGAAAGGTGCAATTTGTGCCTGTGACTGAGTTTTATTAAAAGCTCCCCCAGACTCCCTCATATCATTATCAGAGTAGGCACTGTCGCACTTTTCCTCCAGACACATCAGTATTGCTTCAAGGCTGGAAAGAGAAGTAGTTTCGGGGCATGTAGACCAGTATTTGGATAAGTTACATGTACTGGAGAGTTAAAGCATGCTCACAGGCTGTTATTTTAGAATAGCTCAGATTAGTCACTTCACAGCTTGCTTTGCTGACAAGTTTTTATTCCAGATTCAGGGATTAAATCTTCACCAACCATTTCTTTCCTTGTTGATTCATCCCAGGAGGACTTGTCCCCACATCCTTGTTGTGCCCCTACACTGGAGATGCCATTGAGTGGTACCCACTGACTCTGGTACTGACTGACCATGCAAGTGCAGAAGCTGCATGTAAAGCCCAGGAGTGTGCCCTTCCCATGGGATGGCTCCTCAGGGGACACTGGGGAACATCCTCTTCTAGCTTATGGCCTCTCCGTCATGCTGTATGGTGTGATATGGACACTCTAGTAGAGGAGTCGTCTTCGCCGCATTGCTGTTCAGTGCCTTTCTACCAACCTTTACTGTGCCCATCCTTGACAACTCTGGGTTGAGTAAAAGTGTTTCGCAGCTGGGATGACACAGCAAATGCGCACCCGAAGCATAGAGCACCCAAACCAATGTGAGCCATGGTGCACAGTAGCACGACATGGCCCCTCACGACCCCCTCAGCACAGCATGCAGGGGCTGCTGCCTGGGAGCACAGTACAGAGCTGAAAAACCAAGAAAAAGCCCCAAATCCCCATTATTCCCGTTGAGGGAGTGTCCATTGCTTCCTACCTGACCACCTCACCCCTCCAGGATGATCCCCACAGTCCTCAAATGCCATGTGATCCTGTGTTTGATCTCTGCTTCACACCTCTTCTCATCCTCTCCCTCTACTCCTGTCTTCCTTCTTTTTCTTTCTCACCCTTGTGGTGTTTTCTCTCTTCTCCCCTTCAATTTTCCCCTCATCTTCCTGTTTCACATCTCATTTTTCCTCATAACACTTTTGTCAAAAAATGGTGGCTACTCAGATAACTACGAAATAAAGCTCTTGAAAAACACCTAAAGTCTGTCTTTGGGAGAGCAAAGAAACTTCTGAATATTTTCATTTATCCTTGACTAAAAAAAAAAAACCCCGCAGACACAGCAGCCTGTATTTTCTTCATCAGGAGAGAGGGACTCTGGAGGGATTCGAGGTCTGATCCTGCACTGGATGGGAAGTGTGCTCGTGAGATACAGCACGTGTATCAGATACACAGCTTTCCCCTCTCTGTCTTTACCAGTGTAATCTTATTGATCCAGGTGTAAAAAGCCGTGGAGAGGAAAGAGGATGCTGAAGCGATCAGACACTAATGCAGAATTATAGTTCCTGCAAGGTCGTGTTGCTGCACGATGCCGGCGCGATGCTGGGGAGCTCGGGAAGCGCCGGTGAGTGCTGGCAGGCAGAGGATGTGCCCACATGGGTAATTTACTACGTCTGCATATTTCTGATGAAGTCCTTGGCCTCTTGTTTTCTTTTCCCACCTTCTCCCAGCCAGCACTGAATGATATGTGTCACACACTGGCCCAGATGGAAAGTTTTCCCCAGAAGGATCCATACTGGGAGCAGTGGGCGGCGAGGATTTGATGCCGGGCACACAAATGCTGGGGATGTGATAGCTCCGGTCCCTGACATTTGGTACATGGCAGACTTTAATAATGCCATTGCCCACCTCCAGCAAATGAGTCCTGGAGGAGCTGCAATTCTGATTGTCAGAGAGGGAGAGAAATGGTAATTAAAACGCCCCGTGACAGGTAATGAGAAGGATGGAGCCGCATCTCTGCTGAAAGACCTGGTGCTCTCCCAGTCCCTCTCTCCGGCACACTCCCCCATGCCCGTGCAAGCACATCCCTCCACACCTCCCTCTCAGCCTGGGACCAGGAGTGACCTTCTCCAGAAACACAGATGGAATTGGACATCCTCAGCTCCCACTGCTGAAAGCATCAATTAGCGCTAATTGGACGGTGCTAGGGTGAGTGCACATAGTGGGGGAGGAAGGAGAGGGACTGTAAGGCTTAGTAGGTTTCTTTCTTCTTTTGCTTGAAAATGCAGAAAGCTATATGATGAATGTATTTCCATCTGAGTTCCAGCAGGACGTTTTCTCAGGATGGAGCCTTTATTCAAACGGTAAATACCAAATTCCCCTGATGAGACGCTGAGCGAAGTACCCATGGTCAGAGGAGACAGAGGTCTGGATTGATGCCTCGCACTTGCATTTCCCATGGAGCAACAAGAAAACCTTTGGAGTGCCGAACATAAGTGAGAATCTCTTAGATTAAATAACATGTGTTTTTATCGGTCCCACAATCTCATATGACTAGATTTCTCCCCTCCAGCATTTATGATAGCCCTGGTTTGTCTTCTCCTGCTGTCTTATATGTGAGTGTCATTTCACTTCTAATGGTGAAGGATATTAGAAATTTGAGTGAAAAGGACTTGCTTTGTGCGTTGTTGGTATTTTTATTGCCATTAGACAAGTGTTCTGACCTCTAGTGTTTCTACATTTTTATGATCACCTACATTGAAATCTCCCCAGATTTATGTACTGTAAATGGTAAGTGCTTTGTTCTTTCGATCATGTGCCCAGGATCCAGATGGCCATGTTGTGACGGTCTGTAAAGTTTAAGGGCATTCAGGGAGCTAATAAGAACTTTCAAGTTGTTGTGTTCAAAACTCTCCCAGTAGGTAACCTTCATGCACCCCCGATTGCCAGGTTTCACATGGGTGATGCTTTCATACATTGGATTTCAAACTTTCTAATATTTTGTTTAAGAAATAAGCTCAAGATTCGCTGAGGATGTCTGCATGAGGATGCTAAAGGGGCAGCACCCAAGCTAGGTAGTTCATCCTTTATGTGACATAAACAAGACATTTCCGAAATGCATTTTGTTCTCTGGTGGTTGAATCTCAGTAGGAGGGGGAATGATGGCAGAGGTGATAGGGATACTGAGCCAGAAACAGCCGAGAGATAAATCTCCTTGTTTTAAATCCATCTGTAACAGCAAAGACAAATTGTGAAGCTGCCTGGAAAAGCAGGATGGCTATTGATAAAAAGGCAATAAGGGGATTCTCAGAAACAGTGAAGAGACACAGCACAAATCAACCCCCCAGTTTTGTGCTACAGAGGATGCTAAGAAAATTCATTAACAGATTTTTAAACAGGAAATTGCAGAATTTATGAAATAATGTGGGGTCAATAATGTGTCCCTTTCTAAAAAGAAAGGGACAGTGCTAGGAAGGATCTAAGACTGAGGAAAGTGGTTCACTTCTCACTGCTTTTGCTTTGGCCAGCTCAGGTGATTTAGAAAGATGCTTCATGCTTTTTCAGCAGCCGTGGGAAGAGATATGGTATCATGGATCCAGGCGTCTACGGGAACAGCCCCAGCTGAGCTTTGGAATTTAGTATGATCGCATGAGTAGCACCCCCTTACAGGCTGATGAAAATGAAGGGAGGAAAAGAAATTCTAAAGCAAAAATAAAAATGCAAAAGCAAATGTCAAAAAAAAATGCAGTCACTGAAAAAGAAGAGTGATTCTGGCAATTGTAACTGTAACTGATAGAACAAGTACTGAGCGAAATCAGTACCTCCACAGCGGATAAGGAAAGGGAAAAAAGCTCAAACCCACAAGCATATGCCCGAGTATATAGAGTATATCTCAGCAGAGAAATTTGTTGCCTATTTTTAGCTGAAACTATTAGTGGATAAAGAGTTTCTGTTTGGATTTTATTAAAACTCTTGCAACCCTGCTCTCCGAATGAATTCAAATACACGTTGCTTAGCCAGGCTGCAATGGAGGGAAACTGGGGTGTGAAATGTATTAACCATCTATGGAGACTCGCAGAGGCAGAATTCTGCTCTGGGATACTAAAGAGGGTGTAAATAGGAGAGCATGGGTGGAAATATGGCAAAGATAACTCAGCTGGATTTCAGAAAAAGAGTAGGTCCTCACAGGAAGATCTTCCAGGCTGCTAGGATTTCCTTGAGTTAAATCATGAAAATGTGACTCTGCACTGAGAAAGGTAAAGCTGAAAACGTAATTAGGAACTGAGAGCTGCTCCAGTTCTTTTGGGTAACTCCTGTTAGAGTACCTGAGACACTACTGTTTCTTCTCGAACCTTCAAGTCAAGTCTTGCTTTCCTTCAGCACAGCTCTCCACTCCTAATCACGTTTTCAGCTTTACCTTTCTCAGTGCAGAGTCACATTTTTGTGATTTAACTCAAGCAAATCCATGACCAAGCTCTCCATTGCTTTGGAGCAGGAATCCTCTAGCTCTGCCCTCCGCGCTACTTCCCAGTCAGACCACAAGGCTACAGAGTGGGATGTTATGAACTTTTACGTGTCTCCTCCAAAATGTGCTCAAGTGCCTTTAGATGAGCTTTGTCTGCTTACACCTGGTTGTCTTCAGGGAAGACATTTCTGTCTGAGCACATCAGCCTGGGGAGAGCTTGCTGGTGTAGCTGGTGGACTCTAGGATATGACTTATCCCATGCTAAAGAAGATGCCTTCATTCAGCCAGATGGATCGCACCATGATCTGCACTGACTTCAGGAAAACATTTCCATGGAGAGTTTGCACACCTAGAGAACATGGAGACACCTACATCTTTTGCTGTTTTATTTTGTGATGTCTTACCCTATGGGCTGGGTTGGATCCTCCAGGTAATGCCACTTGGCCATCAAAAGAGCCTGGGTCTCCCATGAGTCCTGTGTCCTGTCGGCCAGAACTGCACACACGTCTCAAATACCCCAGGGCTTCTCAGACAGCACCAGACACCTTTACATGGGCAACTGAACCCAAAGTCTGCTAATTTCTCTCTAGATGCCTCGCTCTCCTTCAAGATAGAATAGGGACCTGGACACCTCATATGTAGGCACCAGAACTTCAGTGTCACCATCTACAAGCTGAATCCCACAGCTAATGCTGGGGAAGATGGATCCTCCCCTTACAGGAGTTTTGATCTGGAGGTACCAGACTATACTCAGGTGCTACGACACTCCAGATGTGAGCATTTCCTTCTCTGGATGGTCTTCTCCATACCCAGCATCCAAGTCCCTGGAAAAACTCATAAGGGTTTCTACCACCTTTGGACCTGGTCTTCACCTCAAACCAGTGTTGGGTTTCTTTAGGAGCTTTTCCCTGCCCCAGAGCAGCTGGGGGGATGCAGGACTTCACAGCAGCTCTCCCTGTCACTCCAGCAAGAAGCCGTGATGGAGTGCCACGAGGCACATGGAGAGATTAAAAGCAGAGGCTCCAAGTCAGAGAGGTTTTTAAAATGTGTGTGCTCAAGTAAAGGACTTTTTAATGTTTTAATAACAAATATTACAAGATATTTTTCTCCATGCCTAGTGCCTGCTGAGCCATCATGCTGAGCCTATATTTATGGCACTGTAAAGCACAATGAAGGCAACAGTGCTAGGAATACTAATAGCCTCAAGTTTATTACACTAAGGCTGAGTGCTTCATTTTAATTGCATGGAAACATTTAATTTGTTAGATGAGGTGTCATGTAGTTTTCCTCAGGCACCAGTAACTCATATCCACACTGGGACAATCTAACAATCTAGGGGAGGCTTTAAAATTAAATGGATTTTACTATTTCTTACCTCTTTGGTGTGCGTGGGTGGCCAGATTCTTGGGCCTTGTAGAGTTAAAATATTTCTGCCTCTTTGTTGTGAGACCTGATTGGGGAAATCCATGTCTTCACAGCTGTCCAAGGCACAAAGGGGTCTGCAAGGCATCACCACAGGGTGCAAGCAACCTGGTGGAAGGGCCACGCGTTCTCATCTCTCCCCATCTCGCTATATGGACCAAGGATGCTCGCTGCCTGTCCTCGGCAGCTGAACCTGCTAATGCGACCAGCCAGCGACTCTTTGCTGCAGCGATGGAAACTACGTTTTTTGGAAGGAAGGGTGGGAGTTCAGAGGACACCTGACCCATCGATCAAAGGCACTGTCATGCTTCTGCTCAGAAGCCCTCTCCATCGTTTTTCTGATTATTTATAACAGCAACATTTAAGGAGTAAAGGGGAAAGGAAACTCAACTGAACAGCAACGGGTTTATGCTCTGAAGTGATGTCAAACCAGAACATGTCAGAAAAACAGGCAGTTTATGAAAAAAAAAAAAACATTTAAGAAAAAAAAAAAGGAAGTTTACCAGTATGCCCCATGTGGCAAAAGGGATGGGGCAGAGGAAAATCAAGGCCATTTGGAGGCAAGCTGGGTCTATCAAAATAATGATAACAGCTCCAGTTTCCTGCATAGTTCACACGTGCTCAGACAGCGATGATGAACGTGGAATAAATGCCTGAGTCGGCAAGATTTCATTTACCTCTGGTGTTAGGGGACCTGTAGCTCACATTAGATATTTTTTCCCTACATGCTGATCTAACATGTTTGGACACTGAACTTGGAAAACTTCACATGGGAAATGAAAGGTGATTTTTTTTTTTTTTAACTGCGCAGAGAAGCAATGACTGCAAGAGCTTTGCAAAACCAGTGGTAAATACCTTATCACTCCAGGTTTTAAAGTGAGATAGGACTTTTTTCTAAAAGATGTGCTGCAGTTCAGCTCCGACTTTATGGGCTCAATGCTGTCATGTCTGTGCTATGGAAGAATAATTCTCCCAGCAGGAGTTACGAGGGAAGAGGGATATTATGCAGAAGAGGAGACTCTCAGATGTCCTTAATATCCACATTATCTCCTTTGAGGCAACAAAGTACATACCATGGCAATAAGCAAACAGTGATGCGCACATGATGTGAAGCCATGTGTTAATGATGATTGTCCTGGCCAAGACCCACATCTTCCAGTTACCTTTAGCCTCTGGGAAGCTGGGACTCGCACATCGCAATGGGCACGGTCCCAGCGCACAGCTGGCTACACCCAGCGTGGCCGGCTGTCAGGAGATCCAAGGAGAGATGTGAGCAAGCGGGCAAAATCAGCGTTCAAATCTACCGTGGGCTTTTATCTCCCTTAAATGTCACTGCTGAAGTTGTCGCACTTTCTTTGCTCTCCCCTCCATCCAACGGCAGCAGAGGCTTTGTATAGAAACTTTGTAGGTGTCCACTGGAAAACACAGCGCAGGAGGCCAGCGATGTAAAAGCAGGGGACTGCAAGAAAGATTTTCATCCTGTTGTCAGATTACCACGAAAGAAGGAATTCAAGGGGGGTTGATCTCCTGAGGATGGATTTTTGCACCACTTCTAACAAGTGCTGCAGTAAGAGCTGAGAAGGGCTTTTCCATCAGTGTTTGCTGGCAATTTTAAACAAACCTCTTCAAATGTGTCAGTGACTCTTTTTCGAGTGTGCATTTTCTGCAAATAGTCCTGGCACTGAGATTGTTGAGGCAACAGCTACAGAAATGGCTACCCCCAGCCGGCATCAAAGAATGGTCACGGGGATGGAATTTTGAATTGATTTATGAGGCTAAAAGAGGCCCTGTATGTAAATGGCTATTGGATTTCACTCACTTGCTCCCACACTGAGAGCAATTGCTCATATTTAGTTAGCGCACAATTTCTAGGAACTTGCGTTCAAATTTTGAAATTGCCCCAGAAACCTGATTTTAAGTTTCTCATCCGACCAGAAGCACAACCTTTATTACGTCACCTCTCTGAGTTAATGGCTCAGGATATTTCCACCTTGGCCCTACACTGACATCAGCACAGAAGTACCTTGCAGGCATGAATAATTTCACCATTATCATCAAAGCAGTCCTTGCCATGGAAAGGAAGGTTCAGCTCAGATGTGGAGTTGGTAGCCCAGAGGCATTAAGTGATGTGACTAAGGTCAGCTGGAGATGCATTGTCCCACGTAACTCTCCTGGAGGCCAGACCAATTCCTGAACCTCAGAGCTGTCCCTGCTTTCAGACATCATCCTGCTCACAGACTCCTTACAAGTAACAGAAAGGCCAAGAATATTCACAAGGTCATCAGTGAATAATTTTGAATAATTGGCAACCCTGGGAAAAATCACAGGTCGCTTGCAGAGAATTCGTGAGCAGGAAGAGGCAAAAAAAAAAAAAAGTCAGAATTATTTCTTTCTCAGACATCTATCACTGCTTTTGTCAAATGAACACAAGGGAATTATATTTTCAAACAATGAATTAACGTTCATGGACAGCAGAGAAAAATCTCAGTAGCCAACAATTTTGAATACCGGACACCTGTAGAAAGCTGTGGCTCTGTGAGCAATCATACCGACTAAGTGTTTTGCTGCTGCCAAAGAAGTGTTGTCTTATTTCTTCTCCCCGCACTTGTTCATGGCCACGTGGTCCTTCTGCTCTGACTGTGGTGCTCATGGACTCTTCTGTGATCTGATTTGGCTTCGCAGCATAGCAGAAAATTAGCCCTTTTTTGATCTCAGGCAGGATTAGTGAACTTAATTGGCTTTCAGACATTACATTTCCATTGTTAAATAAAAGGATGCTATGGAGCAAACACCGTGTCCCATCACTGTTGCTGTCCAGGTTTAGTTTTGGCCAGTGGGGAGATGCCTGGATAGAGTTCAGTGTAGGGTTCACTCCATCAAGCACCTCGTATAGGATGGCTTCTTCCAACCTACACAGTCCTCCAGCACCATCCCTGAAAGCTTTGCCTCCCTGAGGCGTGCTATCAGGGTGCTATCAGGGTGTGCAATGAAGCCAAGTATGTGGCATCATGGTCCTTGTGTTATTCCAGGCACGTGGAGCTGGAGAAGACACACAAAGAGAAATGACACCTTTGGGGCAGTGGGGTCCCAGCACGGCCAATGATCATGAGCATGGCTGGTCTGTTCAGAAGAGCTCTTAACCACTCCCAAGAATCTCAGGAATTTGACTGAGCTCAGAATCACTCCCCTTTGGACCCAATTTGCAACGTGAGTTGTGGTGAGGCACTAGCTCGGGGACTGGCACGTGCCGTGGGGTCAGGACATGAGTTGCACCATATGCCTAAGTGTTTTTTCCTTGATTGGGGACCTTAACTGCCCACCTGACTGCGAATTTAGGAATCTAACTAATTTTGTAACTCTTGACCAATAGGCCAAACTAATTTGTAGTTGTCCTCTTATCTATGAATGAATTTATAATAGGAGAATAATTTGTCTCTCTATGTCAAAATAAGTATATTCAGATGGGGGGTGGGGGGACTCTCTTTCTTCCTTTTTAAGGAAAAGACAAAGGTACTTTGTGCCTGATTTGAATTTCAGACAAACATTTAACAGATCACTTTGCTTTCCCAAATGTTCAGTGCAGCCTCTAAGAGCAAGCTAAATTGCTATAAATTAAAGTTAAATGTCAAAAAGGCAAAGATGTGCAGGAATGCAGGAGACAATCTCTGTGCAATTGGGGTTGTTACTGAGCTGCTTTTATCCACTTTGCTTGCATATTGTTAAGTGCTCTTCCTGGAAAGGGGAACTTTTTTTTCTTTCCATTTTTAAATAAGTCCCAACCCCCTGTTCCACTGAAATAGGATGTTATAATTTCTCATTTCCAAATATCATCAGAGAAAGAATTATGACTGTCCACTCATTGTGCTTATCATTTCATTTGAGTTTTGCAGCCTGCTCTTAGAGAAATGCCATCCTTTTGATATAGCAGGTATCAACCTGCTCAGTAAAAAGGAAATTAAGATGCCATATCTACCTGTGCTGAATTTTTGGCCTCTGTGGGAGGGAAGTAATGAAATCCCTGCTTCTTCTGTTACTTTAAAATAGAAAATATAAGGGGAAATGCAGTGTGAGCTGTATGTGACAGACAAGAAAACAAGTATCAGTGTTCCAGAAGCTGAATTTCACCTATAAAAAATGACTTCTGCGAGGCCAGCCTGCTCTTGCCCTCCCCACTTGTGGCAGAACCTCCATCCCCAAGCCCACAGTGTCCCTGCAGCATGAGCTGGAGGACGGGAAGATGCCTGAGCTGGCTTTGCACAGACCAAGCGGGGCTGAGGGCTTCCCTGCAAGCCTCATCTCCTGAGATTACGTGATCTAAATGCTCCCCCTTGCTCAGCAGACCTCTGGATCTATAAAAGCACCAGTACCTATGCCTCCAAGGGATGCTTTTAAACTAGTTGTTTTCTTAATGACACTGAGATCCTCACGGGGAAATTACTTGCTGTATAATGCAGTACATGAGTAGCACAGAAAGTGTATAATATGGTGAGTAAGAAAACTCTACCCCGTTTGCTTTGGGGGCTCTGCTTATTGTCCTGACTTTGGGTGCAGTTTTGTCAGCAATGGGGCATTGTCAGCCCACAACTGGGAGAAGCATCTCCACGAAACAGTGCTACTGTACAAGGCAGGCACTGCTCTTTTAGGACTCCTGTTCAACCAGCCCTACACCACCGCATCCCGTGTATTTAGGGAATGCAGTTTCGATGCTCTTTGACGCCTGTGCAACACTTTTACCTGACGGGAGCTGGCACAGCCTCCATGGATACTTGATATGTTGCTACAACAACCTTTTGATGTGACTTCTTTCATGCTGTGTCAAGCACCCTCCGAAGAAGAGTTTAAGACATACATATATAGGTTGTGACTGCAGCTGTGCAGGCCATTACTTAGCAGTGCAGATGGTTTCCATGAATCCTCAATGTCCAGTGCTAATTGATATTATCCTTGCTGCAAGGCAGTGTGCAGGTGAGTGGGCACCCTGTACACCCAGAGTCTCTCTGGAGCCCAGTTCGGCTCTAAGATGGAGGAGGTTACCCCTGAGACCAAGGGTTATCCCTGGCTCACACATGGTCTGAGACACCCGATCCCAAAGCTCACTTCGCTGAGAAGATTTCAAGGATTAGAGGTCTTTCCCACTGTACCTGGGAAGACCTAGGGTGCATGTCCCTCTGATACTTGTGCCGTGGGAAAATATTTAGGGCTGGAGTCAACAGCACCGTAAATAATAGGAAACAGTTTCCACATTGCGTGGCAAGGAGAGGTATGGCTGATTTGATCTAGAATTGGGGATAGCCCTCCTTCAAGTGGAAGGTTGGACTGAAGACCTTCAGACCCCGCCTCAAGATCTTCCATGATTCTGTGAATGCGTGGAGCTAACGCTCTCTTAGTCCTCCCTTTGGTCAATCTGTTCTTTGTGCTCTTTTCCTGGTTGTGTCTACCCCTATGACCCATCCTTACAGAGCCCCAAAGTGGTCATAATGTTTTTAGCTGCCAACCTCACCATGCCTGCCATTCCTTTTGATGAAGTGACTACAGCATGGGGGGCTACCTCCAATTTAGCTGTCTAATGTCACTGTAGTCAATAGATAACTAGTCAAAGCAAACAAGAGAGTGCAGGCCATGATTATTCTGATTTAACACAGGTGCCAGCTGGAGGACCTACCTTGTCCACTGACTGTACTGACTAGATTGTACTGATCATCAGATGAGCCATAATGTCCATCCCGTGTTTGGACACCTTGTATAGGGTTTAAAGTGTGACACAGGAAGACTAGAGCTCAATTCAGATGTCTAAACTTGTTGTCTAGTGATATTCTAGACATACGCTATGTGTGATATTCTAAGACAGCGCTGTCGACCACCAGAGTCTGGCAGATGGATCATAAGATCTACAAGAGACCCACCAACTGCATGGGTTCAGCTAGAGTTTGGAGGAAGCAGATCATCTCCAGTGCCAATGGATGTCTATATTAGACCCCCTCAGCAAGTCCGGGATGATTTAAAAGGCCATTCTGATCTCAAAATATAGAAAGCAGCACCCATGAGCCCGGTTTTTAGCTAGTATCTTGTCTTTCTTCATTTGCAACGTAACAGAGACACCAAAAGCTGCAGTGCTGTGCATTCCTCTCTACTCACATACCAGCAAGGAGCAGGATTTCTCCTTGTTGGGCAATAAAGCACATGGGGTAAGTAAAGGCACTGGTTCTGATTGACATCACAGTTATGCTGTGCTAAGAGTGAATCCTTGAGTAGTAGCATGTCCTATGAGCTTGCTCTGTCTCACCACTTTCCAACTAGCCAAGAACCAGGCAGAACGGTCTGTACAAGATTTCTGAGGGGAGTCAGGAGCTTGCCTGGGTGCAGGGCCCCTTGTTTCCTGGAGAAAAAGCACCAGCTGTATTTGAGGTCTTGTGTGGATCCAGTCAAGACAGAGGAAATGTCAAAGACACTTGCCACTGCTCTTGAGGTTGCCGAGAGTCCTGAGCTTTGTGCTACCAGATTTACAGGTATAACCTAGAAAGTCACTGATAGGGCTTGTTATTTTTGGCAGGTATGTTTGAAATACCCAGGAAGAACAAGAGCTGTGGACCAAAACCCTGTGAGGTGTGAGGTCTCATCTTGGCTCTGGGACAACACATATCTTGGATGGGATAAAAGCTTCCTGCCAGGATCTCGGGGTGAGACAATACGGGTGGGAGGATTCCTCTCCAGCGAGAATCCTGGATGTGTGCATAGTTCAGACCCATATCTGATGGATATGACTACATAAATTTTCTGTGAAGGATGTGATTATTTTTTTAGGCTGGCTTCCTAAGGAAATGAGCCCTTTATGTAACTGAAATATCTGCTTGTCTGTCTTAGTCCTCCTTCATAACTTTTGAACCCACCAACAAATTTCAGACAATTTTTCTGGCTCGAAGACCTTAAGCTTCTACAAACTTTATAAAGAAATGCATCTAGCTTAAATGCACTCTGGTCCTGTCACTGGGCACCACTGAAACGAGCCTGGCTTCGTTCTCTTTGCACCCTCCCTTCAAGTATTTGTATACATTAATAAGACCCCCTGAGCCTTCTCCAAGCTGAACAGTCCCAGCTCTCTCAGCCTTTCCTCATAGGAAAGATGCTCCAGTCCCTTCATCGTCCTTATGGCCCTTCGCTGGACTTTCTCCAGTCTGTCCATGTTGCTCTTGTACTGGGGAGCCCAGAACTGGACACAGTGCTCCAGGTGTGGCCTCACCAGTGCTGAGTAGAGGGGAAGGATCACCTCCCTTGACCTCTGGCAATGCTTTGTCCAACACAGCCCAGGATACCATTAGCTGCCTTTGCAGCAACGGCATGTTGCTGGCTCATGGTCAACTTGGTGTCCACCAGGTCCTTTTCTGCCAAGCTATTTTCCAGCTGGATGGCCCCCAGCACATACTGGTGCCTGGGGTTGTTCCTCCCCAGGGACAGGACTTTGCAGTTTTCCTTGTTGAACTTCATGAGGTTCCCGTTGGCCCATTTCTCCAACCTGGTGAGGTCCCTCTGGATGGCAGCACGACCCTCTGGCTTATCAGCCACTCCCCTGGTGTCATCAGCAAGCTTGCTGAGGGTGCACTCTGCCCCATCAACCAGATTAATGAAGATGTTAAACAGGACTGGACCCAGTATTGACCCCTGGGGTACACTGCTAGTTACTGGCCTCCAACTAGACTTTGTGCTGCTGATCACAACCCTCTGCAGTTTCTGCAGCATAGCCTTGGTGGTTTCTTTTCTTGGGACCTGATCTATGTCTCTCCCTGCAATAAGGTGTCCACAGAGAGATCAGAGCTGGGTGTCAAAAAGCTCTGATTCCTGGAATTCTATCCTGTGAGAACAGGGTTTACAGCAGTGTAACACACTGTGACCAGCTTGGAAGTCAGATTGCTGGCATGGTGGGACTCTTGGTCTTCTTCTTCCTGCTATTTAGCTCCTGCTTTCCTTAAGACTCAGTGAGCATTTTGCTAGTGATTTCAGGTGGGAACAGGATGATACTCTAAATTCATTGGACCCAGGGCCTTTAGTTTAGTTATGAATGAACTATAGGGAAAAAGGATCCATTTGGAGAAAACCTGAGAAGATCCCAGGCAAAGGTACAATCTCCTATCTCAGGAGGGCAAGCCCTCTCTATAGAAAAGGGAGAAGAAAGGAGAACATACTGATTAAGTCTACATTGATATACACATTTGAACATGATGTCACCCCACAAGCAGTCATACTGAGATGCCCTTTTCTATTTATGTCATATCTTAAAGCCTGCCCAGGCTGAACTTCTTCTTTGAGTGCTTTCCTACGCTTTGCCTTATAGCGTAACTCACAGCTCATCTTCATCAAGAATTTGCACGCGTTTCATTGCCAAGAAATTAGTCTTAGATAACAAGTCCATGGATGCTCTGCTGTATGTCTGTCTTATTGTGTACTCAATAAGAGTGTACTTCCAATAGATAACCTCCAATCCTGCCTTCTTTGAGGCTTTGATGTTTTGTATGAACTTATTCCCTCACAAAAAACATGTAAGATACAAGCCTCAGAGCTCAACGGCCTCTCCTGAGGAAGCAGCTTCTGTCTCAGTTTCTGCCATTAGCTATGCTTGCGTATCCTTCTCCTTTGATGCAATAGTTTAAATTAACCCTTTGGATGAGCCAAGAAGCCTCCTGCCCTTCCCAAAGTAGCCAACAGCAAATTGCTCTCCCTCTGCTCCCAGCCTTCATGTTCTCCCTGCCATCTCCAAACTGACAATGGAGATATCTCTGCCACCCCCAAAATGAGAAGTGGACATGCTGGGTTCCTTGTGCAATCCCATACTGAAAGACCCAACACAGCTCTCCAGAGGGGATCAGATGCTTCTTCTATACTTCCCACAAGCTCATTTGAAGTGTTCAAGGTCCCTATCCCCACCCAAAATGAAACCTTTACAAAAATCACCATCAAAGTAAATAATTTCCCTTGCCTTTTTCTTTTGCCTTCTTCAGTGCCTCAGTTCCCTCCAAGCATCACTACTCCAGATCTGCTCCAAGTCCAGCCTGGAGATATGTTTAGTAATACTATCTCCAGGATCTCTATTTTCCCTTCAGGAAAAGATGGAGGTGGAAGTGTAGGGTTGGTGTTTCTTACTACTGAGGCACATGGACTGTGTACATGTATCTGCCCTGGGGTATTTAAGGTCCCTACTCCGGCAGTAGCCAAGCTTTCTGGATCCTCAGAGACCTCAGACCTCCCTATGCAGTAGCCAAACTGAAAATAACACAGAGAAAATTTGCTCCTGTGCACCAGCAGCAGAAGGTTGATTTATGACCCATTCATTCATGACATGAAGACTCAGAAAGTTTAGAAATCACTGGCCCAAGAATTTTAGAGCCATAGGAGGTGGTGGTGACTGCATCCAACTCACAAAGAAGCAAAACAAAGACAACGACCCTGCTAACTCTCTGAGCAACTGAGCTTAGAGACGTTCCTGCCCGGGTTATTCATGACAGCTGTTCTCTTCTCCTGACCTGATACAGTCTTGTGCTGCTTTCAGCACTTTGAGGCTTCATGTTTTTCATTACAGTATTTTCATTTTTGCTTTTAACTGTTTTTTCCAGAAACAAAAATACCCCCTATATATACATATATATATGCACCCCCACACACATATGTTACACTTCATAAAAATTCCTAGAGAAGCCACCAGCAGGATTGATCGAAACAGGTAATTTCGTAGCAAGCTGCAAAGTTCTTCCCTGAATCAGTGAGTCATGACGCCCTATAAAACACACACTAAAACGTCATAATGACCTACCACTATTATTTCTTCCTTAAATCTTCACTGTGAGAGGAAAGGGAGTTTGCAGAGTGAGGGCAGGAGGAATTGAGCTGACTGCAGCACAACCTGAGGCTCGCTTCTGCGAGTACAGCTGGGGAGGTAAGGCTCTTCATCGCTAACAGCATTGTGGTTTGGTGGTCAAGGAGAAGACAGGACATGTGTTTGTGGGGTTAGAAATCCCCAGATCACTTGTTTGCATTCCTAGGAATAGAACAGGTTGGATGTCGGCAGCGTTAGACATTCAAACCATAATTTAATTGGGTCAGAGAGAAGGTATGAATGAAAAAAATTTCCACACACACAACCCCCTAATGGGTTTTCTCATGCTCATCTTCACAACTATGTGCAAAGATGAAAATATTTTCTTTCTTTTCATTTTTCTAAGACCTTTCTCTACTTCGGAGCCTCCCATACTGCTGTTTCCTTTTTTAAATGGATAATCATGACATAAAATGGAAGAAATAATGTAAGCTTGAAGTAAAAGGGATTTCTGGTTGGATGGTTTGTTTATTTGCTTCTGGAAAAGAAATGATCAGAAATACTTTCCCAGAAAACAACATGTTTTGCTTGAAAAGACTTTTCCTCTTTGTGAAACATTTTATCATCAACGTTTCTGCCAGTTCTAGGTTTTTGCTGCCAAATGAATCCTGAAGTGCAGGTGAACTTTGAAAAAGCAATCTTTTAAATTTTTTTTCTAGTCACAAGTCCATGGAAATGGGATAACCACCAAATTATCATTGATTTTCTCTGAAATTAAGAAAGCTCAGCTTTCACTGGAAAGCCTTGAGGACCATGACACAGAATGACCTGGAGTTTCTGATGGTGTGTGAACCTGTCTGAGGTCCCAACCACAGTGCTAGACCATGATATCAATGGTAAAGACAACCTGAGGAAAGACTGTGGGATACTTCTGGTGGCAGTGGTACTGAAGAGTTCATCTCAAGGAGGATCAGAAAGCAGCAGGATGTAATCCAGCTCTTGCTTCCCATGTACCACCACTACACAAGTCCCTTCTTCTCATACCCCTCTTGTGAAAGACAACCAAATGGAAATGAGAAATTTCAGCCTGTTTTGGACCACATCCTGGTCTAGAAGTGGAGGCAATGCTTCTAAATTAAACTGTCAAACCAACTCCATGAAATAGAAAATGTGCAGAGAGACAATTATAAATAAAAAAAAAATTCATGCAAATGAACTTTCCATTGGACTGGTCCTTTATTGCCTTGTATCTTGATGCAACCACTTCCATCTAGAGATGGGAAGCCAGTGCTTTGCTAGCCCCCATGGAAGGCATGACAGCTCTTAAAAGACGACACTGATTTCTGTGTCTGTCAGTGCTGAGCTTAAGGAGACCTTGCGCTTAGTTGAGCTTTTTGCACTACAGTATTATTAATAATATGGTCGTGCACTTATAAAGCAAATGCACAAGAAGGCATTGGCTCCCTCTGCCCTACACAATCCTCCAACACTATCCCAGCTTGCTTTGCACCTTCACCCCTGCCCTCATGCCACATTAAGGACCTTGAGGTTATAAATATATTTAGTGCTATAAAACTGCTTTCCAGTGGGTTGCAGGGTGTCCTGCACATGATCTAGGGTATAGTCCATGAGTTCACCCAGAGTCTTAGGGGAGCATGGCCCCAGAGGAGACCCAGGGAAAGCGTTGGGTTGTGTGGGCACTGCCAGGCCTGTAGATGCTCTGGTGCTTTAGAAGTGCACCCTGCTCTGGAGGCATGGTGATCAGTCACTGCATCATTTGGATTTTGGATCAAAGTTTGCTCCTTTGCCCTGTTTTATTAGTTGTATAGACATGTCCCAGTGGATAATTTTTAATGCACACTTTTATCCATCTGCAGGTACAAAGGCTTTCCTGTCCATGAATTAGTTGAAGGATGTTACGCTCACTGCATCAGCATCATGTTTCGAGCCAACAGGGACTAGCATCTATTTTAGGCTGCAATTAACCCCTCCCTCGCAGTGCTGATCGCCTTGCACAGACTAGAGAAAGAGCCTTTTTGACTAGTTCAGTTTCCACCCCAACTTTCTGAGGGCTGATGTGAGATCAGATGAATGATAATGTAAGAGAGACCCTACTGGGTCAAACCATATGCCCAGTACCATCTGTAAGTGTGGCTAAAAGCAGATGCCAAGTGAAAAGTCTAAGTACAAGCACCTGCATCTTCCAGCTCTCGATCATTCAAGGCTAAGGACTTTCAGGACTAGGTTTAGTTTCTATGAGCCTTCAGCGGGTGGCTCATTCTTGTCCACTCTCCCCACGAACAAGTGTGAATATTTATTATCTGCAACATCTTGCAGCAAGGAGTTCCTCTGCTCCTCTTCCCATTGTGCAAAGAAAAAACTCCTTTTGTGTTCATTTTTTTTCTGAACCCATCTGTCATTAGCTTCCTTCAGTGATCCTTAGTTGTTGTACTGGAAAAGGCAGGAAGGAATTAATCCTCTCCATAGTTTCTGTGGCACCCATACTTTCACTTCCAGACTTTACTATCCCTTCTCAGTTGTCTCTTTCCCAGGCTGAAACCCATCCCCAGCTTCTTATTTCACTACTGAGTTACACCAGACTCAGGCAGGTATCATGACGTTGACTTGAGTGGTCATCTGAACGCAGCTATGGCAGTTATGCAGGAATAAGTAAAAAGCATGTTTCTGCATTATCTTGTGATGCTTTGCTGATGCACATATTTTTATTGACTTTTACTGGATCAATTTTTGATGTCTCTGTAGGTTTTTTATAAGCAGACACCAGCAAATTTAGTTGGGATTGACAACCTAGATGTGTGGAGAGATACAGAAGCATGAATGTCATTGAAGTGAGACACAAGGACACCAAGGAAGATGAAAACCTTTTGATATGGAAGATGAATAGCATCCAGACAATTTTTTTTTTTAACTTAATTTTTTGTGTCCAGATTCAGATACTGACATCTCAGCATGAGAAAGCAGAATGAAGTCCATGAAGGTATTCATGATGCTGCAAGTTAAACACATTTGTGAGTCTTTGCAGGACTGAAGACTCAATTACCAAAAGGAACTTAGGAATACAAATACATTTTAAAAAATAACTTTCAACTCTTTTTTTTTCCCCCAATAAGAGGCTTTACTGTTTTATTTATCTCATTTTTGACCAAACTCTGGTTTTGTTGTCAATACTGCTGAACATCTTGAATTTCCTTTGATACGATTGAAAAGTTATTTCCAAAAGAAAGAAAGACTTCCCAATGCCTTTTTCTTTTTTTCCATTTGGCTTTATTACATAGTAAACAAAGCAGATTTATTTCTCTGCACACCTGTATTATTTCTGAAGAGCTGTTGAGCATCTGTGAAATGAACAGATTGTCTCTTTTTTTTAAATAAAAAAGCCCCAAAACAAAACTCGTGGAGCTTGAGGCTCCTCTGTGTCATCATCCCCATTGCAGCAAAGGGAATGTAGCATCTCTGCTATTCAAATCCAATAGCTCTTCAAATGCCTTCTCCAGTGGTAGAAATGGCAACAGGAAATGTGAGCCAGGGATGAGTCTGTGTCTCAGGGCTTTTAATTATGTTAATAAGTAGTTCTGGGAACAGAGGAACTCGTGGCACTTGAGTAGATTCTCTGGTGTCTAATAGGGTTTTTTAGATGATCCTACGAGCTTCAATAATAAAAAACCTTTCTGCTGCCCAGCTGTCTGTTTTCATTAAGTCCGAAGGAGTTTAATGTGTTCATGGTTTAATATATTGAAGACACTCCCTTTGGTTGAAATTATCCAAGTGACTCAAAAGTTACTGTCAAAGAAAAAGGGTAGATGTGCAGACAGACACACAGAAGAATGAAGACAGCACAGCTGCCTAAGCTAAATGTCTTTAGGAAACCAGGCCCAAAACAGAAGGATGCTGCTCCTGTGCAGGTTGTGCACAGGACCTGAACCCCATAGGCAGTTCCCGAACTGCAGAACAGGGGGCACGACTTCACCGTCACACCGCCGTGAGCGACATCAGCATTCACATCTTACGACGCAATCCTTTCCAGCCCCTCCACTGAGGTTCTCAGCAAAAACAAGCAACCATATCCTTTGTCCAGCTGGTGATGAAGCTCGTCATACCTAGGATCTACAGCACAGGAGCTCTTTAGGGCAATGAATTTGCTTTGGGTCAAGCTACTTTTAACTTCTGTACCAGCAAAAGACTCTCTACAGCTTTATTCTCCCTCTATTCCCATCATTGCTGCTGATTATGTTAAGAAAAGTCTTTTATGTGGACCCTTGCCAGTTCAGTCTACGCAGCTTGCTCCTCTACAAAGGCAAATTTGTGGTTGCTGGAACGATGAGCCAGTAATCCAGCAAAGAGTTAAAGGACATGCAAGCCCTTCCAGGAGCAGCTTAGTGCACACAGGCAAAGCAATTGGGAAACGGGCACATTACTGCCGCTGAATGAGTGACCCGTAACGTCATGATGACACATCACTATTGTTCCCGTGTAGAATATTTCCTTCGGGAGCAAAATGAGTGAGAAATGAGTTCCCAAATGATGGCTATCAAAAAAAAAAAAAAAAATTAAGAGGGGGGGGGATAAAAGGAGGGGAAAAAAGCAGAAAGGCTTCATAGGCTAAGAGCAAATTACTCTGCAATTCAGAGAGTGATTTCACGGACATGCTGCAGGGATAATGTATTCTGAGTGGCTAGAATTTCATTTAATTCCACTTCATTGTTGAGCATCTTTTCCAGTGGTTTTATGACTGAACACTGTGTGCCCATTTTCCTTGTTCTTAATCTGGCTGTTTGACAGTCGCTCTGGATATACAATGTTCATGTTTATTTGCACGATGCCTCTTTACAGTATATGTCCTGAGACAGAAGCAGTAAAAGGAAAATGTTCACAAATGAACCCTAATTTCACTACAATTGCTGTTTTGGCTAGTGACTCAAGGTTTTTGTCTCTGCCACGCACCCAGGGTAAAACAGGCTGTCAATCACTCACTGATTGATTAATTGATCAATCGATCTATTTTTCTATCTTGCAGAAATCCCTGGAATTGCAGTGACTGAGGGGGGTAGAAAGCTCTGTGAACCTCAGCTCAGTTGCATGTGCCTTTGTCCAGAAGCAACTCTGGGACAGTCCTGTGCTGAAATCAGGAATCTCTCCCTCCTGATTCCTCACGAAGCCACGTGAAACCTCAAGCGTTTTGAGCAGGTTAATAGTGAGATCCGAGGTTCACTTGAACCCCAAAAATGAGAATTGAATTCTGGCAACACCAACCAAACACAAGCGATGACCAGAGGGAAGCCGCCGAGCTCTGTGCACGGAGAGCTTTTCCTTAGCAGAGCTTTCCAAAAAATCAAAGCAAGTAGAAAACACAAATGTCTTTTTTTTTTTCCCCACCCACACAAAGTTCAAAAGTCCCATTTGAGGGGAAAAGGTGCAAAAAAAAGAGGACTGACTTAAACATCCTTCCTGACACGCCTGTTCTAAACACATATTTTTCTGAGCTCAAGAAGCTCAGTTGTGCACAGAAGGGGGATGTTATATTGATAAAAAGCATTTTTCAGCGTGTTCCAGGTGCCAGCAGTCACCTCAACTTGGATCCAGAAATGTATGAAAAGCTACTGGAGGTCCCAAAACTGTTTTGTGCACAGGCGTTCCTAAAGGCACGAAGAGAGACTCTGAACCAGCAGCTATATAGCAAAACCTGTGCAAATTACTGTTCCAGGTAGACATCTCACATGGTTTCGGTTCCTTTATAGTACTCCTGCCTCTTGCCTTTTCTTGAAGGTAAGATAATTGGCTAGACAGACCTCTGGTCCCAGGAGTACCCCCATTCTTCCTACTTGTTATTCAAAGACCATGATGCACTTTTAGCCATAAGCTTTTAATCAG